>NC_141605.1:2091627-2391627 GCF_047967505.1 Dipteris shenzhenensis | reverse complement strand
CTCAGAGATACCAGAGCCAGGGTAGCCTGGCAGACAGTCATTCTTCCGCAGGGTGAGGGTGGCTTGGGGGTCATTGATCCTGAGCTTCAGAGTTAGGCCCTGCTGGGCAAGTTAGTTATCCGCGGTTTGACCTGGGGGGGGCAAACGTGGAAGATGTTACTTCAGCAGGGGATCAGTTCTTGCGTCCCGCGCCGAGGTGGAGAGTGGCTACCATCCCTCCGGTGGATCTTCACCTTTGCACCGCTTACTCACCCCCGCTCCCCGCTCATTCGTAGCCTTCTCATGGTTTGGAGGCGACTCCGTCCCAGTCTCCTCCAGTCCCCTCCTAGCAGTCAGGAGGAGATCGACCGCCAGCCGCTCATCTGGAACGATCAGGTCAGAGATACCTTGGGCCTTCAGCTGGGGGAGAGGTCACATATCCTGTGGGACGGTTGGATGCGGGGGCCAGCCCGGTCCCTTCGAGTTTGGAGGGACACTTACAGACACTTGGAGACCGTTGGAACCGTACGTGTATGATCCTCCGCACCGTACGGATTCTGTACCGTAAGCATACGGTATGGTATTCGGTATGCGTTTTTTTTTTTGCTCCCAAAAAGGGGCAAAACAGTGAAGCCCTCGTACATTTCCTGCTTTCAACCGTCTGCGTGTACGCATCTATGCCGCACTGTCGTGGCCCGTGGCCCCGTACACCATACACGGATGACCAGCCAACCATCTAGTCAGCCGTACAGCATCCAGGCAAAGTGCCATCAGTGCAGCCAAATAAGAAATCCCAGTGATCGAGTTGCCAATGACCAAACACAGAAATACTGATATAAGTGACCAGAGTCCTAATCATAAGAGCCCAAGGCTGATCACCTTGCAGAAATTGCAGCAACATTTTCCCCCTGTGGGCAAGAATATGCACATGAATATCCGTGATGTTCAATCCACGATGCATCTTGGGAGAAAGCAGCCTGAGACTTTTTCTGCCATGTTTGGATCGCCAGAAGAGTTCCATAAAGACAGACATGAAAGATGTAAGATCTGCCTTAGTGAACATGATCAACCACAAGATGATCAATATATTGCAGCATAGGATGAGTAGCAATGGCATACAGTAAAGCATTGAGAGGGCATCCCTGGCGGACCGAACAACGAAGAGTCCACTCATCAGAGATATCCCCAGAGATAATGCAAGCCGCATTGCTATCTCTGTAAAGCCAGTAAATAACCTGCTGCATTTTTGTCCAAACCCCAAAGCTCGCATATTTTGCAAGATGAAATCCCATTGAACTTTGTCAAAGGCTTTTGCAATATCTACCTGCAAGAGTAGAACATCCTGCTGCGTGTATTTGGCATATTCAATCCTAATATAAAGCATTGGCAATGTTATTTGTGATATGGCGACGTGGAACAAAGCCATATTGGAAGGGATGCAACCCATCATGCAAATAACCTTTAATCTGATCAACCACCATTTTGGCAATGATCTTATAAATGACTGGCATGAGTGTGATTGGCCTCCAATCACCCAGTGAATCACATAGCTGCTTTTTTGGAATCAGCTGCTCTTCCAAGCAATTTTTTAAGAGTTTACACTACAAAAGACAGGCTGCCAATATATGTTGGATCCGGATGCCTGATGGTTCTTGGTCAACATCTCGTTTAGAGCTTGCTGATTTATGTGTGCAGCACTTCTCCACTCATTTTGGGCATCTGGATACTCTTTCTCCTCGGGTCGTGTCTGCATGTCAGCTTCTTTTGCAGCGTGTTCATCCAATTCTGTCTGATGCTCAGGCTTTGGAACTTGAACATCCCTTCATTGAAAGGGAATTGTCTGATGCACTGAGATCCTATGGCAGATGGAAATCTCCAAGATAGGATGGTCTCACTGTTGAATTTTTTTTGCATTCTGGGATCTTCTTAAATTCACCTTGCTGCAAATGGTAAATACAGCATGGCAAAATCAGCAGATGCTTGGTGATGACCGTTGGCTTGGACAGTTCACCCCCCGTGGCATCCCACTGGTGGTTGCAGGCCGGATGGACGACACCTCTGTTTCCCATTTCGTGGTTTTGGGGGACGGCCGACTCAGGAGAGAGGGTGTGCTCATCGACCCCCTTCTCTTGTGGCAGAGGGTTCGGGTCGTAGGCCTCGTGGGGAAGGTTTGGCGGATCGATCCTAGTATAGAGCAGGATCAGCTACAGTTATGGCGACTCTGGCTTTGGGAGGGGCGGGCCCTGTCAGAGCTTGATTGGGACCCAGGGGAGTGGAGATGGCCAGAGGTTGTGGCAGGCCAGGGGCCGATCCCTTTCTTCGCTTACAGCACGACATTGGGCAGGAGAGTTCTCGGGAGGATGCAGAGCCGCCCGCCCACCCAGCGGCCCAGTTGGTATGCTCAGGGTATCTCCAGGCTATTTTTGCAGGCCTTCTGGAAGGCCTTGTGGGAGAGCTGGCGGCCGCGGAAGATTTCCTACTTCCTTTGGCTACTCGCCCACAAGGGTCTTCCAGTGGGGAGCTGGTTGCGGCATATTGGTCAGGATGGACTTTGTCAGATTTGTCATGAGGACGAGGAGTCACCAAAACACTGCCTGTGGAGCTGCACTCGCACCCAGGAAGTGTGGAGGTGGACCTTCGGGATCCTTACTCGTGCAGCACCGGAGCTAGGTTTGATCACCTAGGGCGCGTTCTGCTGGTGCAGCACCACACCTGGCTTTCATCAGTTGTTCGAGGCTGGCCCGCAGGACCCCATGTTCCTTATCACACAGGGGACTTGGGGGCCGCTTGAGGGCATCCCGCCGCACTTGGCAGAGGCGGACACAGGATCTCAGGAGAGGCAACCAGTCTGGGAGATTATTAGCGGCATCGCTCGATGGCACATTTGGACCTCGCGCTGCGCGTAGATCCTCGATGGTACCTCTCTTTCGACTGCCCAGGTCATGGCCGACATCTGGAGTGAGATTATACACACTCAGAGGCCAGTGGGACCAGATACAGGGAGATTCCCGAGCTGGCCGAGAGAAGCGGAGACGTTTCCTCCGAGATTGGGATACGCAGGGCCTCTTCTTCGAGCATACTTCTCAGGGCCTTCAGTGGCGCTATTCACCACCTCTCTGGCTGTTTATTCACACCCGCCTGATCCCTCCGTGAGAGAGAGCTTTTTGTTTCCATTTAGGGCTGCGTCCGATTTGTGAACGCAGCCCCGTCAACTGCAAAATTGACCTCATGTATCTTGTTTTTTCGAAGTAATATAATCAGCACTGTTTTTTCGGCAAAAAAAAAAAAAGCTGAATACAAGAAACATCCAAATCTTCCTCATGTAAGGCATCATATAAAGACTGCCGCAATGAGGCTCGGAAGAACTCATAAGGATGCTGAAGGGGAGAATTCAGATATGCTTGATTGCGCTGCAGCCAGAGGGTCCATAAGGCCCAGTATCTGATCCAGTGGAAGAAAAGAGAATACTGTGACAAAGAAGCTGATAGTGTGCCATACATCCAGAAAAACCTGTAGAACCTGTGTGCTGGAAATCTGAGAGATAAGAAATAGGAGATTCTGTCTAGAAGGTCTCTGGAATATGAACAAAACCACAATAAATGCGGAATACTCTCAGATGTAAGGTGACATCTTGGACTCCCACTAGAAGAATACCAACAATACATCTCCATAGAAAGAGTCGTTGCTTCAATGGCATTTTCAACTTCCATATCAATTGCAATTTTCCTTTCCACTAGGCTAATGACTTGTTCAAATGCCATAGAGAATTAGCATGATGGGCAACAATCCAGGGAGGAGGTAATATCAATCGATAAGCCTGTGTAGAAGTCAATAAATGCAAAGGCCTAGAGGATATGCTTGGATTTGAAGATTGAAGGTGCCAATCTTGAAGCCTGTCTCTGACATTCAATGTTGGAATTGGAACCAGAGGGAGTAAGAGATCAGCAATAGCTTTCCAAATGGGTCTATGATGCATCCCCAGATTGTATTGTCGACATGCTACTGGAAAAGTGAGAATATTTCCTTGCATATCTACCACGTCATCAATGAACCGGATACCCAATTTTATAAGATTGTAAGCTCTGATGGGTTGTTGAACAGCAAGGGGAGAGGAAAACACAGCACTCCAATGAATACTTTCCATTCTGAGTGAGGAAGCTATAGAAGCAGGATGGGAAGACCATTTGATGTGAGAGAGTACTTGCTTCCAGTCCTGAATCAAGGAATTAGAAAATGGACAACCAGGGATTTTACCTTGAAATTTGCCAAGTACTACTTCCGATGGATCAACTAGCCAATGTCCATAAGCATTTGTGCTCATCTGACCACACAAAATTGCCAACATGATAGATCAAGGCTGCCCTTGTTGAAAAAATGTCTTGAGCATAGTGATCTTTCTTGCCAACACATGAAATTTGATGTTTACTATATTCAAACCACCATGCATTCTTGGTGAGCAAAGCAAGTCCATTTTGAGCAACTGTAAAGCTTTTTTATTAAGCTTAGTTTTCCAAAAATTCTCCATGGCTTGAGACATAAAGGAAGTGAGATCTCGAGATGACCAATGTAATAGAGGAAGGTAGAACTGGACATAAGCTAGAACAATAGATTGGACAATTCGAAGCCGTACATGCAGAGGCCAAGTGGAGATCTTCCAATATTCTAATTTGTCCTGAATTTTGTTTGACACCCACGACATTTGTTGCTTATTGCTGATTTTCCAGCCAATGGGATAGCCCAAATGTCTTCCTATGTTTTCCGGATAAATATTCTGGCCTGGCCACAGGATAGCATGCCAGTCACAATGCTTGAGAGGCAAGAGTTTTGATTTCTGAAAATTAATTTTAAGACCAGCCGCCAACCCAAAATCTGAAAGGGTATCCATCAAGAGGCGAATCTCCAAAGGACTGTTCTTTGGCATGAAGAATGAATCATCTGCATAGGCCTGTGCAATGAAGGGTCGTGAACCAGAAATCTGAAGCCCCTCTAGCTGTCCAGTATCAACCATGTGATCCATATAAAGAAGCAAAGGATGTGAAGCGATGGCATAAAGCAAAGCACTGCAAGGGCATCCCTGTCGAACTGAACGTTCGAGAGTCCAAGACTCAGACAAATGATTTCCTATAAAGCATTGTGCAGTGGAATCTGAGTAAAGCCAATATATGACATTAACTAGCTTTGGCCCAAAACCAAGTTTTAACATGATTTGAGAGACATAATCCCACTGTACTGTATCAAATGCCTTCGCCACATCCACCTGCATGACCAACACATCTTGATCTGAATATTTTGGATATTCCATTGCGATGATAGTGTCAGAGATATTGTCATGTATGTGCCGTCTTGGAACAAAACCATATTGCCTGGGATGAAGTCCATCATGAAGGATATCCTTTATCCGATGTACCAACATTTTGGCAATCGGTTTGTATATAACCGACATCAAAGTGATGGGCCTCCAGTCATCCATAGTCTCACGTAGAGGTTTTTTGGGCACAAGCTTAACCAGACCATGCTTCCAAGCTGAGGGAAGATGTTGATGCTGCCAGGCTACATTAATAAACTGCAGAATTGGACCCTTCAATTCAGGCCAAAAGGCTTCAAAAAATTCAACCGTCAGACCATCCTAGCCAGGGGATTTATGTTTACCCAAATGCTTAAGGGCTTCATCCAATTCAACATCTGAAAAAGACATTTCCAGCATTGAGGCTTTTTGCAAGGAGACAATAGGAGAAACAAGCTCAGTAAATCTGTTACGAGCCAATGCAACCTGAGGTGTAGAAGAAGATGTCTGAGAAAAAAGAAGCTGAAAATGATCCAAACATTGTTTTTCTAGCTGAGATAGAGTCTGGGTCCAAAGACCGTCTGGTTTCCTGACCCTCATGATAGATTGGCTTTGTCTATGTGCATGTAAGTTCCGAAAAAAAGATTTCGAGGAACAGCCCTTATCTAGCATAGGTTTAACTCTGGCCCTGCTCTGCCATTTGGACAGCTTGTGTTTATCATTGGCATCAATTATGGAGGAAGCACAAGACAATAAATGCTGCTCAGAAGCAGATAGAGATCTTTGATGACTAATCTGTACCAAATACTGCTTGTATGATTTTGCCCACTAGATATGCTGTTTGGTTTCTGCCATGTACCATCTTCCATATTCCTTAATGACATTTTGAATACGATGTATGAAAGAGGTCCAAGCAAAGTCCAGATCCTCCTGAGCATGGGATAGCAATGGACCTGCAAGCCAGTCTAATCATATGCTGGAATTTTTCATGAGAAAGATATAATTGATTGACCTGTAAATTTCTGACTGAAGAGAGCTGCAAGTCATCCAGAGGCATACCAAAAGAAAGGGTGATCCAAAGTGGAGTGTGATCAGATAATTGTTGTGAATAATCAGTCCGCATTTGACATGTATATTCATCATATTGCTGAGCATGAATGAGATAATATCTATCAAGCCTCGCCCAATATTCTGTAAAAGCATTATGATGATATGTAAATCCCATAACTGAAGGGTGAGTTGCTGTCCATAAATCTGCAAATTGAAGTGATGATGTCATATGTTCCCATTGCTGGATTTCAGAGGGTGGCCTATGGGATTTATGTGTGGTATTGTCCTTCTAGTGAGGAGAATTGTTGAAATCACCACAAAGTAGAGCATTTGAAGACCAAGGATATTGCTTGATGGAGTTCCACATTTGAGCTGAATTTTGAGAGGCATACAAAGATCCTATTTCAAAAATCTCTCCATTGATCATACATTGGATAATCATGCATCGTCCACCAAGATCATTATATGCTATCCAGGGTTGCAGATCATGTCTGGCTAAAATGCATAGCCCAGAGAATTGTTCAGATCCTGAATAAAATATATCATATCCATAAAAAAACCCATGCTGGCCAGCAAAAAAATGCTGATTATGCTCTTGCAGACACACAACATCCGGATGAGTTATATTTATATAATGCCATAGAAGCCTCCATTTATTCTGGTTGCAGAGGCCCTGTATATTATAGGAAAAACATTTAAGAGAAGCACGAATGAAAATATATACAAGAGATGATCGGTCCTCCAAAAGAACGGGAGGCCTCAAGCCTCTGCCATTGCCACAGGGTCTTGCTGACCCTCAGCATCCAATTCCCTGATAATATCATCTTCTTCACAAAGGGGAAGACCCTTCTTGACTGCATTAACCCATGCCTTCGAGATGGGGTTGCTTGAAGAGGTAGAAGATTGTCCTGGAGAAGAAGCAGAGGCATCCCAATTACGAGATTGGAGAGGTCTTTGTTTGAGAGGCACCGTCTTCTTTGCAGTCTGCCATCCCTCATGAGAAGATGAGTTATTTTCCCCTAACTTGCTTTTTCCTTTATCCTTATTTTGAGCTGAATTGGCCTGGCTCCCTTTATGAACTGAAGGCTTTGCTCCTTTAGCTTCAATCTTTTCCACATATGTCTTCTGACCTCCTTTATTAGATGGCAGAGGAATAGCTGCTGGAGGAGGTGGATGAAGGATAGAGGGACACTCCGAAGCAAGATGCCCAAACTTGTGACAAGAAAAACAAGCTCCAGCAAAAATGCCCCATTTAAAAATGAAATATTTCTTTCCCAAATTAACATCCTCAATCTCAACTACAATAGAGGAGGGGGTCGGTCTATCAGTATCCCATAAGATGCAAAAATGATTTTTATTACCTGTGGGACGAGGGGGACAGATCACTTGTCCCAAAGTCATAGCTAAACCTGGAAGCTCTGTTCTCATGTAATCTGGAAAATCAACCACTTCAACCCATACAAGGCAATGATGCTTGATGAGGTTCAAATAGTCCTTATTAGGGGACCAGGGCATGATATGCACCATTTGTCGACCAAAAAATAAAGGGGACATTTCGAGCATCTTTTGTTTTGTCAAGGCATCCAAAAGATGAACTTCATAAAATCCTCGGGAGGCAAAATAGACTCCTTCTACATAGCATCCACCTAGGAGAGAATTCACCCATTGTCCCACATCATTAGCAGAGGGAATTTCGCCTGGAAAAAAGATGATAACTGCATTTTGAGAGAGCTTCTTCAAAGGATGCAGTAGAGAAGGCAACTTCATTTTGTAATTGAGTTTCGGAGCAGGTTGAATCCATTCCCTTCTACTTTGTTGAAAATCATCATTCAACATATCAAACACATAGGAAGCATCTTCAGATGAAGGAGCTATGGGGGGAGAGGTTTCCCTTGATTGTATTTTGGGTTCAGGAGAGAGTGCTCTCTTGACATAATACTTGTTTGCTTCTACCATGGAGGCTAAGGGATTCAACAGATATCAAGCGAAGAGAATGAGATAGGGCTGAAGCACTGTATGGACGAAAGGAGAAGTTGACAGAACTGTACGGAAGGGACGCTGGACTGAGGCACTGTACGGACGTACGGAGAAGTTGATAGAACTGTACGGAACATTCACACGGAGAAGCTGACAAAACTGTACGGAACAGAGATGCTGACGGGACACGAAGGGGCTAAGCTGTACGAAAGAGCCAGGGATGTACGGACGTACGGAGGGAACTTCAAAAGGGGAACAGCGATGGCGAGGTATACAGCAGCGGGATCAGTCGAGGCTGCGCAGGGATGGGCCGAACCTGTTCGTATAACCGTACGGTGAGCGTAGGGCGTCCATACAGGTGTACGGACGGAAAGGGGAGCTGTACGGGTACCTGTCTCTGCGTCGACCTCCTCTCTCTCTCTCACACACTTTTTTTTTTTTTTTGTGAAACCAAGATACTTATATTATGAAACATTCATTTACATCTGGGCAGTGCTCAAAAGAGAGCCAAAGCCCTATCCATCAAAAGCAGTAAAAGAAAAGTTGAATACAAGAAACATCCAAATCTTCCTCATGTAAGGCATCATATAAAGACTGCCGCAATGAGGCTTGGAAGAACTCATATGGATGCTGAAGGGGAGAATTCAGATATGCTTGATTGCGCTGCAACCAGAGGGTCCATAAGGCCCAGTATCTGATCCAGTGGAAGAAAAGAGAATACTGTGACAAAGATGCTGATAGTTTGCCATACATCCAGAAAAACCTGTAGAACCTGTGTGCTTGAAATCTGAGAGATAAGAAATAGGAGATTCTGTCTAGAAGGTTTCTGGAATATGAACAAAACCACAGTAGATGCGGAATACTCTCAGATGTAAGGTGACATCTTGGACAAAGAGGCGAAGCTATCCGTCTTTGAGCCAATTTCACCCCTACTGGAAGAATACCAACAATACATCTCCATAAAAATAGTCGTTGCTTCAATGGCATTTTCAACTTCAATATCAATTGCAATGTTCCTTTCCACTAGGCTAATGACTTGTTCAAATGCCATAGAGAATTAGCATGATGGGCCATCCAAGGAGGAGGTAATATCAATCGATAAGCATGTATAGAAGTCAATAAATGCAAAGGCCTAGAGGAGATGCTTGTATTTGAAGACTGAAGGTGCCAATCTTGAAGCCCGTCTCTGACATTCAATGTCGGAATCGGAACCAGAGGGAGTAAGAGATCAGCAATAGCTTTCCAAATAGGTCTATGATGCATCCCCAGATTGTATTGTTGACATGCTACTAGAAAAGTGAGAATATTTCCTTGCATATCTACCACATCATCAATGAACCGGATACCCATTTTCATAAGATTGTAAGCTCTGAAGGGTTGTTGAACAGCAAGGGGAGAGGAGAACACAGCACTCCAATGAATACTTTCCATTCTGAGTGAGGAACTATAGAAGCAGGATGGGTAGACCATTTGATGTGCGAGAGTACTTGCTTCCAGTCCTGAATCAAGGAATTAGAAAATGGACAGCCAGGTATTTTACCTTGAAATTTGCCCAGTACTACTTCTGATGGATCAACTAGCCAATGTCCATAAGCATTTGTGCTCATCTGTCTACACAAAATTGCCAACATAATAGACCAAGGCTGCTCTTGTTGAAGAAATGTCTTGAGCATAGTGATCTTTCTTGCCAACACATGAAATTGGATGTTTATTATATTCAAACCACCATGCATTCTTGGTGAGCAAAGCAAGTCCATTTTGAGCAGCCGTAAAGCTTTTTTATGAAGCTTAGTTTTCCAAAAAATCTCCATGGCTTGAGACATAAAGGAAGTGAGATCTCGAGATGACCAATGTAATAGAGGAAGGTAGAACTGGATATAAGCTAGAACAATAGACTGAACAATTCGAAGCCGTACATGCAGAGGCCAAGTGGAGATCTTCCAATATTCTAATTTGTCCTAAATTTTGTTTGACACCCACGACATTTGTTGCCTATTGCTGATTTTCCAGCCAATGGGATAGCCCAAATGTCTTCCTATGTTTTCCGGATAAATATTCTGGCCTGGCCACAGGATAGCATGCCAGTCACAATGCTTGAGAGGCAAGAGTTTTGATTTCTGAAAATTGATTTTAAGACCAGCTGCCAACCCAAAATCTGAAAGGGTATCCATCAAGAGGCGAATCTCCAGAGGACTATTCTTTGGCATGAAGAATGAATCATATGCATAGGCTTGTGCAATGAAGGGTCGTGACTCGCGAACCAGAAATCTGAAGCCCCTCTAGCTGTCCAGTATCAACCATGTGATCCATATAAAGAAGCAAAGGATGTGAAGCGATGGCATAAAGCAAAGCACTGAGAGGGCATCCCTGTCGAACTGAACGTTCGAGAGTCCAAGACTCAGACAAATGATTCCCTATAAAGCATTGTGCAGTGGAATTTGAGTAAAGCCAATATATGACATTAACTAGCTTTGGCCCAAAACCAAGTTTTAACATGATTTGAGAGACATAATCCCACTGTACTGTATCAAATGGTTTTGCCACATCCACCTGCATGACCAACACATCTTGATCTGAATATTTTGCATATTCCATTGCGATGAGAGTGTTAGAGATATTGTCATGTATGTGCCGTCTTGGAATAAAACCATATTGCCTGGGATGAAGTCCATCATGAAGGATATCCTTTATCCGATGTACCAACATTTTGGCAATCAATTTGTATATAACCGGCATCAACGTGATGGGCCTCCAGTCATCCATAGTCTCACATAGAGGTTTTTTGGGCACAAGCTTAACCAGACCATGCTTCCAAGCTGAGGGAAGATGTTGATGCTGCCAGGCTACATTAATAAACTGCAGAATTGGACCCTTCAATTCAGGCCAAAAGGCTTCAAAAAATTCAACCGTCAGACCATCCCATCCAGGGGATTTATGTTTACCCAAATGCCCAAGAGCTTCATCCAATTCAACATCTGTAAAAGACATTTCCAACATTGAGGCTTTTTGCAAGGAGACAATAGGAGAAACAAGGGCAGTAAATCTGTTACGAGCTGAAACAACCTGAGGTGTAGAAGAAGATGGCTGAGAAAAAAGAAGCTGAAAATGATCCAAACATTGTTTTTCCAGCTGAGATAGAGTCTGGGTCCCAAGGCCATCTGGTTTCCTGACCCTCATGATAGATTGGCTTTGTCTATTTGCATGTAAGTTCCGAAAAAAAGATTTTGAGGAACAGCCCTTATCTAGCATAGGTTTAGCTCTGGCCCTGATCTGCCATTTGGACAGCTTGCGTTTATCATTGGCATCAACTATGGAGGAAGCACAGGACAATAAATGCTGCTCAGAAGCAGATAGAGATCTTTGATGACTAATCTGGACCAAATACTGCTTGTATGATTTTGCCCACTGGCTGTCTGGTTTCTGCCATGTACCATCTTCCATATTCCTTAATGACATTTTGAATACGATGTATGAAAGAGGTCCAAGCAAAGTCTAGATCCTCTTGAGCATGAGATAGCAATGGCCTGCAAGCCAGTCTGATCATATGCTGGAATTTTTCATGAGAGAGATATAATTGATTGACCTGGAAATTTCTGACTGAAGAGAGCTGCAAGTCATCCAGAGGCATACCAGAAGAAAGGGTGAGCCAAAGTGGAGTATGATCAGATAATTGTTGTGAATAATCAGTCCACATTTGACATGTATATTCATCATATTGCTGAGCATGAATGAGATAATATCTATCAAGCCTGGCCCAATATTCTGTAAAAGCATTATGATGATATGTGAAACCCATAACTGATGGGTGAGTTGCTGTTCATAAATCTGCAAATTGAAGTGATGATGTCATATGTTCCCATTGCTGGATTTCAGAGGGCAGCATATGGGATTTATGTGTGGTATTGTCCTTCCAGTGAGGAGAATTGTTGAAATCACCACAAAGTAGAGCATTTGAAGACCAAGGATATTGCTTGATGGAGTTCCACATTTGAGCTCTGGAAGCTGAATTTTGAGAGGCATACAAAGATCCTATTTCAAAAATCTCTCCATTAATCATACATTGGATGATCATCCATCGTCCACCAAGATCATTATATGCTATGCAGGGTTGCAGATCGTGTCTGGCTAAAATGCACAGCCCAGAAAGTTGTTCAGATGCCTAATAAAATATATCATATCCAGAAAAAAACCCATGCTGGCCAGCAAAAAAATGCTGATTATGCTCTTGCAGACACACAACATCCGGATGAGTTGTATTTATATAATGCCATAGAAGCCTCCATTTATTCTGGTTGTAGAGGCCCTGTATATTATAGGAAAAACATTTAAGAGAAGCACACATGAAAATATATACAAGAGATGATCAGTCCTCCAAAAGAACGGGAGGCCTCAAGCCTCTGCCATTGCCACAGGGTCTTGCTGACCCTCAGCATCCAATTCCCTGATAATATCATCTTCTTCACAAAGGGGAAGACCCTTCTTGATTGCATTAACCCATGCCTTCGAGATGGGGTTGCTTGAAGAGGTAGAAGATTGTCCTGGAGAAGGAGCAGAGGCATCCCAATTACGAGATTGGAGAGGTCTTTGTTTGAGAGGCACCGTCTTCTTTGCAGTCTGCCATCCCTCATGAGAAGATGAGTTATTTTCCCCTAACTTGCTTTTTCCTTTATCCTTATTTTGAGCTGAATTGGCCTGGCTCCCTTTATGAACTGAAGGCTTTGCTCCTTTAGCTTCAATCTTTTCCACATATGTCTTCTGACCTCCTTTATTAGATGGCAGAGGAATAGCTGCTGGAGGAGGTGGATGAAGGATAGAGGGACACTCCGAAGCAAGATGCCCAAACTTGTGACAAGAAAAACAAGCTCCAGCAAAAATGCCCCATTTAAAAATGAAATATTTCTTTCCCAAATTAACACCCTCAATCTCAACTGCAATAGAGGAGGGGGTCGGTCTATCAGTATCCCATAAGATGCAAAAATGATTTTTATTACCTGTGGGACGAGGGGGACAGATCACTTGTCCCAAAGTCATAGCTAAACCTGGAAGCTCTGTTCTCATGTAATCTGGAAAATCAACCACTTCAACCCATACAAGGCAATGATGCTTGATGAGGTTCAAATAGTCCTTATTAGGGGACCAGGGCATGATATGCACCATTTGTCGACCAAAAAATAAAGGGGACATTTCGAGCATCTTTTGTTTTGTCAAGGCATCCAAAAGATGAACTTCATAAAATCCTCGGGAGGCAAAATAGACTCCTTCTACATAGCATCCACCTAGGAGAGAATTCACCCATTGTCCCACATCATTAGCAGAGGGAATTTCGCCTGGAAAAAAGATGATAACTGCATTTTGAGAGAGCTTCTTCAAAGGATGCACTAGAGAAGGCAACTTCATTTTGTAATTGAGTTTCGGAGCAGGTTGAATCCATTCCCTTCTACTTTGTTGAAAATCATCATTCAACATATCAAACACATAGGAAGCATCTTCAGATGAAGGAGCTATGGGGGGAGAGGTTTCCCTTGATTGTATTTTGGGTTCAGGAGAGAGTGCTCTCTTGACATAATACTTGTTTGCTTCTACCATGGAGGCTAAGGGATTCAACAGATATCAAGCGAAGAGAATGAGATAGGGCTGAAGCACTGTATGGACGAAAGGAGAAGTTGACAGAACTGTACGGAAGGGACGCTGGACTGAGGCACTGTACGGACGTACGGAGAAGCTGACAGAACTGTACGGAACTTTCACACGGAGAATCTGACAGAAATGTACGGAACAGAGATGCTGATGAGACACGAAGGGGCTAAGCTATATGGAAGAGCCAGGGATGTACAGACGTACGGAAGGGACGCTGGACTGAGGCACTGTACGGACATACGGATAAGCTGACAGAGGTGTACGGAACTTTCACACGGAGAATCTGACGGAACTGTACGGAACAGAGATGCTGACGGGACACGAAGGGGCTAAGCTGTACGGAAGAGCCAGGGATGTACGGACCTACGGAGGGAACTTCAGAAGGGGAAACGCGATGGTGAGGTAAAAAGCAGCGGGATCAGTTGAGGCTGTGCAGGGATGGGCCGAACCTGTTCGTACCACCGTACGGTGAGCATACGACGTCCGTACAGATGTACGGACGGAAAGGGGAGCTGTACGGGGACCTGTCTCTGCGTCGACCTCCTCTCTCATGCTCTCTCATGCTCTCCCAGCACACACACACACCACACACACACCCCCACACACTACACTACACCTCACACACACACTTTTTATTTTGTGAAACCAGTAACTATATTATAAACATGAGATCAATCTACATGACATTAGACTCCAAAAGAGAGCCTAATGGAAGAACTCAAAAACAGTGAGAAAACACTTCAAGGCTAGTAGCATCCAAGTCCCTCGCAGCATAACTATCATATAAAGATTGCTTGAGGGACATTCTGAAGAAAACATATGCCTGAGGAAACTGTTGTCCCATCCTAGAATGCAGTCTGTGTGTGTGTGTGTGTGTGTAGATGTCTGTGTGTGTAGACATCTACACACACACACACACACACACACACACACACACGACTTTTTCATCAAATGCAAAATTTTAATTATGAGCATGACTTTTGAGTTCATGGCAAAATAGTTTTCAATCCACGATCTATCAATTTTGAAGCATCCTATCCTCTTTTGCACACGAGGAATGCTTCTCTTCCCTAACTTGTGAATGCTTTTAAATGTTGATATAATACTTCCCACATGATTTACTCGGCTTGCTCATGGTATTTGCTACATTTAAGTAATAATCTTGTTTCTCACAATTCTTACCAAAGTAGCGTGACTAGTGGATTGTTTTAAGAGCTCATGCTTTATGATTTATTTGGATTTTTAGAAATAGCTTTAAGTTCAACATTATATTATCCATTGGTTGCATAAGAAACATACGATTGATGTTGTAGATCTGGGCATTGAATGGTCAAATCATAGAGACCACATTCAAGAGGTCACTATTTATGGAAGAGGCATCTTCCTCCTCCAGTTGAGCTCCCCCGCCACCACCTTGGTGCTTGTGGAGTAGAGCCCCATTCTCCTTGGCTTTTACTTGCTCCACCTTTTTCCTTGGTACCACGGATTTACAGTGGAGGACCCCACCACGTCCCTCACTTCCTGGTGACGCTTCGATTCTTGGGGCTCTTGCGGGAGTCTAGAGTCTTTCTCTCTCTTCCATTGGACGGCATTTGGTACTATGCCACGAAGTCTACGGCTTCATTTGTGGCAGATAATGGTGTCCCCCCACTCAATAAGGTTGTAGAGAACCCAGGGTCCCTTCCGGAGGTGATTCTCCTTGAAACCCTTGAGGGGGGAACACTATGACAGAGGCTAGAGGTATCTGGGTTTAAGGTTCAGGGCCATCTAACTAGGGACTGCACTAGAGGTCAGAGTTGTCGTCCTGCCCCAAGCGTAGGATGGACAGAGGCAGCAGAGGGAGCCCTAGGCGGATACCCAGTGGCCTCACAGACTGCAACAGGAGTCCCAGACCCCTTAGGTGGAGCTCTCTGAGGGAAAGTGGACTAAGGTGGGAAAAAGAAGAAGCAAGTGGACCTTGAACTGAAGACAGCGGGCCAATTGCAAGAAGAGAGTACATGCATCCTCCACTTCCAGGAGGATCCCCTTTTAGGTTGCCCACCGCCTCCAGAGGGCGTGCTTGGTGCTCCTCAAGTAGTTCCCTCCGGAGTAGGGGTTCCGAGCACCTAGGCCCCCTTGCAGCAGCAACGGGTTATAGGACTTGTGGAGGATTCGGTGGCTACTACTACTCCCGCCTGTCCCACCACCATTGTAGAGGACGAGACCTAGAGCTATGAGGCACTTATGCAACAACGAGCCGCCTCTTTTCCAGAACTTCCCCTCACCCTCCGTCCCCTCCAGATCCTTCCTCCCACTCCCCTCCCCCCTTCCTTGCTCTCCTTCCCCCCCCGCCTCCTCCTTTCCACCCCCTTTACTATAATCACCCTAGTCACCCGCCCCCGTCCCCCTGCTGCACAGCAGATTCATCCACTTCTTCCTCCTTTTGTGCTTCCTTTGGACCTAGCCTTAATGCCTTGGTCTTTGCCAAGGGCAAGGCCATACTCTCTCCCCCAGCCACATCCTCGCTTTAGCAGCCCATTTTCTCTTCTCTGTAGGACACTGCCTCTTCATGGATAGGCGCTTGGGGGGGGTTTTGCCCTCTCAGCTTCCCACTCTGAGACTGTGCACTAGGCATCCTCTGCCGAGGGACTTCTAGATGCTAGGGCTGTGGAACTACCTTGAGATTCCAGACTCGCACCCTGTGCCTTAGAGTTGTCAATATTGATCCCGTAACCCCAAAAAGGGGATTTGATTAGAGTGGTTGGCTCTCGCATGCATCCGTTTTGGGTTCTTAAGTTTGCCTCCACAAGTGTGGAGATGCCGCCAGAGATAGTGCTCACACACCCGTACTACTGGACGCTTCAGCAGTGCACTGAGCTGCTTGGGATAGGTATCTCCTTCATGCTGCATTGGGCAAGAAAGGTAGGTATTGAGCCAGTTGTGACCCCAGTATGCCGGGGCACAGATACAAATTACTCTCCATCCAACCCCCCTTCGAACTCATAGAGGTTTGATTCTCAGGAGCAGGCTCCCACCCATAGGCAAGCCTTGTTTTGTACCACCTCCCCATGAGTTGGACCATGTTGCATTGGAACATGCTTGGGCTCCGTAGTCAGCCATAGTATTTAATACTTTGACAGGAGTTGTTCTTTTGATTTAGGAGCACATGGTTCAGTAGCAGACATTGGATGCGGCCACCATCTCCTTCCTGGGAGGGGTCTAGAGGTTTGATCCCCAGCAGTAGGCTGGAGTGGAGGGTTTGCATCTCAGTCTCCCAGGCAATTGTCCCAGAGCTCTTTGATTAGGACGAGCTCATCGTCAATTGTGCAATTTGGACGTGTGTCCATGCCGATGAGTCTAGGATTGGGATCTTGAATGTGTATGCGCCTACTTGCAGATAGCACCGCCTTGCTTTCTAGAGGCATGAATCAATCGCTGCTCTTAAAACAAGATTCATGATATGCTTTGTAACGATAGAAGTTCTTAAGTTAATTACGTATTGCTTGTGTGAAATTTGAGAAAGTAATGTGGTATGTGTGCCATTGCTCTATTAGATCCGATAGGAGGATGATTTGTTCGACTCAGAGTTTGCAAATGATACAACTTTGTATGTGGAGGGATTAGTAGCGAGCCTTGAGACAGTCAGGAGGGCCTTGGCTATCTATTGTGAGGCCTCCGGGGACTAGATGAACTGGACCAAATCTATTGGCTTCTTCACGGGCGCAGATGAGGTTTAGGAGGCTCGGGACTAGGGGGTTGCTTTTGGCTTTCGTTGGATTTCGTGGGGGTAGACAGCGAGATACCTTGGCCGCCAAGTGGGTATTGATATTTCAGCAAAGCAGCAGATTTCCCCGATTCTAGAGAGCAAGCTTCTATACTGGAGCTCAGCCAAACTCTCCCTAGCAGGTAGAGCATTGGTAGTCAACCAGGTCCTTTTCACGGCCTAGTACGTAGCCTCCTGCTGATGCTTCCACCGGGAGTGCATGGGGCATATGAGACGCTTGGTGCGCAACTTCCTTTGGGCAAAATCGGATGGCACACAGCATACCAAAGCCGAGTGGCATGGTAGATAGTGATCATGCTGTAGGCACAAGGAGGATTGGGTGTCATTGCTCCGGAATTCTAGAGCAGAGCCCTCCTAGGCAAGCTAGTGGTACGAGGTCTAACCCTAGGTGCAGAGCCGTAGAAGCTCCTCCTCTAGCGGGGACTCCTTGGGAATACTCCTCGCATAGGTGGACAGTGGCAAGAGTTCCACAGGTACATTTTTTCAGAGGCTCCCCTCACAGGAAAGGGTTTAGGGTTTAGGGTTTATGAGGAGCCTTTTTAGGGTTTGGCAGTGTTTCGCTGGGGGGCTCATTTGGGCCAATCCTTCTTGGAGGGAGGAGTTCAAGAGGTAGCCGCTCATATGGCACCCAGAGGTCCGGGTTCGGAGGGGCATATCTTAGGACAACAGACGCATGTGGTTGGGTGTAGTGGGACAGTGGCCCAACCATATATTTTGGGGGTTTGAAGACAGCTCCCTAGGGATGCAGAGGCTAGGGCGTAGGCTCTCTCGCATTTGAGGAGGGAAGGCACCCGGATGACAGAGATTGATCTAACAATCCCCACTTCCTAGTGGGATGGGTTACCCAGTTTGTGGACCCCTCACAGCTGGTCTTGGCAGTTCTCGTGGACAGTGGTGACTCTTAGGGTTCGACTTTTTTTGGGAGTCCCTTTCCAAGAGGCCTACTTGCAGGTTGAGACAGAGAGGGATGGCAGGACGTGGCGGCCCTAGATGGTTTGGAGCAGCTATCGATTAGGATAGTGGGCTGCTTGGGCAAGGTTTGGCTTATTGATCCAGACACCCTCGAGGGAGCGCCACTAGTTTAGCAAGATGTCCCTCGGGAGGTCGTCTCCCATTTGTGGACTCCTCTTTGGACCAACCTGAGACCACTGAAGATCTCCTATTTCTTCTGGCTGCTGGCTCATGGGGGATTGCCCATCGGCCCTTGGTTAGAGCAGATGCAGGTAGATGGCAGATGCTTTTGTTGCACAGAGGGAGTTCTAGAGACGATCCCCCACTGTCTATGGGGCTGTCCTGTGGTTCAGAGGATTTGGCTAGTAGCCTTCAGAATTGTGGCCTACACACAGGGCTGCAGACAGCGGGACTTCACATGGAAGATGCTTGCATGGATCACGGAGGGGGGCGTGCCTTCTTGATTGATCCAATTTTGCCAACCTACATGGTTCATGGCTAGTATGTCTCTTGGATAGACGCATCGTTGGCTTCCCGCGTATGCTTGACATCTCAGACGGCATCGAATTTGGACATGTGATACTTATTCTTTTAATAAAAATGTGCACACATGTGTCTAGGTTCTAGGGGCAATAGGAAGGGAAGGGTGCATTTAGGTGCATTGAATGGTAGATGCATGGGTCATAGGTTAAGGGTAGGTGTAAATGGGAAGATGGAACTTGAGTGATCTCAAGGGACATTAATGAAAGGGTATCACCCTTTCATTGTGAATCTCACGTTGCATTCTTTCTACCACATTGCATTCATCCGTCATCTCTCTCCCACCTCCCACCTTGCATGTAGGTCGAAATAGAAACAAGTACTCTCACGAGGGCGCTCTTCCCCATTGGAGGGCCAATCGGCATTCAAATTCTGCATGCATTGCACACATTTGCATTCTCAAAAAGTGTGGATTTTCACACTCGGTGCAGTCAGGTGATGGGTGACCAGCAGGTCCCTCCAACGGCTACCATGATTGCCATCTGGATAGGACGTCATCTTTACTCTGCCCGCCATCTGGGAGCTTGGTATTCCAGGATTGAGAGCGATTGCCGAAAGACGGGAGCATTTTTGCAAGGCTTGGCCTATAGAAGTCTTTTACACCCTTTCTGCCAGAGATATTCGATAGATGTATAGACCACCTCCCTGGTTGTCAGCCCTGTCCTGGAGATTCCCTAGGCAGTGAGCTGGGTTCTTTGGAAACAGGCTGGTTCTTTTCTGACAGCCAGTTTTTTCTCTTTGTACTTACCATCCTTAGCTCCGTTTGGAAGCTGATTGTATGGTGTTTTTCAATAATTAATAGAAGCTTTGTTTTTATGGGGGGAAAACTAGATCAAGGCGGAAATATAGGAGTGATTGGTGGTCTTCTATAGAGGTGGTTTTGGCATGAGGATGATTATGCAGAGATGGGCAGCGCTTTTGGATGAAGCAACTGTGATTTTGAGAGAGAGGTGCTTAGTTCTATTGTTCTGTTTGTTGCTTATCTTCTGTAGGCTTTGTAAATTGTAGTTTTTTCTTCTTGATGATATCGAATATCTCAAATGAGTGTGAATGTAACAGAGCAACAAGCCATGTAGGGATGAGGTCTTTTTGATGTTCTGAATCAATAGGTTGTTCGCCTTATTCAAGAAACTTCTCTCTCCTTTGCATAAAGTAACATATCTCTTTTACAGAAGTTGTATGTGAGGAGTGTTCAATTGTTTCCATCAATTGCCAACAATATTTTCCAAAAGTAAGCTCAAGAGCTCAGCTTAGAGGAAGAGAACAAGAAAGTGGAGGCTAAAAAAAGTTTACGACAACAAAATCATAAGGTGGTAACTGAAGATTTGAAGGCGGCAGTTTGGAACAATTCAGGTATTCTGAATTTTTTTGAAAGCTTCAAGCAAAACATGCAAAAACAGTTTGAAGAAATTGGTGGCTTATTGCCTGAAGCTACTGGATCGGTAAGGAATTCAGCCCAAGTGTGGGTTAATTTAGATAAAGACATGGGAGTTTGACCACTAATGGATAGCGTAGGGGAAGAAAGCATCATGAAAGAGACAAAAGATGATTACTGGATCAGTGAGGAATTCAGCCCAGGTTCCGGTCAATGAAGATCAAAACATGGAAGTTTGACCACTAATGGAGAGCTTAGGGGAAGAAAGCATGAAAGAGCGAAAAGATGATGCCATCACTGTTCATGCTCATGATTCTTCACAGGAAGGTAGTGGCACAACAAGATCAAGTCAGGCGAGAAGCACCTGACTATTCCATGCTACAATGGAGATCATAAATCCAAAGTTCTTTTGGGTCTGATTTGGAGATTGGCATGTACTTTGCATGATGTGAGAGACTCATTGAGTAGGCTAAGATGAATTTGGTGATTCTCATGCTTGAGAGCTCAGCTGCTTTATGGTGGCAAGCCACAGAAGCATGCAAAGGAGGAGCAAAGATGTAGGAAGTGTTCAAGCAACAAATCTTCAAATGTTTCCTTCCGCATAATCCCCTGTTCACTCGAAAAAGACTTCTATTAAGTATGAAAGAAACGGCCAAGGCAAAAGAACTCAAGGCACAAATATTTCATACATAGCACGAGAAACAAGTGGTAAAGTCCCACTAAGAACTCTCTCCTCCTTGCCACACCTGAGCTCTTCCCAACAGGGGTGGTGCTGAGCTTCCAGCTCAATGTTGCCCCCAATCCCCACCCCCCCTTCTATCTGTAGCTTCCTATTTGCCTGGCCTGCTCGTCAGCAGGGGTTTCTCTATGTAAAGTGGTTCCTGTGCCCTTTTGCCAATCAGCCCCCAGGGCTGCTGACATTGGAGAGCACTTTGCCACCCCCATCAACGCATTGGAAGGGGTACTTGGAGAGCGCTTCACCGTGGCTTTTAGGAGTCAGTTCGAGCCTGCAGGCAGCGATGACTTGCTTCATGCCTGTTATTTGGTGGTGCCTCTTTTCTACAGTGAACATTTTTTTCAGCATTCTCTTCTCCCTCCAAAAAGTTTTGATCTTGAGCACCCCCAGCTTGCGCCCTCAGGTTCTGTTCTGGTGCGTGTATTAAGCAAGTCGAAACTTGTCACACTGGGGGGGAAAACCAGGTCATCTGTTTTGCAGGTGTTCCGGGCAAGGCTTCACATGCTTATTCTTATACTTTTTGAGTGCTACTTTCACAGCGTAAAAGTAATATATTCCACTCGAAACAACACAGTAACGAAGTACTTTCATTACAGCAGAGGTGCAAGAGCAACCTCCATCCAAAAACTTCCATTAAAAACCCTCAATCCGCAACCTCTCAGAACCCTGCATATGAAATGGGAGAAAAAAATCAATCCCAATCCTCACTACAATTTAACGGGATAAAAAAAACACACATAAAACCTGCTTCTGAAAGAAAGATGAGCAAATCCTGAAAGAAACCAAAACTCTGGCTGAGAGTGCCACACCAGGCTAGTCATAGACTCAGAGAAGAAAGGACTGCCTGTCTCACTCTCAAACAGAAAGCATCCTCCCAGACGATGCAGACCTCGAATTGCCTTGCACCTTAGACCAAATGGTCATCAATGTGTGGTTGTCCAGATGCTAGCCAAAATAACGGCTGGGTAGACCTGGGTGCTGTCTATAGCCTCTGTTCAACTGAACCTCCAAATGTGCCAGGCAGAGATGTTAGCAACCATCTGAGAGGCGGGAACAGTGTCAAGTAGACAAAGCTCTGCAAGATGCTTTCGAACAGTGAAAGCCCAAGAGGAGACTTGTATCTCAAACAATACCTGAGACCCTGTCAAAAAAGTTGAAAGAAGGCAGTGCCTGGCTGTGAGCCTCCTTACGGGACATTAGGGCTGCCAAGGGTTTTGTGGGTTTTTTTGTAAAAGGTGTAGTTATGCCCTAGATTTTGGGCAGGCTTCAGGGAGGAAAATTCTTTTTTGAGTAAGGTATAGCAGGCCCTGAAGACCCTGCTGTCTGTAGCGGTTTGCTGCAGACTGTGGGAGCCTTAGGGGCTGCTATGGGCTTCCAGGAGTAGTCCCAGACTGGGCAACAAAGGCCCAATTTAGTAGGGCCTTTTATAGGCCAGCAGGTCACACAGATCTGGTCTGTTCTAGTTGGCCAGCCAACCAGGCTGGTCGGCTGACAGACTGGAAAAAGTCGGCCAGTTTGGCCTCCTATATAAACCCCGCCCCCTTGTTCACTTCTACACTCAGCAGTCCCTCCTCACAGCCTCTCCTGCTAACTGCTACTGTTTCCTGCCATCCTGCCTGTCCAAGCCTGTAGGACAGGCTTGTGGAGCAGAGTTTCTGGTGCTGCCTCTTGTACTTTCTGTCTATTGGGACCCTACATTGATCCATGTTCACAGGTTCACTCTTTTGGTGCTGCAATAAATTTACAGTTCTGAACACTCTGTATTTTCCTGAGCTATCTGCAAGTTGAATCTGTATATATACATGCTTAGTAGTGTGAACTATTTCCTGGACAAATCTTTCTTCTATTTTCTGCAAAAAGAGAGGTAGACCATTGAGCCCCAAGTGATGAAGAAGGCGGAGGAACAAAACCTGCCTATAAGTCCTGCAATCCCAGGCCAAATGACCTGGCCTGCCTGCATGCCCAGAGGCAGTGCTGAATAGACTCTACACTCGTGAAGCGCTGAGGGCAAGAAGGGTCATCTCCAGAAGTGCTCTTCTAGTGATTTACTGCAATCCTTCATTAATGAAAAGCCAAAAGAAAAGAGTGACTTTCCTCTTCCTGAGGAATTCCCAAAGCCGGATTGATTTGCAAATCTGGATTGATTGAAAGCTCCTCCAGTGAGGGGCTTTAGATGATCTCCATCGTCTAACTGAAATTACTTGGCTTTGCGCTTGTAAAATCAAAGAATGGAAGTCTCTTGGAGTAATGATGCATCAATCCACTCCCATTTACCTAGGTTCAAATGAAGAAACTTGATGTGAATACCCCATGAAGCCCTAGCCTCCATATGCCGAGGAGAAATCCTTCGGTCGGGGATCAATGTACCAGCCAGTAGCATAGAAGCATTGCTCCATGAGGCCCATAACTTTGACCGCCTCAAGATGCACATTCAAAATTACATCCTCATCCAGGGATCTAACCCAACTGCCCCCTGATTGCACGATGAAGACCACGGTGTCTCCACTTTTGTCCCACAAAAGCCCAATGGGCTGCAAAGGGGACGCTGGTGCTAGAAGCAGTTCCCATCCACCTGATGGGTCTATGCTGTCCCCCATCTCTA
Organism: Dipteris shenzhenensis; assembly: GCF_047967505.1. NCBI lineage: Eukaryota > Viridiplantae > Streptophyta > Polypodiopsida > Gleicheniales > Dipteridaceae > Dipteris > Dipteris shenzhenensis. Next base: position 2,367,733 of record NC_141605.1, on the reverse strand, counting down.
GTTGCCCAATCCAAAGGGATAGTGGCATCTATCTGAGCAATTCTTCTAGCACTCCTTCTAAGGTGAGAAACCATCTGCATTCTATGTTCTTCAGGGGGGTCCTTGAAAGCATTCCGCATAATTTTGATCTCGTCATGCTTTTAGATTGGATGAGTTTTGACTGTCAGGGGAGACAGTGTTAAGAGCATAGGGATTGCTTTTGATCAACTTTGCTAAAGATAAAGACCTTTGAGAACAAGTCACCTCTAAGAACTCCATTGAGTTTCTTTTGTGGTAACTGTTGTGTTCTTTAAAACACTTTTTCCCTTCATGCATTCCTTTGTATCAAAATATGCTCGTGTGCCTGCACATGTGTGCATGTGCAAGATCATACGTTTATACAATGATCTACACTCACTGGTGGCGGCTAATCAAGTTGGTGGTAGTATTATAAGAACAAGTCCTATGGCATAACAGGGTTGTTATTGTAAGCGTGCAAGTTGCTGTGAGTCGCTGTTATAGTTAGATATGGTACTTTCTGTTTTTCTAAATTCAATGATTATGGGTGTGTTTCTTGGCTTATCTAGATATATGGTGAGAAGCCTTTTATAGTTTAGGCTCTCCCATTTGACTTGTCACTACTAGTCTTTAACCATGTAGAAGGCAGGGAACGACTAATGGGAACACTTGAAGGAAGCTAATTTTTTGAGACATGGTTATGGAGGCTATATTACAGCCTCTACTCCCTAACCTGCTTTTTGTGTAACATTTTTATTATGTATACACGCATGATGCTGATGTGACATCACACATCAATAGTTAAATCTAAGATTTCTGCAGTTAATGGATATACCAATGTTATTGGTCCTTCTGCCCATAAAATGATAGCATTGTGTATTTTGATATGCTGTCTGTTTTTGTGAACTTTTTCAGGTTATGTTGTGGAAATTCCAACATGTTTAAGTATTATCATGCTACTTTTTGACTTTTAACTGTTGGGCGCTGATGACGTCAGTGGGGATGTCATAGTAGCTAGTCCCTGCTATGCATGATGGAGGTTCAACCTTATGAGTGACTATCTTGAGATTGAAACTGCACTATGTTGTGTTTTTAGAGGATGAGTTTGGGCATGTTCTTGGACTTATCTAGGTATATTATTATGCAATTTTTTACTTTTGACTGCATGAATTTTCCTCGCTTTAGTTTCTCTATCCATGTGTTAATAGTGCACGGAGTACTCTAAGAATGTGTAGCAAAGTAGCAAAGTAACTAGGGTCTTCAATAGAAAGTAATTGTTTTAGTTCAGCTAGTAACACAATTCTCTGGTTTCATGAACAGAAGCTTGAGCAATAATATAATTTCAAACTCTATTCCCCTGGAAATTGGCAGCTTAACTCAGCTCACAACTTTGAAAATGAGTAACAACAGTTTTTCTGGCTCCATCCCGGCGACATTGGGCAATCTTTCTAAACTTAAAATTGTGTAAGTGCTTTAAATTTCTTTCTTAAATTTATGGGAAGTCAAGAAAATAGTAGAACCAAGGACCTTGATTGTCTTTTGTTGGGACTTTGGAATAGCAGGTATCTTGATCATAATAATTTGACTGGACCCTTTCCAGCTTGGCTGAGCCACATAGAATGCTGGTAATAAGTCCTCTCCTCTCCGTTCAAGATCCTCATCGCTGTTGTTCAAAATTTGACAATTTCTGTGAATCAGCAGACATGCGCAACTGCATGCTTGTATGCAAACGTGTCTGCATGTCTCTCTCTCTATAAAGTTCCCCAATGGCACTCACAATATCCAAGGAAATTCCCGAATAGTAGGCAGAGATAGAAATAACTACCAACTGGATTTGCAACTAGAAAGCTTTGCAGTTGTCTGCATCTGAGACAATGTTTTGATTCAAGTTCTTGCACTCACCAAAATCAACTAGACCCCTGCGACCCTTTTTAGCATATCCAGTACCATTTCTTAGAGTGCATGATATTTATTTCTCATTTTTCAATGCACAATGCTATGTGTGGCTTAGAACTCGGAATCCACATTGATTTCCTATTTTGGTTTTGCAAGTTAATCATGATTACTGCCACTGACTCATAATCCAGAAAGGCAATCTGTTACTGCATGCAAGGGTTTGGTTTAACACAATGATTGATTATGTGATGAAAAAAGGAAGGAAAGAGTTAGAGTGTGCTTCTTACTGGCAGAAGAGGAATTCAACTGATAATGACTGAAGAAGGCGAGGGCTTCATTGAAGTGTGGGTTGATTTTGACAGTTTTCTTCTGAAGTAATACTTGACAGGGCTTTGTCATGAAAATGGTTTTGTATGAAGGGTCTAATTTTGTTGGGTGCATTTCTACAGGGCCTTGTCTTACAATCATCTTGATGGAAATGTTTCCAATGGCTCTGGCTCCTCAAGGTTGGAAGACTGTTTCATAAAAATTGTTTCTCACTCTTACTGCATAAATCTTGCTAAACAAGTTATTCCTTCTCGTGTAGTGTATCAACAGATGAAGGAAGATCAGATAACGCACTAGGACAGCTTACACCATGTTTTCTTTGTGCAGAAAACCTATGAATCCACTTCTAAAATAAACATCTTGCATCCCAGAAAATAAAAAGGGTGAGAGAGCACAAATATTTGGGCCTAGAAGTCAGAGACAACTGCAAATGGAATGTTTTGTGGACCTTAAAATTGCAAAATCAATGCAGAAGGACATATACAGAGTTGGAAAATGAGAAATGTAATGAAGGCTAAAATTGGTTAAAAGTTAGGGAGGTTAGGACTAGTTGGGCTAGGAGGGCTAAAAAGGAAATAGTGGAGGGGACTATGTAAGTCCATGTCTTATTCACTGTACCACAAATGTCGATGTGACATGCCTGCTCCTCCTGCTTCTGCTTTAACTATCCTTTGCAGTCCGTCCCCCCTCAAAAAAAGTTAACTTCCTTTCTTTATCTTGCTTCCACTCCCAATATCCTCCCCCCCCGCCCCCCACCTCTCTCAATGATAAGATGGCAAGAAGCAAGGTTCTCAAGCAAAATAATAAGCTGAGAGGCACCAAGATATGGGTCTCGGAGGAGCTCACCCCAGAGGCAGGAAAATGGGCTGTTTATAGAGGTGGAAGAGCACTTATTACAGACTTCAAATCCAAACCCAAAGACTCTGAGTTTTAGACTGATGTAATGCACACTGATTATCTCTCATAGTAGATCATAGCTAACCTATGATAACCTTGGGGATGCTATACGCACTCCCAAGAGACTCTCAGTCTATAACGGATGATGGTGTATTCTCTTTTGGTTTGTACTTTGTCTTATAGGCCCATTAGGCCTCCTGCAGACATTAATCTCTCCGCCCCCCCTCTCGTAGTCTCTCTGCCCCCCCCCTCCCGTAGCCTCTCCAGCCCCCCTCTCATAGCCTCTCTGCTAGCCCCCTCCCCCCCCCCCTCTTGTCCGTACCTGCTCCCGCTCCCGCTCCTGTCCGTACCTGTACTCGCTCCCGTCCCGTTCACGTCCGTACCCGCTCCCGTCCGTACCTGCTCCTGCTCCCACTCCTGTCCGTACCCATATGCCCGTACCTCTTGCTCCCATTCCGCTTCTGCTCCTTGCTCCCCTAGCTGGTTGTAGCAAGCTCTTGAATTAGGAACCCCTAGCTGGGCTGAACCCCCAGCCCAACTAGGGGGTTAGCTCAGCCAGGGGGTAACAGGAGATGTGGCCAGCAAAGCATGGCCCAGCCTACCTTCCTCCTCTTCAAAAACCCCTTCCGCTCCAACGGCCTCTAGTAACAAAGCTAGATACTCCACAGTGGCAGCCAGGACGCCTTCCCCGTATGCACATATATATGAACGAGGTGGTCTTTTTGACCGACCAATTCTTGGATATCATGAACAAATTTACTTCCTACAGGATCAAGTGAGAGAGCTGAGGATGCAGCTAACGGATGCCATAGTTAGAATTCAAGGCTTGGAAGGACTTGGTAAGAAGGAAGTCATTGACGAGGTTATAAAGTCATGCAATGCTTCCCCTCCTACCCCCCAACTAGTCTCTGCAGTCAAGAATCTAGTTCATACTGAAATGCAGACAGCCAAGCAAGAAGTGACTGTGGAGTTTGATGCAAAGGTCAACAAAGCTGATATTCAGGAAGAGATTAAAGAACATGCAGCTAGAAAGGATAATATTTTGAAAATCAGAATTGGGGGGCTTCCAGATGGATGCTATAAAGAAGATGAATCTTTTAGTGATACCTTAGCACATGTCCAAACAGCCATGTCTACTGTTGACTGGACAGCAGATGCCGATGGCAATCGTGACAACCGAGATGATGACGGTGAAGCTCGAGTAGTTCATATCGGTCAACGTAATGGCCATGCTATCATTACGTTCAACTCACAAGACATACGTATAAAAGTTCTGCGACAATCTCACAAGTTGAAAGGGACGAAGATATGGATAGCCGAGGAACTCACCAAGGCTCAACTGAAGGATAAGGCAAAGGAATTAGCAAAGTTTCGGCTAGGAAGGATGGTAAATGGGCAGTCTACCGGGACGGGATAGCACTCATTAGAGAGTTTAAATCAAAACCAAAAGACTCTCGGTCTTAAACTGACGTAAGGCCAACTATATATATGTGTGTATGTTTTATCTAGGCTACAATATAGGTACTCTCTCAATAAATGGAGCTGCTTTTGCACTCCTTGGGAGCTGCCCTGCGCCCTCCCTAAGCTGATGTACTAGATGGCTTTCATGTTGTCCCATAGACCTCTTGGTCTCCTGTGGACGTTAATAGACTTTCTTTCTTTCTTTTTCTTTTTCCACATGTACTTGGAGCCTCCACATGTACTTGGAGCTCTGTTTCTGAGTAGTACTTGATTGCTCTTTTTTTCCTACTATATTTTTGAAGTAGCTATTTGCATTCTTAGCACTTAGCACTCAGCAAGGGCCTTAGTGATCCCTTTGCTGAATTCAGCCCACAGTGGCTTGTATGGGTTACATATATCTCGTATCTTGTCTCATAGACTTGCGAGGTCTCCTGAAGACGTTAATACCTCTCTCTCTCTCTCTCTCTCTCTCTCTCAGCATGCCTGTTGCTTCCGCTCAGCCTCCCTCACCCGCTCAGCCTCTCCGCCTCAGGCCCCCTCCTCACTGCTCAGCCTCTCCACCTCTCTCTCTCTCTCTCTCTCTCTCTCTCTCTCTCTCTCTCCCCCCCGCTAGCCTGCAGCGTCGCCTAGCTCCTGCAATAGGTCTCGCAACAGCAGGGGGGTCATCGTCCAACCCAACCTTAGGCTGAGCTGAGCCCCTGGCTCAGTCTGGGGTGTTAGCTTCAACAAAGGGGTCCGGGATTGCACAGGTCTTTCTCAGCATGGAGTTCACGAAGACGAAGCTCTTTCCATCGACTCCAGCTAACAAGAAGCCATCCTACGCTGCCATGGCGTCGACACCTTCTCCTTATGCCTTGACTTTTCACAGATTTCAAAGCGAGCTTGATCCACATGAGCGGATCTACTTCCTACAACAAGAACTCAGAGATGCAAAGCTCTGCATTGCTTCCCTGGAGAAGATAGTTTTAGAAATTAAGAATATAGGCAAACAGGAGGTAATCCAAGAAGTCCTACAGCAATGCAATACTGCAACTCCTACATCATGGCTTGTAGCCAAGGTCCAAGAAATGGTCACCACTCAGCTCAAATCCATGGGATAGGAAATTACAACAACAATACATAACAAGGTCGACAAATGTGATGTTTATACAGAGGTAAGAGAGCAGCAAGCCATAGCAAGCAACTATAAGATTTTATGTATTGGGGGATTGCAAGATAGTTGCCTTAGTTATTTTGAAATGGAAGAGGAAGAGGAATGTATTGATGAGGAAAAGATTATCCAATCAAGAAGCCAGTGCCACAAATCAGTTGGGATGAAAATGACATAAGTCTTATCACTCGAAAGGGAAACCAAGCACATATTTATTTCAAAGAAAGGATTTTAAGAACCAAGATCCTTAGACAAACCAACAGGCTCAAGGGTACTAAGATTTGGATATCTGAAGAGCTCACTCTGACCCAACTCAAACAAAGGGCAAATGAACTTATCAAAGTGAAAGAAGCAAGGAAAGAAGGTAAATGGGCGGTTTATTGAGACGGGCAAGCACTCATTAGAGATTTCAAACCTAAACCCAAAGACTCTCAGTCTTAAATTGATGTTATTCAGACCACCTTTAATATAGTACTTGAATGTAGTTATGCTATAATAATTTGGGGATGAGCTACTATACTCCCCTATAGACTCTCAGTCTCTAATTGATGTTGATGATTTTGGTGCGCATTTTGTCCCATTGACCCGTGAGGTCTTCTGTGGACGTTAATACATCTTTCTTTCTTTCTTTCTTTCGCCTCTTTGCCACTGTCGCCCTGCCAATCACCTGCCTATGCAAAATCCACCTTGTCAATCATTGCCACTACCCATGCTTGTCTAGTGCCTATACATGGCTTGCTAACTGAGTTTCCTTCCTAATTGCAAAGATCATTGAGCAGCAAGGTAAGGGGCACCTATTAAGCTGCCACCTCAATACATTGCTCTAAAATGGTGACTTTGATATAACTGTGCAACTCTGTGCTCATGGCATAACAGGACTTTTCGTCCTGCATTTCATTAGTGTGAGAACAAAGCTATTTTCAGCAATATTACTCTGAGAATTGAACAGTCGCATGCCTATGTAGGCAACATGGGGCAACATGCCTGTAAATGCAGGACTTCGAGCATCTTAGGGCAGCTTCAGACACAAATAAGCAGGATCCACAGCCCAATCTAATCCTTTTAATTACCATTTACAATCCATTGTATCCCATTACAACGGATGTGCTGCATCAAGGGTTTTCCGTGTTTGGGCTTGTTGAGATAGTTTCATGCCTCAGATTTTGAATGTTTTCCAAGCCTTGGTAAAATTTGCCTTGCATTCTAGTGCATTGTAAGCAAGAAGTGGTGTGCATCAGAATATCTAAGATGCTTACTGTACATTACATTCAGTTTCTAAACACGATGGAGATGCTAGTGAGTAATGTCTAAGAAACAAGGAAATAATACTCGATAGGACTGTCAACCATGGTTGAGGCTATAATTCCTCATGGGTTTAGGCAGAGGCTACAAAGAACAATGAAAGTGGACACTCAACATCAGAAAAGAATCCACTTATGCATATGCTTGTGTGGCTGCCCAGCCATTTGATGACTTCACATAGGAGTCTCTTCTAAGAGCACATTCATTTGCTGCGACTTCCAGCAGTATTATGCAATCATCTGCTATGATGGCACGAGCAAACACTTCTCTGATGTTTCAGTCCATGTCGGACATTTTGAATAAAATGCAAGGAGACAATGTAAGGTCACAAGAGTAATGGTAGTCAATGTAGCAAACTCGGAGATTCTTAAATCTCGGAGAACTGATGTGTCTATCATACCTCTACGGGTTCGTCGTCTACTTTTCTGAAGTCCTTCCTCCATGCCTTTCATATAGCGACCTCAAGTCTCCTTATCCTACTGTGTGTTCCTCTGATATGCATCAAATTGTGCATGTGCTCCTCTGGCTAAGAAGGTAGTCTACTCAAGGTCCCCGATGGAGTGGGCAAGGCTAGAGTCCCACTGTGCCAATCCAATGTGCTTTCAGTCCCTTAGGATGTTCCCTTGTGTATCTCAAATCTATGGGTACCATTTGAGAGTCAGCGTCTTGATTTCCTTGCAAGGTTCCTTTTAGAAATCATGCGAGATTTTTTTTGAAAGAGGGCGTTATGGCGATGGAAGATATGTGACATGAAAACATACATGTCAGGGTGGTGACTGGATGCAAAAAATTTGCTCATTTTGAACTATCTCTAAGGCAGTGACTTGCTACATATTGGCTATACTAGGCAGCTCCTTTGTCTGCCCTACCATACAATGTCTGAGCCCTCGTGTTTAGGGGCTGGTGGCAACAACAAGTATGGTGCCTGACTGTTGAATGAAGCAAGACAATCATTTGCCAAGACACTTGTGCCTTGGTGTCGCGTTTACCGATCTTGCCCTAAGTGAATTCTGAACCAGACATTCAGGTTGTCCCATACATCCTTGGTGGTAATACCCCCAAGAGCAATGTACCAAGCTGTGGCCAACAGATTCTGGTAGCTGTTAGAGCTGAAATATCAATCCTACCCTAACATCAACACCCTAGATAGCATCAGTTTGGCTATAGAGATCCCTCTAAATCCTAAATTCTACCCCTAGGCTTGAGTGTCCTTTGTAGCAACGTGAAAGCCTACTTACTCATTCTCTCTGGTCTCAAGGCCACGCTAACCTCTCCAATAAGGGGTGCACCCTCTCTAGGTTGGCAATTGAGGTCTTCACAAACATGGACTTGTTATCTGCAAACTCCGAGTCCAAAAATTCCTTCCCTTGCTGGATCAAAATCCTTGGGATCTAAGAAAGTAGCCCAAAGCCTTAGCAACAATGAGAATCAAGAAGGGGACCATTGGGCATCCCTATCAGACTGAATGTGAGAGAGGAATGGACTCCCTTGTGTGGCCATTGATAAACATCTAATTGGAGCTACCAACATGAAGCGTTGCAACTTCAATGATCCACCTAGTCGAGAGTCCTAGTCTCCTCATCTTCCCATTTGTGAAAGTCAATCTACCTTGCCATAAGATGTCTTGAAAGCGAGAATAAGGATTGTGTGAGGCTGCGACTCTTAGTGTCATGGGGATGTGAATTTCATGTGCAAATAACCCCGCGGACAAACTCGAGGGTAGTTTGGCCGTAGGGGACTGGCCTAGAGGAAGTGCTAAATTCCTAGAAGTCCCTAGGGTAAATTCTAAGTGCACCCACTAGGTCCAAGGGCTAGACTAAGGCATCGGTGACCGCATCGGACCACAAACATCATTGTGTACGAGCTTCAATTTTCTTGCAGCCCAGACTGCACCATCCTTTGGAAAAGAAAATTTGTGTTTTTCCCAAAATACAACCCTCACATATATGCTTATGAGGGGCCTTGATACGAGGTAAGGCATCAACAATTTGGAACTTCTGCATTAACGTGGGATGCCATAACTCTGCATCCTGCATGGCAAAGGTAGAAGCAATATAAGCTCAATGTGCTCGCTTTTCATAGGCATCAAGCTGGAATAACCAGTTACAAGGTGTGCTTGTTAACACCAAGGCATAGTCTCGCTCTCTGTCACATAGTGTACATCTGTCATCCTCAAAGATGACATGATAACCTCTTCCAGAGAAAGAAGAGACGCAAAGTAAATTCTTCTTGACCCCAAGGACAAATAAGACATCCTGGATGCAAGGATCTGAACCATCTACCGGTGTGAGTGAAAGCTCTCTGGTCCCTTTTACCGAATAAGATGAATCGTTGGCACATGACACTTTCTTGCCAAGGGTGCATAGAAATCAGGGTTCATCTGATGCTTTTGATGGGCTGCTACCCACTTCTTTTGATGCTGTAGTACTTATGCCTTTGGAAAATCAAAATTTGCAGCAGGATTCTATAGTGGTTGATATCAGCCTCAATTAAGCCTATGATTGATCTGATCACTCAGCAGGATATTGAGCAAGCACTGGCTCACAAAAGTACAGTAGTGCATGAGCCTGGATAGTTCCATGCTGACTGCTCCGCACTCTTGAGGATAGCAAGCTTTCAGCACCTCTTCTAGGCCATACAAGGGACACTAGAGATGCTGAGGATGCCCAATATTGTGAGTCAACTTGGTTCAGCAAAGTACTGAGGCGGATGTGCCTGGTTGTTTTGAGGATGCACATGATAATGTGCATTGGATGCAGGTCATGCAAGCGGTGTTGGACTACATTTATAAAGATCACACTTGGGAGTTAGTGGATTTGCCTGCCGGCAAGAAAGCAATTGGAAACAAATGTATACAAGCTTAAACATAAGTCAGATGGTTTCTGCCTGGTTGTTTTGAGGATGCACATGATAATGTGCATTGGATGCAGGTCATGCAAGCGGTGTTGGACTCCATTTATAAAAATCACACTTGGGAGTTAGTGGATTTGCCTGCCAGCAAGAAAGCAATTGGAAACAAATGTATACAAGCTTAAACATAAGTCAGATGGTTTCCTAAACAGGTACAAGGCCTGTCTCATTGCAAAGGGCTATTCACAAAAGAAAGGCATAGATTATAATGAGACCTTTGTCCCTACATGGAAGGCAAGGTATGCAAATTGAAGAAAGGTTTGTATGGCTTGAAACAAGATCCTAGAGCTTGGTATGCGAAGATTGATGCCTTTTTTACCAGCAAAGAATGCAGAATATGCCACACGAGAGCACCCTTTATGTCAGGAAAGAAGGGAGGGATTTACTTCTTATTGTCCTTTATGTCGATGACATGCTGCTCACTGGGACAAATCCTGGACAAATTGTAGATTTCAAGGCTGAACTGCAGTGGACTTTTGACATGTCCTATTTGGGGCTGCTTCATTATTGTTTGGGCATTCAATTTGTGTAGGATGATAGAGGCAATGGGTTATGGCAGTCAAAGTATATTAGAAAACTGTTGTAACGGTTCAGATGTCAAAATTGTAAGCCCATTTCCACTCCTTTGGAGCAGGGCTTAAGCTGTCTATTCATGATGCTAGTGAACTGTTTGATGCCAATTTTTACAGCCAGGCCGTGGGATGTCTTATTTACTTATAATACACCCAAGGGGGCTTTTCTATATTGCTAGGGAGTCCCTTGCGTGGCCAACCAGACTTTACAGACTCGTTGACCCAGTCAGTCTGCCGCCATTGACCAGAACACTTCCGACTGGCCTACCTGCAACTGCCCTCCACAGACTACTAACCAAGGGAGCCTTTATTGCCTACAAACAGGCCCTGCATACTGGCGCCTTCTGCAGCCCCTCTGCCCACTACATGTGGTAATGGCTGGGCATATTTTAGCCCCACACGCAGCCAAGTCATGCAAACGTGTGAAAGAGGCTTGGGATAGGTTGGCCAATGACCTTGGGTTTTTGTTGGATTCCTAGAACACAAAAAGCATGGACCTTGGGATGTCAAGAAGTTACATCTTCATCGAGCCTAGGTGGCACTGGTCATAGATTGCTCATTGTATGCTTTTATATTAGAGCTCCGTCAAGCGTGCTGCTGCAAGTAGAGATTTGGTGACAAACTAGGTGCTGTTAGCCATGAATTACATTGGATCTTGTTGGTGCTCTACAGAGAATGCATTAGACGGATCTTGACATTGGTGTAGAACTTTCTAGAACTTTCTCTGGGCAAGATGGGACAATGCGTTCAATCTGGGTGGCTTGGTAAGAGGTCATTCTTTTCTAGTCTGAGGGGAATGCGACACCTTTGACATGGAGATGTAACGCAGAGCTGTCTTGGGCAAGCTGTTTGTATAGCGTCTTACTTCAAGCTCCATGGAAGCTCCTTCTATAGCGTGGTCTCCTAACCCTGAGAAATAATGAGACATGGCAGCCCCCTCATAGGTGGACATCTTTTGATCCCCCCTTCAATGGGAAAGATTCCCCAATGTTCAGAAGTTTAATGAGGGATCTTTGTGCAGGTCTCACTTAGTCTAGCTCAAACTGCAGAGCAAGGAGATAGACAGCAACCACTCATTTGGCACCCCAAGGTTTGAGACTTGGAGGGTATCAGAGGAACAACATTGGTTAGGCACGATAGAACATTGGACTAGCTCGGTTCCTAGTTCTTGAAACAAATTAGCAAAGCTCAGTTCTTGAAACAAATTAGAAAAGCTACTAATAAAGGTTGCGAATGAGAGGAGCAGGATGACAAATTGTGGCGATTGATCTAACCACCTTAGAGGCCTTGAGGGAGGTATTACGCTGAACAAACCACTCATCAACATTGGCAAGGACAGTTCTCATGCAGTAGAGTCCTTTTTACCTGGTGTACAATAGATTAGAAGCGGTTTGGGTACTGTAGCTATATTGCATAGAAATATCTTCGATGATCATTCCTTGAGACAAAGGTTCAGAGTGGTTGAGCAGTAGGGCAAGTGATGGGCTATAAATTCTAAGCCAAGCAAACTATCGGCCCATGCACAGTGGAGACTTGGTTGTGGAAGGGTCACCCTCTCCAACTGGTGTTCTTGCTTGAGTAGACCTAGCAGTCTGTCAGAGATTTGAGGATCTTTAGCTCTACCACGCTGGGCCGTGTGCTAATAAGGTTTCCTACCCAACCGATGAAGGCTCTACTCACTTCCTTAAAAGGGCTTGAGGGGATAGGACTGGTTGAGGCCTTAAAGGCCTTCAAGATTATTGCCTTGCACTATTGTATATGGGACGATGTCCCTTCTCTTTGCATATGCAGCCAACCATGTTGGCTGGTACATTTCTGATGTTGCAACACACCTGCTTAAACGAGTATGGGGAGTTAGCAATGCATACTCGGGATCATTTTATGACTACCATGCTTTTTGCAAGTGTACACATGGGGATGGTCTCTTTCCTCACAGAGGGGTTGGCATGCATTGCAGATTGACACAAGGGCATGATTCCTGTAGATAAGGATGCACCTGGAGATTTACATTCACACAGATTCCCATGCAACACCCATTTTGCTTTCAGAGGACAATGTGCTGGAGATAGTCGCCAGTATCATGCTTGGCATGTCTAGGTTGTTTGATGCAGCCTTTTGATACGGGGGCCAACAGACTTGATTTGCATACCCTAGTCAATGTCGAGCTTGACATCATTTATATCCTCTGCTTTATTTTTGGGATTAAGGAAAGGAGGGTTCTAGGAAGATATGTAGGCAACGCACCTTTCTGCAAAGCATGGCTTGTAGGTGCCTTTTACACTCTCACGGATTGAGAAAGTTGTTGGTTGTATAACCCACCATATTGGCTGTTGGCACTTGCTCCAGGGTTACAATGAGTTGGAAGGTTGCAAAACAGCCAGTCTCTATTTCTTGGCACGCCCTTGTGGATAACTGATCTTATATTGGTCGATATATAACATTTTTTTTCCTTTTGGAAAAAAAAGGGCCTAGCTAGAATTACTGGCAGCTCAAGGCAGGAATATGGGCAGCTCTGCCACTTGATATGTTCAGTATCTTATATGATGCTTTTATAGTACTGAGCTAGCACCCCAATGAGCTAAATATCAGTGCTACAAGTTCTTCACCAACACCTTTCTATCGATTCTTTGCTGTTTGCTTATGTAGTATTATACCTCTTGTACCATCTGAATAAGATCATGTCTCTCTCCAGCACAAAGAAAGGAAGTTCAAATTGTCAACCAATATGTCATACTGCTGCACAAAAACTCGCAAATCTCAATTTAAAAGCTTCAAATAGGTGGTGGTATTGGACTGCAAAATGTGTGTTTAGTATTGATTAAATTTTTATACACAGGCTTGTAGATTCATGTGAAACTGTCATCAAGAATCCTAGGCTGAGTACTGGTATGTAGAGCTTTCAGGGTAATCTTGGGTCTTCTCAATGTATGTCAGCATATTTGAACTTGGTTTCAATGTTTTGAGAGATCCCTTTGTCTTCTCAGGATTTTCAGAATATAAATTCCTCGCAGCCGGCCTACCTGTTCTTTTAGTTATTCTACTGACATCATGCTTTGTTGCATGGTGTAGACGCCATCGTATACAATGGCCAGTCTTTTTCGATGTGCAAGGTACTCTCTCCTTTGGACATTTTTTATATTCATTCAAAAAATAGTGGATGAATGTTTACTTTGTTTTCCACTTAGATACTCTTCCAGCTTTCTAGACTTTGAAATCTTGCCATTTGGTTGTGGTTTTTTGAAGAAACTCATGTTTAACACTTATTGGGCAGGTGAAGAAGATATTGAGTATGGCCATTTCGGCCATTTGAAGATGTACACTGTGAGTGAGCTGAGCATAGCTACAGATAATTTTTCAGAGAAGAATTTCCTTGGAAAGGGAAATTTCGGAAGAGTCTACAGGGGGGTGTTGACTGATGGCCAGGCAGTTGCAGTCAAAAAACTAAAGTCATTAGCTGGGATAGAAACGTTTAAGAGGGAGGCCAACTTGATTGGCCTAGCTGAGCATCGAAACATATTGCGGCTAAAAGGAGTATGCATAACTCCAAAAGAATGGATTCTTGTCTACCCCTACATGGCAAATAGATGTGTTGCAACTTGCCTTAAAGGTATCCCTCGAGCACCTCCTTGAACTACACATGTAGCCAGCCTGTACTCAAATCTTAGGCTGGAATTTATAACTTATCTTGATCACTATTCTTTAGTCCATTGAAATTTAACATGCTCATTGTAATTCTGTTTTGCACACTTTTATGTGTGCTTACATATGCTTTTGCCACCTCCTCTTCAAACTTGGGGAATTAGCTCTGTGTGTGTGTGTGAGAGAGAGAGGAGTTTGATTTTTTTTTTTGTTTGGGTTCGGTATTGGGCACTCTGGACTCTTTGGAAGGATTGTAATCATAGGGTCTTTGGTGATCCTGTTTTTTCCACTTTCTCTTTCTTCAGACACTCTTTGCAGCAATCACTTTTTGATTGCTTGCAATCTCGTGTCTTTGATCATGATGTATATTTGTCCTACAGTGAGATTTTCTCTTGATGTATTATAGCTCTCCCTTTCTGGGATAGCTTTTTTTTTGGGTAATATAATGACTCAAAGATTCCCAAAAAAAAAAGTGTGTGTGTGTGTGTGTGTGTGTGAGAGAGAGAGAGAGAGAGCATCTTCTTGCTTCGGTAATCTTCAACCACGCTTTCCCTCTGCTACATTTGGGAAGCTTTTCTGGCTCTTTGGGATTCACCTGCGACCACTAGAGTTTGATTTGTTCTTTATATGGGTCAGATATTGGGCACTCTGGACTATATGGAAAGATAGGAATCAAACTGTCTTTCATGAGCCCACTGCTTCCATGTTCTTTTTTTTTCGGATGTCACTCGAGCAATCTTTCTACAATTGCTTGTTTGTCCACCAGATAGACTATGCTGTCTACTTATCTTATACTGAAATTTTCTGATTTTGTACTGGCTGATCTCTGCTTTGGGGACGGTCTTTTTATGATCTAAGAAAGATGGTTTTTCACCACACAAAAAAAAAAGTGTGTGTGTGTGTGAGAGAGAGAGAGAGAGAGCAAGTTAGAGACCTTACTCAGGCCCAGTTGGAAAGGACAGCTATGAATGTAAATGCTTTCTAAATGCAATTTTTCTTTTACAAAAAAAAAAGTGTGTGTGTGTGTGTTGAAGCGTGTGTGTGTTGACTAGAACCTCAGTTAGCCTTCAATGACAGCAGTGGCAGATGGATGGTCATACAATGTAATAATGTCAATGGTGATATTTTTGAGTTTGCATCAGTTTATGCTTCCCAGAGCTCTGCCATGAGGGCTTCATTATGGGATTCTTTATGCAGATATCCATGGAGATCCAATGCATTCATCTGTGGAGATTTCAATAATTTCCCTCTACCAAGAGATAACACCACTTCAAGATCTCATATGCTATCATTGGAAAGGCAGAAATGGGATAGCATGCTTCTTTCTGTGCAGGCTCAAGATTTATGGTTGCTTCTCCAAGGGTCAGTACCTGGATATACTTTTCATCATAATGCACTTACAACATACTGGGCAAGGCTTGACAGATGGTATTTGTTTTACCCATAACAATTTGCAGATTTTAGCCCTCATCTCTTTATAGATTTCTCATTGGGCTTGTCAGATCATGCCCCATTGTGGATGAATTTGCAGCTTGGCATGCCTCTGGATGATTTGCCACCCCTTTCCAGTAGATTATTGCATGTTAATCAGGCTTATTTCCGACACCACTATTTCCAGCAAACGATCAGACTTGCAATTCATCCCTTGCCTTTGCATGCCCAGGAGGACATGAATTATGCTTGGGACAGTTTTGTCTCTCATATGCAGAATGTCATTAGGGAGTATGGCAAATGGCATATGACTAAATGGAGGAATGAGGTCAAATGGGCAAAAAGGACGGCACAACAATTGACTGAATTTTCTCAGTTAAGGCCTCTCTCTGATTCAGAAAAGGATACCCAATCACATGCTCAGATTAAATTGACTGTTAATGATCAGAGGAAATTGCACAAATGGCAGATTAGGGCAAGAATGAAGCCCCTCATGGATAAGGGCTGCTCATCAAAAGCCTTTTTCCAGGGCTTGCATGCTACTCGAAAGAAAAACTCATGTCTAAGGGTAAGGAAGCTCGATCGCTCTTGGACACACTCTTTCTCTGATCTCCAAGATGAATGCCAAAATTACTTCCAAAAATTGTTCTCCGCTCCTGGTTCTCCATCAAATCAAATGACTGATGCTAGGGCTGAATTCCTCCAATATGTTTCTGGAATAGTGGAAATGGATGATGCTCTTATCTTGGAGAGACCTTTTACTGACACAGAACTTGATAATGCATGTTCCACCTCAGCAAATACAAGTCCCCTGGCTGGGATGGCCTTACGGTGGAATTTTATATTTCTTTTTGGGATGATTTGAAAGAATTCCTCTTGCAAATGATCAATGTTGCCTGGCAAGAAAATCAGTTGCCGCACTCTTGGAAGCATGGCATAGTCAAACTTGTGCCCAAAAAACATGTGTGTGACCATATGTCAGATTGGAGGCCTATTACTTTGATGCCTGTAGTTTACAAACTCATTGCCAAAATGATTGTGCATAGGCTTCACAGGATACTGGATGCGGGACTTCATCCTCATCAGTATGGATTTGTGCCGCGAAGACAAATCCATGACAATATATCCAATGCCTTGACTGCAATTGAATATGCTAAGTATTCGCATCAAGATGTGTTCATATTGCAGGTGGATATTGCTAAGGCATTTAACACTGTTCAATTCTTAAATCATGACAAAGTTGGGCTCTGGTCCCAAGATAGCAAATGCAGTTTACGTGCTTTATTCTGGCTCTACTTCTCAGTGCATTCTTGGGGGTCATCTGTCTCGGTCATGGACATTGGGTCGATCAGTTAGACAAGGCTGCCCTCTTAGTGCTCTCTTCTATGCCATTGCGACCCATCCCCTTTTAATGTATCTTGATCATCTCACAAACACAGGACAGATAACTGGTCTTAAAATCCTTGGGGCTGCATCTTTTTTGGCACAAGCATATGCTGATGATTCCTTTTTATGCCACAGAATTCTACCCGGGAAGTTCACATGCTTATGACCACTCTCTCATTGTATGGTTTGGCAGCGGGATTGCATGTCAATTTTGACAAATCTAAATTACTTCCCTTGAAACAATGTGACTGGCATTCTATTCTTTGGCCAGGTCAGGTGGTGCATTCCAAAGATGTAGTCAGGCATTTGGGATATCCCATAGGATGGCACATCACCAGGAAGCAGCATCAAAAATGGATCTTCCAAAGACTTCAACATAAACTGGAATACTGGAGGATTTCTACTTGGCCTCTTCATGTCAGGCTCAGAATAGTACAGTCCATTGTAATGTCCTATGTCCAGTTCTATTTGCCTTTGCTGCATTGGTTTTCTAGGGATATTTCAGCCTTTATGTCTCAAGCTATGGAGATGTTATGGAGGACAAAAACTGCTGTGAAAGCATTGAGACTGATGAAGATGGAAATGGTGTGCTCTCCTAGGATGCATGGTGGACTTAATGTCCTCAATATAAGATATCATGTACTTGCAAGGAAGGCGACTATGCTGCATACTTTTTTCCGTCAACAACAGCCATGGACTTGTATGCTAGCATCCATGTGTGTCAACATGAGGACTTGTGCTTATGGTCATTGGACTACTGATCATTGGGAGGTTGTCATTGGGAGATTTGTAGGGAAGATACTTGGCTGTCCTTTCTCTACTGCTCTGATACTTGACTGGAAACAAGTACTTTCTAAGGTCAAATGGGCTCCTTATAATTGCTCGGGGACAAACTCAATGAGGAAAGAAAGTATTCATTGGAGTGCCATCTTTGACATTCCACTCGCTTTACAGGAACGTGTTCGGGCATACAATCTCATGAAATTGGGAATTAGATACATACATGATGTCGTAGATGATCAGGGCTATGTTTTATCTTTTCCTCAAGCCACTGCTTCCTATGCATTGGGAATGCATCATAGGTCTATATGGAAGAAAATTGCTGATTTGTTACATCCTTTTCTACATGTTTCTCCTGTGGCTAACACAGACAGGCTCACAGATTGGCAATTGCAACCCTCTGCTACATGCACTCATCCTGTTCCTCTTCCTGCCTTAACCTCCATCAAAGCCTACAGGCTTCTTCAGCCTGCTCCATGGATTCAGCAATATGCTAATTCTCTGTGGCATATAAGGAAGCCCCTCTCATGGTGGCGGAAGAATCTCCGGATATTATGGAAGTGTAAAATGCCATTGCAACAAAGACTTTTTCTTTGGAGATGTATGACAGGCACATTGTCAGTGGGAGTCACACTTGCCAAACGTCGCATTGCACCATCCACATGTTTAAGATGTCAGGCTCCTTCAGAGACTGTTCCTCATTTGCTTTGGCACTGCCTGTGTTCTAGGAACCTCCTCGGGAGAATTTCAGATCATCTTCGGCTCCGTTTCCCGAGTCACAGATTTGGGAAACATTTTTGGCTCTTTGGCAGATTTATGAGGTCTTTGTCTCAATACTCACTATTTCTCTCTTGGGTGAGATATTGGGCTCTTTGGACAATCTGGAGTGAGCATAATTTGGCATACTTGGTCGGCAGATTCACAAGTCATATGAATCTTTCCGAGCCTCATTGCGGCAATCCTTATATGATGCCTGCCATGAGGGTGATATGGATGCTTCTTGCATAGAGCTTTTCTATACTCACTATTTCTCTCTTGGGTGAGATATTGGGATCTTTGGATAATCTGGAGTGAGCATAATTTGGCATACTTGGGTCGGCAGATTCACAAGTCATATGAATCTTTCCGAGCCTCATTGCGGCAATCCTTATATGATGCCTACCATGAGGGTGATATGGATGCTTCTTGCATAGAGCTTTTCTTTTTATGTTTCTGATCTTTGGGATACTCTCCATTTTGGGGACCTCCCATCATGTAAATTTATGAGCATATAAAAAAACTGCACTGGATATTACTAAAAAAAAAAGTGTGTGTGTGTGTGTTGAAGCGTGTGGATATTACTAAAAAAAAAGTGTGTGTTGAAGCGTGTGTGTGTGTGTGTGTGTGTGTGTGTGTGGGGTAGGTGTGTGTGGGAGTGATGGAGCCCTCCTCCCCTACCTTACCTGCTTCGTCTCCCTCCCCGCTCCTGTCCGTGCAGCCTGTTTTGTCATCCATTCTACCTTTCGTACAGCTCCCGTCAGTTGTATGGAATTCCATACCGGTCGTGTGCAGCTCGCTGCCCCTCGTCCAGACGCCCGTACAGTCTTTCGCCCAACCTTCGTACCCTTTGCAGCATCCCGTACAGACTTCTGTACCTGCTGTATGGTCGTCCGTACAGGATGTACGGTCCACCGTACAGTCCACCAACACTTTTCCTGTGCAGCCTCTCTATCCCTTGCTGTCCCCCATATGGCCTTCCATACCCCCTGTACGGCCATCCGTACACACTGTACGACCAATTGTACAGCATCCTTCTTCCTCTTTTCGCTTCTCTGCCTCTGCGCCTCCTTCTGCCTCTGCCTCTCCTACTCATGTCTTTCTTCGGCGGAAGCATGGTGGTTTGTCTGCCTCACCTTTGATCAAATCGGCAAAGCTAGATAGTTCTGATGGCCGTTCTTCCTCCCTCCAGCTGGATCTTCTTCGCCAATTGTGCTCTACCTCTGTCGCAGAAGTTCCTTCATCGACTTCTCCACTTGTTTGTTCTTTGGATTCTGCTCTTTTGGTCTCTGGTCTTCGACAGGCTCAGCAACTTGGCGTCTGCCTCTACTTCATGGGCAGGGTTTTATCTTCGGTTCAACTTCGTCATTGGGCTGATGTTGCAATGGGTCCGGATTCTATTTCTTCCTTTGTCTTTCTGGGAAAAGGATTTTATTATGCCCACTGCTCATCGATTGAGGTGGTAGAGCGCCTTGTCAGTCATGCTGGTGTTCCCGGGGCTGGTTTTTTCGCCTATGTTATGCCCTGGGATCCACTTTTCGATCCTTCTGCAACCCTTCTGACTCATTGTCCAGTTTGGATTACTCTCAAAGCGCTGCATGTGCATCTCTTTCAGCATCTTCCAACTCTTGCAGCTTTTTTGGGAAGACCTCTTCATGTTTCGAGACAGGAGTTCTTGCAAGCCTCCCGTGACGTTCATCTTTGCATTTTGTGGGACATGACGCAGCCTGTACCATCTACTTTGGATGTTGATTTGGGATTTGCCCATCCGCTGCGCATTAGACTACACTTTGCATCTTTTCCCACTGCATGTTATCAGTGCCGACAGGTTGGCCATTTTGCGCGTGTTTGCCCTTCTACATCCAGGCCTAGTCCTCCTGCTCCTTCTTCAGCTGTCAAGGTTACTCTCCCTTCTCCTCCGGTTCCTACTAAGGCTTCTTTGGTAAAGCCCTTTACTGCACTGAAGCACTACTGGAGGAAGGTTGATAAATCACAGGCAAATCCTCCTCTTGCTGAAGAACCTCAGGATTGCACCCTTGTTGAGCACCATCAGTTTCTTTCCACTCAGGATATGGAGGTACCCCTTGCAGAGGGCATTTTACAGGATGATTTATAGGCTCTCTCTCAGGATGTTGCTTCTGCTCTTATTCAGATTGATCCTCCAAATGAAGATCAAATGTTGATCCCTGTTTTATCAGCAGCAGCCTCTTCATCGGAAGACACGGATGTTGATTTAGCTTCTCAGCCTATGCAAGAGTCCTCTTCTGTCAGGGATGCAGAAGTACCTTTTTTACTGGAATCCTTTCATCCCATGTTACAACAGGGTTTTTGACCCTTTGATTCAAAAGTTTCGCGTACCAACCTACATCAAGAAGAATCACAAGGGTAAAAAACAGCTTGTTTTTATTGATGGTGTGGTTTCATCACTACATCAGTTTTTACAGAACAACAACTTGAAGCTGGAGGATGCTGTGTTTGATCCTCCTCCAGCTTAATATGTCACTTTTACTTGGCTACCTCATGACTTTTGCTCTGAGGTTTTACTCGTAAAAATTTTTCTTGTACTTATTGGTGGGTTTTTACCTCTTTTGAGGTTTCCCACACAGAAATATAAAGATTTCACTAATAAAGGTGTGTGTGTGTGGTGAGAGAGAGACGTGCGACCTCTATTGTTTAGCCTCGTCAAGGTTTCCGTACAGCCTCCCCTTCTGTCCGTACACCTGTACGGTCCCCGTACAGCGTTCGCACGCTTTCGTACGCCCGTACAAACAGATAGGTTAGGTGGACGTACCTCCACACAGTTCTGCACGCAGTTCCGTATAGTCCCGTCTGCATCTCCGTACAGTTTTCAGGAAGACCACGTTTCGTATGTCCGTACAGTCCCGTCTGCATCTCCGTACAGTCCCGTTCTGCAGCTCCGTACATGCTTGTTGTTTCTGTACTTTTTCGTACAGTCCTGTGTCTGTATGCTCTTTTGTTCATTCTTGTCTTGTCGTAGTTGAATCATGCTTCAGGTTTGGATTTGTACATATGCTCGAAAAGAAAGACCCGCAGATGCTAAGCGCCGCCTATCAGAGCGTGCATCACAAGATGATGAACTTACTATGGAAGCTCAGTACGTGTTTGACACCCTTAAGGATGACTTTCAGCAGTCACGACAGGAATGGGGCAAACCGGTTCCAGAGGTCACGTACAAATTGAAATTGCCGTCCCTCGTGAATCCTCTCAGGAAGTTGTCTCAAACTGCGGTTATAATTTTCTTTCCAGGAAGAATCCCAACGGCCAGTGATGTCGTGCAGTGGATTAAGTCCATCCTTGGAGGATGCTTTGTAGAGGGAGTATATTTTGCTTCCAGAGGCTTTTATGAGGTGCATTTATCAGATGCTTCGTTTTCTTTCCAGGAAGAATCCCAATGGCCAGTGATGTCGTGCAGTGGATTAAGTCCATCCTTGGAGGATGCTTTGTAGAGGGAGTGTATTTTGCTTCGAGAGGCTTTTATGAGGTACATTTATCAGATGCTTCGTGCAAGCAGAGGCTTCTCGAGTTCTCTCCCCTATTTTACGGGAAGCAGATGGTACATGCTATGCCCTGGTCCCCAAGCAAGGATTATCAAAGTCTTATACGACATCATTGTCCTGTATGGGTTGAGGTTGTTAACTTCCCGGACTATATGCGTGAAGAGTTGCCTGGCCTGGCTGCTTCTTTGGGACAGGTCATTTGTCCTCCACGCCCCATGGGAAACTGTAACAGGTTCTGCATTCGCTGGGACACTGATACACCTACCCCTCCTTCTATTGCAGTGGAAGTTGAGGGAGTGCAATTGGGAAAAAAGTATTTTGAATTGAAGTGGGGCGTGTTTGCAGGAGCTTGTTTTGCCTGCCACAAGTTTGGGCATCTAGCCTCTGAATGCCCAATGGTTCTGCATCAGCCCCCTCCCAATGCCTTGCTGCCCCAAACACGGGAAATGAATGAGAATTTGCAAGCTAAGACAGCAAATAGAAATGGAGCAAAGAATGCCAAACCAATCAATCAGGTGCAGCCACTTGCTGGAAAAGGAAAAGATAAAGGAAAAGAGAAGATGAAGGAATCTGCGGGGATTGATCAGGATGGCTTTCAACAACCTAAGAAGGTGGTTGTATTAAAGCAATGCCCCCTTCAATCTCGTCAATGGGATGCTTCTTCTCCCTCACCCGGACAGGCTTCTACTTCAGCTCCTATCCTTCAAAATTGGGTGGGGGTATTGAAGAAGGGCATCCCCATATGTGATTCAGAAGAAGGGGAAAATGCTATGTCTTTCATGGATCATGAAGGAATGCAGCCCATGCAGGCAAAGGCTTTGCCTCTCTGATGTCTTGTTTTATTCAGATACCTTGCTGTATATACCTCTTTCATGCCTCAAACACTTAAGTGCTTTACATACAATGTACAGAGCCTCTGCAATGTCTCCAAGTGGAGGCTTTTATGGAATTATGTACATAAAATGCAGCCAGATATTGTTTGTTTGCAAGAGCATAATCAACACTCCATGGCTGGTCATCATGATTATTTTGGCGGTTATGATATATATTATGCTGGTACCACTACCTACTCAGGTGTATGCATACTGGTTAGACATACTGGTTAGACATGAGCTGGAACCTCAGTTAGCCTTCAATGACAGCAGTGGCAGATGGATGGTCATACAATGTAATGTCAATGGTGATATTCTTGAGTTTGCATCAGTCTATGCTTCCCAGACCTCTGCCATGAGGGCTTCATTATGGGATTCTTTATGCAGATATCCATGGAGATCCAATGCATTCATTTGTGGAGATTTTAATAATTCCCCTCTACCAAGAGATAACACCACTTCAAGATCTGATATGCTATCATTGGAAAGGCAAAAATGGGATAGCATGCTTCTTTCTGTGCAGGCTCAAGATTTATGGCTGCTTCTCCAAGGGTCAGTGCTTGGATATACTTTTCATCATAATGCACTTACTACATACTGGGCAAGGCTTGACAGATGGTATTTCTTTTACCCACAACAATTTGCAGATTTTAGCCCTCATCTCCTTATAGATTTCTCATTGGGGTTGTCAGATCATGTCCCATTGTGGATGAATTTGCAGCTTGGCATGCCTCTGGATGATTTGCCACCCCTTTCCAGTAGATTATTGCATGTTAATCAGGCTTATTTCCGACATCACTATTTTCAGCAAATGATCAAACTTGCAATTCATCCCTTGCCTTTGCATGCCCAGGAGGACATGAATTATGCTTGGGACAGTTTTGTCTCTCGTATGCAGAATGTCATTAGGGAGTATGGCAACTGGCATATGACTGAATGGAGGAATGAGGTTAAATGGGCAAAAAGGACAGCACAACAATTGACTGAATTTTCTCAGTTAAGGCCTCTCTCTGATTCAGAAAAGGATACCCAATCACATGCTCAGATTAAATTGACTGTTAATGATCAGAGGAAATTGCACAAATGGCAGATTAGGGCAAGAATGAAGCCCCTCATGGATAAGGGCTGCTCATCAAAAGCCTTTTTCCAGGGCTTGCATGCTACTCGAAAGAAAAACTCATGTCTAAGGGTAAGGAAGCTCGATCGCTCTTGGACACACTCTTTCTCTGATCTCCAAGATGAATGCCAAAATTACTTCCAAAAATTGTTCTCCGCTCCTGGTTCTCCATCAAATCAAATGACTGATGCTAGGGCTGAATTCCTCCAATATGTTTCTGGAATAGTGGAAATGGATGATGCTCTTATCTTGGAGAGACCTTTTACTGACACAGAACTTGATAATGCATGTTCCACCTCAGCAAATACAAGTCCCCTGGCTGGGATGGCCTTACGGTGGAATTTTATATTTCTTTTTGGGATGATTTGAAAGAATTCCTCTTGCAAATGATCAATGTTGCCTGGCAAGAAAATCAGTTGCCGCACTCTTGGAAGCATGGCATAGTCAAACTTGTGCCCAAAAAACATGTGTGTGACCATATGTCAGATTGGAGGCCTATTACTTTGATGCCTGTAGTTTACAAACTCATTGCCAAAATGATTGTGCATAGGCTTCACAGGATACTGGATGCGGGACTTCATCCTCATCAGTATGGATTTGTGCCGCGAAGACAAATCCATGACAATATATCCAATGCCTTGACTGCAATTGAATATGCTAAGTATTCGCATCAAGATGTGTTCATATTGCAGGTGGATATTGCTAAGGCATTTAACACTGTTCAATTCTTAAATCATGACAAAGTTGGGCTCTGGTCCCAAGATAGCAAATGCAGTTTACGTGCTTTATTCTGGCTCTACTTCTCAGTGCATTCTTGGGGGTCATCTGTCTCGGTCATGGACATTGGGTCGATCAGTTAGACAAGGCTGCCCTCTTAGTGCTCTCTTCTATGCCATTGCGACCCATCCCCTTTTAATGTATCTTGATCATCTCACAAACACAGGACAGATAACTGGTCTTAAAATCCTTGGGGCTGCATCTTTTTTGGCACAAGCATATGCTGATGATTCCTTTTTATGCCACAGAATTCTACCCGGGAAGTTCACATGCTTATGACCACTCTCTCATTGTATGGTTTGGCAGCGGGATTGCATGTCAATTTTGACAAATCTAAATTACTTCCCTTGAAACAATGTGACTGGCATTCTATTCTTTGGCCAGGTCAGGTGGTGCATTCCAAAGATGTAGTCAGGCATTTGGGATATCCCATAGGATGGCACATCACCAGGAAGCAGCATCAAAAATGGATCTTCCAAAGACTTCAACATAAACTGGAATACTGGAGGATTTCTACTTGGCCTCTTCATGTCAGGCTCAGAATAGTACAGTCCATTGTAATGTCCTATGTCCAGTTCTATTTGCCTTTGCTGCATTGGTTTTCTAGGGATATTTCAGCCTTTATGTCTCAAGCTATGGAGATGTTATGGAGGACAAAAACTGCTGTGAAAGCATTGAGACTGATGAAGATGGAAATGGTGTGCTCTCCTAGGATGCATGGTGGACTTAATGTCCTCAATATAAGATATCATGTACTTGCAAGGAAGGCGACTATGCTGCATACTTTTTTCCGTCAACAACAGCCATGGACTTGTATGCTAGCATCCATGTGTGTCAACATGAGGACTTGTGCTTATGGTCATTGGACTACTGATCATTGGGAGGTTGTCATTGGGAGATTTGTAGGGAAGATACTTGGCTGTCCTTTCTCTACTGCTCTGATACTTGACTGGAAACAAGTACTTTCTAAGGTCAAATGGGCTCCTTATAATTGCTCGGGGACAAACTCAATGAGGAAAGAAAGTATTCATTGGAGTGCCATCTTTGACATTCCACTCGCTTTACAGGAACGTGTTCGGGCATACAATCTCATGAAATTGGGAATTAGATACATACATGATGTCGTAGATGATCAGGGCTATGTTTTATCTTTTCCTCAAGCCACTGCTTCCTATGCATTGGGAATGCATCATAGGTCTATATGGAAGAAAATTGCTGATTTGTTACATCCTTTTCTACATGTTTCTCCTGTGGCTAACACAGACAGGCTCACAGATTGGCAATTGCAACCCTCTGCTACATGCACTCATCCTGTTCCTCTTCCTGCCTTAACCTCCATCAAAGCCTACAGGCTTCTTCAGCCTGCTCCATGGATTCAGCAATATGCTAATTCTCTGTGGCATATAAGGAAGCCCCTCTCATGGTGGCGGAAGAATCTCGGGATGTTATGGAAGTGTAAAATGCCATTGAAACAAAGACTTTTTCTTTGGAGATGTATGACAGGCACATTGTCAGTGGGGGTCACACTTGCTAAATGTCGCATTGCACCATCCACATGTTTAAGATGTCAGGCTCCTTCAGAGACTGTTCTTCATTTGCTTTGGCATTACCCGTGTTCTAGGATCCTCCTCAGGAGAATTTCAGATCGTCTTCGGCTCCGTTTTCCGAGTCACAGATTTGGGAAACATTTCTGGCTCTTTGGCAGATTTATGAGGTCTTTGTCTCAATACTCACTATTTCTCTCTTGGGTGAGATATTGGGCTCTTTGGACAATCTGGAGTGAGCATAATTTGGCATACTTGGGTCGGCAGATTCACAAGTCATATGAATCTTTCCGAGCCTCATTGCGGCAATCCTTATATGATGCCTGCCATGAGGGTGATATGGATGCTTCTTGCATAGAGCTTTTCTCTTTGGTTTTCTGATCTTTGGGATACTCTCCATTTGGAAGACCTCCCATCATGTAAATTCATGAGCATATAAATATACTGCACTAGATATTACTAAAAAAAAGTGTGTGTGTGTTAGCCGTCTGGGGGTGTGAACTTTGAAGGTGATGATGGAGAGCTCTGGAGCCCCCGTAGCCCTGGTCGACCCTCCGTCCCCCTCTGTTCCCTCCCTCGTTTTGGAATCTTTTTTCATCGCCATCCATACAGCTCACGTCAGTTGTACGCGTGAGCTGTACGGAATTCCGTACAATCCGTACAGCCCCCCCGACCCTTGCAGTTATCTACACAGCCTTCGATTCAGCCCTTCGTACAACCCTCTGTCCAGGTAGACATGGTGCAGATGCCAGTACCTACTTCATCCGTACCTGCAAAATCCGTAGAGATTTTCCCACCTGTACATTCCGTACAGGCTCCCGAAACATCTTTTGTTTTTTCTGCTTCCTCTGTTCCTTCTGCTCGAGTCTTCATTCGACGGAAACGCGGTGCTTTGTCTTCTTCATCCTCTTTCAAATCGGCAAAGCTTGATCTCGCAGATGGCCCTTCTTCTTCCCTGCAGCTGGATCTTCCGCGTCAGTTATGCTCAGCCTCTGTCACAGATGTTTCTTCATTAGGTTCCCCGTTTGTTTGCTCTTTGGATTCTGCCCTTCTGGTTTTCGACAGGCTTAGCAGTTTGGAGTCTGTCTCTACTTTATGGGCAGGGTTCTTTCTGCCGCTCAACTTCGTCGTTGGGCTGAAGCTGCAATGGATCCGGATTGTATTTCATCCTTTGTCTTTCTGGGCAAAGGATTTTATTATGCCCACGTTTCTTCGACTGATGTGGTGGAGCGGCTAGTCAGTCGTGCTGGTGTTCTTGGGGCTGGTTTCTTCGCTTATGTGATGCCCTGGGATCCACTTTTCGATCCTTTTGCTACCCTTCTGACTCACTGTCCGGGTTTGGATTACTCTCAAAGCACTGCATGTGCCTCTTCTTCAGCATCTTCCAACTCTTTTTTTGGGAAGGCCTCTTCATGTTCCGAGACAGGAGTTCTTGCAAGCCTCCCGTGATGTTCGCCTTTGCATTTTGTGAGATATGATGCAGCCCGTGCCATCTACTCTGGATCTTGATTTGGGATTTGCCCATCCGATGCACATCAGGTTGCATTTTGCATCTTTTCCCACTGCATGTTATCGGTGCTGACAGGTTGTTCCTTTTGCACGTGATTGCCCTTCTACATTCAGGCCCATTCCTCCTGCTCCTTCAGCAGCTCTCAAGGTTACTCTCCCTTCTCCTCCGGTTGGTATGGCTTCTTTGGAGAAGCCTTCTACTGCTCCGAAGCACTACTGGAGGAAGGTAGATAAATCATAGGCAAATCTTCCTCTTGCTGAAGAAGCTCAGGATTGCACCCTTGTTGAGCACCATCAGTCTCCTTCTACTTAGGATATGGATGTACCCCTTGCAGAAGGGATTTTACAGGATGATATGCATGCTCTCTCTCAGGATGCTGCCCCTGCTCTTACTCAGGTTGATCCTCAGAAATGAAGCTCAAATGCTAAGTCCTGCTTTATCAGATGCAGCTTTTTCATTGGAAGATGCAGATGTTGATTTAGCTTCTCTGCCTTTGATGCCTGTGCCAGAGTTTTCTTCTGTCCGGGATGTAGAAGTACCTTTTTTACTGGAATCTTTTCATCCCATGTTACAACAGGTTTTTGACCCTGTGATTCAGAAATTTCGGGTACCAGCCTATATCGAGAAGAATCACAAGGGCAAAAAACAGCTTGTTTTTATTGATGGTGTGGTTTCATCACTGCATCAGTTTTTCCCGAAAGGAAAAAGGCAGCCAAAAAGAAGCAGAAGAAGCAAAGGCATACTCCTCATCATACACCCTCTGGTGGACAGCCACCCGTGATGCCTTCAGTTGGTCCTAGGATGGGGAATCCCCAACAGGCCAACAATTTTCACTCCATCAATCAAGGATAGTTTACGTCAAAAGTTTTCCAAAAACAAGTTACCTTCTATTAGATGCTTTGAAGCAATACAAAGTTCAGCATTCTGTAAGGTGCTGAAGAGACTGCTAGCTGTCCTGCAGTCCAGTCCTTCGGGTCCCAGGTCGCTCATAGGGTAGCCCGCTGCCCAAAAGCCAGTGCTGACAGCCAGTATGGAGGATTGTACAACCAGCAAATACCTCAATTCATGAAAATGTCTCTTGCCTTGCAGAAACGTTCTAGCCTTCAGCAGTCTTCCTTGGGCTCAGTGAACCCAGCTCCTAGATGGCTTGCACGGTGCATGCCAGATATTGACAAGGGTAGCCTCAAGTTGAGTCTGTTGCCCCTTCCCCAATCACAAGACTCATTTGTGCAACCCAGATATTTCCAGGATGTGATGCTAACAATGGTCTCCCATACACCCTCTGGCAATGGCTCCGAGTGCCAACAAGTCAGAGAGGAGTCACCACAAATGTCCTGACTGATCTGCTCTCCATCTATCAAATAGGCTGGGAAGATCTATCTCTATAACGTCTTGTGCCAATCATGCTACTTTAGATCACTTAGTTTTCTATCAATGCAATAAAAGCGCCCTTTAAAGAATGCATGTACCTTGTTGGAGTTTTCATGCCTGTGATCACCCTTTTCCCATCCTATCTTCCATTGAACTAAAAACCCATGATGCCTTTGGTAGGTTCACCTTCCCATTTTACCTCTATTGGATACATGCTCCTCTTTATTCCAATGACCATCAAGTCCTCTCATTGCTTCCAATTGTCTTTATCTCATATCAAATGCTTCCACAAGATTTTAGATACATTTTTAAATATATACATCAGATCCAAATGTCCTCCCCTATAGCAGCCATGCCACTATGGCCCACGTGAAGACCCGGCAGATCCTCCTTATTTATTTGGCAACAATACACAAAGAACATAGCCAAATCCTTTATGCAATTGGGCAACCCATAAGTAGTGGATGATCTTCTCTGAGTCTCTAACCTCACAACAATGGCAAGTCTAGTCTCTCCTCATCAGCTAAACCACAGGCCAATGGGAAGGATTCCATAGAACACCAGCCTGAAGAAGTAGGAGATCTTCCTTAGGCGAAGACTAGTTTAGAGGAGGGGACCAAAACTGAGTAATGACTCAAGAGGCACCTGCTCCTCCATCCAATGCTTCTCTTGTGACGGGATCCAAGATTAGACATCTAGCTATGGATGTCTGCCAATGTGAGTGTGTTAGAGAAGAAAGCCACCTCTTTAACCCTCTTGATTGTCTTATCTTGGATGGCTAAATCATTACTTAGGATCCCAATATATCTCTCGAGCAATCAAGTCTCCTAAAGCCACTAACGACTTGAGTGAGCTCCTCACTATAAGGTCTAGGGTCAATGGACATTCTTCCCCCACTCTAATCCTCTACCACTCTAGTACTTCCAAAGCTCCATCATCCACTAGATCTTTGTTTCTCGATTGTGACCCAAGCTAGAGTAAACCTACCAAGTCAATGCTGTAGAAGAACAGATACAGCTCAGAGTTGTAATAATCCATGTAGAAGACTCCAAGGGGAACATTCACCTTGGAAAACTAGCCATACAACTGAGGGGGATTTGTTGGATATATGCAATTCTTTTGAAACCTCGCATGATCCAGGCATTAGGTACCTATTCTTGTTAATCTCAATTCGCTTGGAAGCAATCTTTCACTTTAGGATCTCATACAGGTGCCAAAACTTCCCAGAAACTGACAAAATTTGTTCTAATTCCAAGTGTCTTTGAGAAACTAGAATGAAATTGATTCTAGTGAAAGCAAGAGATCAAACCTGAAATGAAGCTAGAAATGAAACTGATTCCAGTGAAAGCAAGAGACCAAAACTGAATAGAAATAACCTAGAAAGTGCAGCAAATGACAAATATGTCAAGCAGAATGGCTTTCCCCCAAATCATAGTTGATTTGGAAGAGAGAAACTGCATGCAGGAAATACCCAGTGGTGCTCCTCCAGTCCACGTAAAATAGGCATCAAAACAGCAGCAGCAAGCTGTACATAAAATGACAATTTGTCCTGAAGGTGCTTGGTGGTTGAAACAGGTGCCTGATGGCTAGTAGGAGGCATGAATTTGATGTGAATTTGTTGTTTAGGCTTTAGCAGCTTGAAAAACGTGATAACAGCCAATATCTCAACAGCAAGCATGCAAAAATGAGGTGGCAAAAGCAAGTAGTGCTTCATGTGGCTGGTTCTAACCCGAAATTGGAAAGCAACTTAAAAACAAAATCAGACTTATAGGCTAGTTCAAATATAGATATATTCATTTAATCAAATTATTGGGAAAATAACTTTAATAATTTAATTAATAGGTTTTAAATTCTCTTTTTAAAATTTTGCCCCATGACCCCTCTACCCATCCATATACTTAATGCACAATTAGGCCTAGAACATTTAATCGTACCCTAGGCTTGCTAAGGCCATAACTTGAGGTAGACTTATTAGGAATCTACGCAAATTGAAACCAACAAGGATGGCTTGTAGTATACTATCTAATCTGCATGTTACTGGTCCGGATATAGAAAATTGCACTCAAAGATTATTGGTTACATAGATTATATCCCTCTCATAGGTTTAACCTATGTAATCTCATTCTGTCCTTTTAAGACTCAACATTACCACCTAGCTGCACCAAGGCTCACCCCCAAAGCCAATATGGAAGCAACTAGGGACTGAAGGGAAATCCCCTTTTGTGTTGGATACGAAAGTTGGAACTCACAAGGCGTGCTGGCAGGTGGAGGGTGATTCTATAAATAATCATCAAGTCATAAGGACTTGGACAACCCTATGGGTTGACAAATAACTCCCACTTAGTGGAGTCCACCCCATGCACCAGCTCCCATCATCCTTTCATCGTGATGTGACTGGTTGTACACATAGAAAGTGTCAATTGTGACTAATCCTTTTGCAGAAAGGTGCCACTACCATGTCAAGATGGTAAGTCTCATGATATAAAAACCATGGATAAAGTGATATCACTAAACCAATGAAGACTGACGCTTCGTAAGGCCTATAAGAAATTTTTTATGGAGCGGGCTAGATGGCACAACAAACACTATTGGCAGGGTGGCTTGGGAGACCTTGATCCTTCCCACGCAGGAGGGGGGTCTCAACATCATAGACCCAGATTTGCAATGCAAGGCCTTGCTTTGCAGGTTTGTGGTTAGAGGCCTTTTGCCTGGGGAGGAGCCTTGGAAAATTTTCTTCATTCAGGGCATTCAAACTTGCAAACCCTCCTCAGGTGGAGATTGGATTGATAGCACCATATGGAGGTGAGCTAGTCTCAGATCTCCGTCCTCCCCGCTTTTGGTTGCTATTTTGAAAGCTTAGTCAAGCTTTAGAAGTACCCTTCAAAGAGTTACTCCTTCCTCTCTTGAAGAGATCGACAGGAAACCTATCATGTGGAATGATTGCATACTTGATGAGCATGGTAGGCAATTGGGTTTATCTCATTGTATGCAGTGGTCCAAGTGGGAGAGAGGCCCAGTTGATTTTGTCAGCTCTTGGAAAGCCTTCAAAAGGCTTCCAGAAGATCATCAACAACAGTTGGTCAATCAACTCAGAGGAAGTGCAGTGAGGATACTTCATATAGATGCAGCCTTACCTCATGATTGGGTGGTTACATATGACAGACTTGTGCCCAGCTCAGTTTGGATGGGGGCTTTCTCCAGGACTGGTATTCCTCTTTAGGTCATTGCTTTCTTGGGGGCACATGAGGATGCCTCGGTTTTTTATGTACAGTCAGGTGGCAGGCTGATGTCTATTTCCTCATATGATATTCTTTTGGGCACACCATTTCAGCTTGTCAGGATCATAGGCTATGTGGAACAGGGCAAGGACTCTGCTTGGCATATACATCCGAGCCCCCGTCTTTATATTTCCGATTCATGGAGGTTGTGGCTCTATGGAGGAGTCCCCATAAAGTATCTTCAATGGGACCCTAGAGAGTGGGAATGGATTGTTGCAGAGAACCGGGAGAGGAGTCTTCCTTTCTTTGGTTACACGGTCAGTAATGCCAGAAGGTTCTAGATCAGTTGTAGAGGTTGGAGACCTTCCAGAGCTCCTCATTTGGGAGGGCTATCAGGTTTCAGCTGACTCGCAGAGATGCTTTTGGAGAAGGCCCTATAAATCTCGAAGAAATAGAAAGATGACTTTATTTTTTTGGCTTTATATACATGGAGGGATTGCAGTGAACAAGTGGAGGTCCAAATTTGGGGCAGATTTCACTTGTCCGAGGTGCTCGTCTGCAAATGAGTTGGTTCATCATTGCTTATGGGACTGTAGACATGCAAGAGCCTTTTTTTTTTTTAAAGGGAAAAAAAGAGACTTCTATTAAGTAAGAAAGAAACTCGCTAGAGCAAGCTCTGCGCGGAAATACAACATGCTAAGCATGTAATAAAAAACACCTCAGAAGAATGAGGTAGAAAGAAACCAAGGCTGAGGCTGAAAATGCCAACTCAACCCTGTAGAAGTCTCAGCAAGGAAGTGAGAGTCTCTCCAATCCCTGAGAAACGTAACTCTCCTGGAGGAGGCTGCTCGAGAGGATCCCTGCATGGTCGCCATATGGCCATCAGAGTGTGTACCGTATCTGTCCAAGTATTGCCAAGGTCTGAGAAGGGTGAAGCTGAGAACCCTCCATAGCCTCAGTGCATTTGGCTCTCCAAATGTGCCATGTTGCAATGCTAGCTAAAACCTCCCATGGACAGTCAACCGAGGAATGAGCAGCCCTAAAGAGAGTGGCCGGAACATCCTCTAAAGAGCACGACTCCACAAGGTGTCGTTGGATGTGAAGAGCCCAAGACGAGTCATGTCTCTCAAAGAAAACCTGGGGCCCTGAAAGAGTGAGCCAAGCCACTGATCCCCAGGTCATATAGAAGGGGAGGCGAACAAAAGTGCTGAAAAGTCTTGCAATCCCCTTCCATGTGATTCTCGCCTGTCTGCAATCCCAAAGGCAGTGTTGTACTGTCTCCGAAGCAGAAAGGCAACGAGGGCAAGTAGGGTCAACCCCGAACCTGGATCTCCAATGGTTCACTGCTATCCCACCATGAATAGAAAGCCGAAAGAAGAGTGATTTTTCTATTCCGATGGGATTTCCAGAGCCTCTGCTAAAAAATTTTCTGCAAGTCTGCAGAAATCTGAAAATTCTCTGAATGAGGAGCTCTGGTGGACCTCCAACCCCTACAGCTGAGCTGGAATTTCCTGGCATTATTGACCGTGTAACGAAAGAAGGGGATGCCCTTCTCTCTGTGCCCTTCATCTATCCACTCCCATTGCCCAGGGTCCCACTGCAAAAACTTAATTGGGACACCTCCATAGAGCCACAGCCCAGGGCAATGAGTAGCGGGTCAGGATCCAAGTACCACTGTGAAAGAGAGCCATGCTCCATGAAGCCCACTATCCTGACTGGCTGAAACGGTATCTCCAACAATATATCGTCTGTGGACTTGGACAGCCTGCCCCCCGAAGAAACATCATAGACTAGGGCATCCTCATGTGTGTGTTACGTAAAGCAATCACCTGCAGAGGAATGCCCAATCTGGAAAAAGCCCCCATCCAAGTGGAACAAGTAATAGGCATGTCATCTGCGTCCACCCAATCAAGGGCAAGGCTGCATCAATCTGTTGAACTCTCCCTGCACTCCCTCTGAGATTATGAACCACCTGGGCCTGTTGGTCTGCAAGAAGCCTCCTAAAGGCTTTCCATGCTCCCACAGTAGATGCAGAGCCCCTCTCCCATCTGGGCCACTACATGTAAAGAGAAGCTCCAAGTGGTCTGCCATGCTCATCCAAAATACTGTCGTTCCACATGATAGGCTGCCTTTCAATCTCTTCACGGGTGGACGGGGGAATCCTGCGAAGAGTACTCCTAAAGCTGGCCCATGCTTTCAGGATAGCAACCATAAGAGGGGAAGAAGGAGATGTGAGGTGGACTGTGGGGTGAAAACCCATCTAGTACTGTGTATCCAATCATCTCCTGAAGTGGGCGTGCGAGACTGTATGCATCTGATAAAAAAATCCTTCCAAGGCTCTTGCCTTGGCATAAGTCCTCTCACAACGACCTTGCAAAGTAAGGCTCTGCACTGTAGATCCGGGTCGATGATATTCAAACCCCCTTCTCTTGTAGGAAGAATCAAGGTCTCCCAAGCCATCGTGGCTGTAACATCAGTTGTGCCATCTAGACCACTCCATAAAAAGTTTCGTACGGGTCTCTTGAGCTGAGTGATACAATCCCTAGAGTGGCACCAACAAGAGCATACAAACCATGCTGTGGCTAGAAGAACCTGGTTAACCACCACCACTCTAGATGCCAAGTCAAGTTTGGCTGAGCTCCAGAACAGGAGCTTTCTTCTGATGCTCTCCAACACCGGAGCAAACTGTTATGAAGGAGAGATGCCCACCCCAACCTGGCAGCCCAAATATCTGACGGAGACACCCCTCTGTACCCAAGTGAAACCAATATCATTACCCCAATCCGGGGTGTCATCATCGCAAATCCAAAAACCATTGGATTTATGCCAATTAATGTGTGCACCTGCAGCTGTGCAAAATAAATCCAAGGCTGTCCGGAAGGAAGTGAGTGTCTTAGGGGAGGCATCCAAAAAAACAGCCGTGTCATCTGCCAACTCACTATCCAGGAGCTCTTCTTCCCAGCGGAGAGGGAGCCTCAGCCCATAAATATCAGCTTGAGATCTAAGGTAGATACTCATAGCTTCCGCCACAAACAGAAAAAGAAAAGGGGCAAGAGGACATCCTTGGCGGACTGATCTACCAATCTGAAATCTGTCCCCTCTTACCCCCCCAATAAGCACCTGGCTATGGGCTGATCTGTAGAGAGAGGATACTCCTTTAATCCATGCATCTGAAAAACCAAAGCGAGATAGAGTACCCTCTAAAAAATCCCAATCTACTTTGTCGTAAGCTTTCTCAAAGTCCAAGAGTAGAATGGCCAACCTCTGGTGGCTCTGCATGGTCCATTCTGAGGCCTCCCAAAATGAGAAAATATTATCGAAAATACTTCTGCCATGCACAAACCCTGTCTGCGTGTCATGAATCAAACCAGAATCTTGTAAAAGGTGCCCAATAGAGTGATGGGTCTCCATTGTGACACTAAATTCCTATTACCCCCCTTTGGGATGAGATGAATGAGACCATCTGTGAGTCAGGCATCTCACCAGAGTCCACACGCCCTGCAGGGCTGATGTAATGTGATCACCAATCTGCTCCCAAAAAGTAATAAAAAAAGAAGAGGTAAGTCCGTCCGAACCTGGGCACTTGCCCTTGTGAAGGGCAAGTAATGCAGTCTTGAATTCTGCATTGGTGAAAGGTGCATCAAGAGAAACATACATCTCATCCTTCACTAATACAGGGATACATTGCCAAATAACCTCTCTGGCATCATCTATGGTCTGTGTGCCCGGATCTGCAGTAAAAAGGGATGCAAAAAAATCTGAAGCTACACGCATGACGGCATCAGGATCTGACTATAACACCCCGTCTGAGTCAATAAGCTGCGAGACACTATCTCTACTATGTCTGGGCCCATGAGTAGAGAAAAAGTGTTTGTTGACCCTGTCACCCATCTGAATCCAAAAGGATTCCCGTGCATGAAAGGCATACTATGCTCTCTGATCCAACAATATCTGTATATGAGCCCTTGCTGCAGCAAGGCACTCCTGAATCCAAGCATATGTGGGCCTCTTCTGCTCTTTCCTCTAAAGGGACGCTAACTGCTGGCGTATACCAATCTCACGTCTCTTGGAATCAGCGACTGTATGATAATAGTCACTAATTCCTGATAAGGCTGCAACTACCTGAGATGGGCGGGCAACTCCACCCTGTATGTGAGTAACCCAAATGTGTAAAATATCCTTCGTGAGACTCTCCTCTGCATAAAAAGCATCTGGAATCCTGACACTGGCAGAGCGTCCTCTCCGATGAGGCTCAAGAATCTACAACACCACTGGAAAATGATCTGAGGTGGTAATCCCAGTAGAAATGCATACAGATCCGCCTCTGTCAAGCGCCCAATCGTCTACATAATATATGTCAATACGTACATGGAACCAAGTGTTCCTGCCACTGTACTGAAAGAGAAAGGCATCCCAGGCTGCCCTCTCCAAAGAATGAATTCCACCCTGTCTGCCTCCCTTTTTGTCTGATGGCAACTCAACCATGTTGAAATCGCCACCAATGATCCAAGAATCTGCAATGGGGGTCCAAGAGAGTAACTCCTTCCAAAAGGAGACTCGCTCCCCTCTGTTGTTGGGGGCATACAGATTGAGAAGACCAATCTTACGCCCTCCGATCAAAATAATGATCCATTGCGCTCTAGAGGGGGAGATAATACCATGACCAGCAACCAAGGGTAGAATAGAAGGAGAGACCGAAATGCAAGTACCTCCCCTTGTGCCCATAGCAAGCGACCAGATGGTATGTCCTGAAAGAAGTTTGTCAGACTTAGAGCAATCACTGGCATCCAACTTGTGTTCCTGGATAAAAAGGATATCAATAGCACCTCCAATGATACCTAGATGAAGCTGATTCCGAATCAGCTACCTATGGCGACGGTGTGGAACTCCGCCTAGGCCCTGTATGTTCCAGTTGACTATCCTCATCGACAGGAGGATGCTGGGTGGAAAGGCTTACCCGACCTAGTAGAGGAGAAGACCTCTTGGGTTTTTTTCTCTTCCTTGGACAATCTCTAGCAAAGTACCCAAGGGTTGTGCAAATCCTGCACTGGTCCTGTCTACCTGCAATCTCAACTCTCTGTCAAAAGAGAGAGCCATCTGGGTGCTGAAGCATGATGTGGTCATCTGAGATGTTAGGGTCAGAGACAATGATCCTAACTCGAGGCACCCCGTCCGCTTTGACTGCCTCTGTCGAGGAAGAAGGCATGCTAGGAAGGGGGGGGATCTCAGTGACTACTCCGAATGTGGCTCCGATAGTAGCAAGAAGTCGATGGTAGACCTGAGGAAGACCAGGAAATCTAATGAACAGTGATGTGACCTGACTGTCCTCCTCGACCGGATCGAAGCCTAAGGTGTAGGGCAAAAGAAAAATCCTCCTCGCACCCAAAGCCAGAGGATTAGCTTTGAGAACAAGGACTGTGGACTCGTGGGAGTCGAAAACTACTTGGAAGAATCCACGTTCCAAAAGTCGAATATCTCTGAGGTGTGGGGGGAGATCTCCTAGTAACGCCGCCAGCATCCAGTCTCTAGCCTGTGATCTGGAAGGGTGTGACCCAAAGATGCTGGCGAAAAGTGATGTGGAGCCCTCTAGTTCCACATCTTTCTTGAGCTGTTACAACTTGTCTTCTGAAAAAATGACGGTTTTCGCGGCCGGTGGAAGTGGACGAAGATTGGCTAAATGGGGATCCATTCGCCAATCGATGTGAAAAGGCCGATTTAAACACTGAAAAAGTTCCATCCATGAAACTGCTGCCTAGGACGCCCTGGAACATGGGCGCTGGAGGAAGGAGAACAAGAGAGGGTAGGAGAGAGGGGAAGAGGAGGAGAGGAGGCAAGGGGGGGGCTGCGGGGGGGGAAGAGGAGAGCAAGGGTAGGCTGCGGTGGGGAGAAGGGAGCGAGGGAAGGTTGCGGGGGAAGGCAGCAGCGAGGGGGAGGAGGGGGCGGGGGAGAGGAGGGGGCGGGGGAGCTGCGGGTTAGGAAGGGAGAGGGTGGGCGGGGGAGAGGAAAGGAGGCGGGGGGAGGGGGCTCGTGTCAGCACGGGCAAACGAAGTGAAATTTCAGAGAATGCTTGGTGTCAAAGGTGCGTCCCAAGTAGAGGATACTTCAGCTCAGAGGGCTCTGGGAATGGTCACTTAATGGAGGAGAACAGAGCTAATCAAAATCTAGAGAAAAAGAGGGCAGAAATGAAGAAGAAGGTGGAGGGTGTAGGAGAAGATGATGAGGTGGCATATTGAAGCTACAATGGGCTAAGAGAGTGTGGGAACCAAATGGCAAAATGTTCCATTGAGTTGAGAGGAAGTCCTCTCTTTTATAGAATGGGAGAGAGGGTGGCCTAAATCAACGGTACCTCTCCTACATCAAAGGAGATAACTCCTAAGGCCAGTATGAGAAGGGTGGACCTGAGATCCATCAAGGGCCTCTGTGCATCTATCCCTCCAGATCTACTAAGCAGTAATACTAGCCAGTATCTCCCAAGCAGAATCCATATTAGCATGCACTGGTCTATATCAGGAGATAGGCATGTCCTCCAGAGAGCAAGGCTCAACTAGGTGCTGTCGAATAGAAATGGCCCAGGAAGCATCTTGCCACTCAGAGAATATCTGACCCTCACCCTCGCTGCCCCCCCTCTCCCTCCCCTTGCTACTACTCCTCTCCCTCTCTCCTCGCCAGCCCCCTCTCCCTCCTCCCTCACCCTCCCGCTCCCCTTCCTCCTCCCCGCCCTCCCTCTCCTCCACCCGCCAGCCCCCTCGCCCCCCTCCTCTACCCCCGCCCCCTCCTTTCCTCTCCCCCGCCCACCCTCTCCCTCCCCGCCAGCCCCCTCTCCCTCCTCCGTCACCCTTCCGCTCCCCTTCCTCCTCCCCACCCTCCCTCTCCTCCAACCACCAGCCCCCCCGCAACCCTCCTCCACCCTCGCCCCCTCCCTCCTTCTCCCCTGCCCACCCTCTCCCCCCTCGCTTGCCTACCCGCCTTCCCTCTCCCCCTTGCCAGCCCCCTCGCCCCCTCTCCCACCCGCCCCCTCCCCCGCACCCCTCCCCTCCTTTCCTCTCCCCCGCCCACCCTCTCCCTGCCCACGGCTGATACCATTAGTCACCTCCGTCTTCCTTTGTAAATGAGACAGAGGTTCAAATAATGCCTTGATTGGTTCATCAGCTTTACTTGTCGAGAGGGTACCGTCCTTATATCTGATGAGGACCATAGGATCTTCATCTTTGGATGCTTGCCATGTGGCTGTACCCCTTGGCCTTGGTCTTCAATCAAACCCCCTTTGATTGGGTTTGACTTTAGCTATTGATGAGAACAATTAATCCATCCTTTCTGTTTACCCTTCACTCAGATTAGGGTGATCTGAAAATGGAAAGTGTTCAGTTCCAAAAGCTCTATGCAGCCATGCTGAGAAAGCACATAAATAGCATAGAGGTGGCACCTGTACATGTTGGATATGCTAATAGGGCCATGTCGATACAATGAATACATGAATTTAAAGGCTCGAAGGACACAAATGAATCCACACTTCACATGCATCATGGAAGTGGCTTGGAAATGTTACCTCCTCGGCTATTGGATGTGGTGCAGAATTTTCCAACATCTGCCCCCCCCCCGTTGGCAAGCTCGCTTAGGCTTTTTTTTTT
The DNA here is from genome assembly GCF_047967505.1 of Dipteris shenzhenensis. NCBI lineage: Eukaryota > Viridiplantae > Streptophyta > Polypodiopsida > Gleicheniales > Dipteridaceae > Dipteris > Dipteris shenzhenensis. The sequence goes on along the minus strand of NC_141605.1, from coordinate 2,327,674 downwards.
TTCCCATGAAGGACACTTCTATTAAGTATAGAAACCCGCGAGAGCAAGCTCAATGCAGAAATACACAATGCTGGACATGAGAAAAAACACTCTAGAAGAGTAGGCAAAAACTCAAAAAGAGCTGGAGAGAAACCAAGGTTGAGGCTGAAAATGCCACCTCAACCCTGATGTAGTCTCTCAGAAAAAAGGGGAGCCCCTCCATTCTGTAAGGAATATAACCCTCCTAGAAGAGGCTGCCTTGGAGGACCCTTGCATGCTCGCCCAACTGGCCATCAGAGTCCAGGACCGAGAAAAAGCTTGAGGACATTTTGATCAAAAGGAGGATCCAAGGAGCCCCGTGTGATCAACCTACAAGAAATCTTCCCCATAGAATGCATTTCTCTCAAAGTTACCTTTTGAGCCAAGGGCTTGTTAGCACTTAGCCCTGGTATACGGCCTTGCAGGCTAGTTAGGACATTTAGTCCTAGTAAACCTAGTTCACTTAGAACATTTTGGTCCTTAGTCAACTAGTTGACTTTGGGGCCATATATTGGCCACTCTTGTACTTTCTTCATTATCCATTTGCAAGTACACTTCATTCCATCGGGCTTGTTTTCTCCCTTGCATTCCAACTTGGTTCCATTGCTTCTTTGCACCCAATGGTGGTATCAGAGCAGGATTTCTTGCTCCTACTTGCCTCCTCCCGTGCTCAAACTTCAGCGCAACTCACTCCTCTCAAGGAGTTAAATGCCATAGGTTAAGATTGATGCGCAATGAAGTAAGGGTGGGAATGGCTTTTGTTTGTATGCTTCAAGCATTAGTCCAAGGGGGAGTTTTAGCAAATTCAACAACTCATGCATCGCAGCTCTTTGCAAATCTAGGGTCGTTTGATTTGCATTTGCACAACCGTAGCTTCAGTTTTAGTAACTTCAAGAATTCAAGTGTCACAGTTCTTCACAAGTCTAGGGTCATTCGGCTTTCATTTGCGTCACCGTAGCTTTTGCTTAGTTTCAAGCCACCACCACGTGTTCCATGTAGCTATCATTTGCATTGTGCCTGCCGCGACCTGCTTCAAGTATCTGAGCTACTCCTGCTCTGCTGATACAACCATGACAAACATCCGCGATAGGCTCCTATACCATTTCCTACTTCTTCGCGCCGCCAAGTACAACCAGCTACTCTAGCTATTCGTATAGTGCCGTTCAGTGTACAAACATCTATATGATTCCATACAGGTCGCGGTTTGCAATCCGTATAGGTCATTGTTTTGCACTTGTTGGTACAGCTCCGTACACCTGAGCGCATGTGTTCTGCACCTGTCCGTACAGCTATGCATGCGGTGAAGCAAAAGATTAAGGGCGGTTGACCAATGGCAAGTAGCGGTGTAGCGAGCCGAGGGTGCCACCTTTTAGAAGGTGGTTTTTATGTAGTCCAAAAAAGCTTTGTAACAGAGAGAAGGGGAGGAGTGTGACATTGCGAGCTCACGCTCTCCGTCTCTCTTGAGCTTGCTAGGTTAGGAAGCTTGATACCATGTAAGCCGAGGCGGGCTTTGGTTGTACATACAGTTTGCTTCAATATATGAGATTTATTTCCTTTTTTGTGTCTTAATGAAGTGTTGTCTTCTCAGAAAAGCTTTGTAACAGAGAGAAGGGGAGGAGTGTGACATTGCAAGTTCACGCTCTCTCTCTCTCCTGGGCTTGCTAGGTTAGGAAGCTTGATACCATGTGTTCATTGCAAGCCGAGGCGGGCTTTGGTTGTACATACAATTTGCTTCAATATATGAGATTTGTTTCCTTTCTTGTGTCTTAATGAAGAGTTGTCTTCTCGGTGTGGTGTTAAATTCCTAAGTGTTGATAACTCGGTTCTCCCGTCAACATACGATTTCCCCTTCAACAGCTAACCCCAACCTTCGAGTGTTTAATGTTTACCACTGTATCGTCACCTCGAGCACGTAGCCCTGGGTTGGGTTATTTTCAAGCACTGAGCACGTTTAAGTTAGCTTGTCGAGAGTGAGTAAACCAAAGCGTCACATTTTGGAGATCCTACTAGGGAGGGGTCAATTGAGTTGCGATTTGATGAGTTGTTAGTAGGGGAATCTAGAGGTTTAAGGTAGCAAGCCTAGAATTGAGAAGTCATTGAAAGTCCATGGTGTTGTGTTTGAAGACGGGCATGTGGAGTGCATAAAGTATCCAGACAGCCACTCGATTACTTTCTGACTTAGCCAATGGTTGACGCGCGCTCGGAAAGAAGACAAAGAGACGCGGCCAGATGCGAAGAGTTCCTAAGCCAAAGGATTGGCTACATCCTACCATGAGAACTGGTACAGTCTCAAAACCATAGTAGAGTTCAATGCCCAAAGGAGATTGGCAGAAGCATCAACTGTCCAACAGGAGCGTAGAGCATGAGGAGAGAGACTCGGCCACGCTACCCCAGGTGGAAGTCGATTGCTATCTAGAGTCAGAAGAAAGGAACACTGGTCTTGGGTTGAGGCATTCCAGAAGATTGGTAGATGAAGGTCCATCATGGCAAGTGGAGTTTGAGCACTCTTCCACAAAGAGCTTGAATTTTGAGCGGTTGGTCGTTTCCTCTTTAGAACATCAAAAAGTTTTTCTATGATTGCTTGTATGTTCGTTGTTAGATAGATTACTCTGTTTACTTGTCTTACAATGAGATTTTTGTCCCCTCTTTGGGGACTGGTCTTTGTAATATAAACATACATGGATTTCACACCAAAAAAGTGCATGTGTGTGTGTGTGGAGAGAGAGAGAGAAGCCCTCACGGGGTTAGGGGACGAAGTACACATCCAAAAAAGGGGATCCCTTACTAAGTGTTAGAGAGAGTCAAGAAGTGCACAAGGCATCTCAACTTGAATTATTTAGCACACTTCATAAGGGCAAATGCCCTGGTTTCGATGGTCTTACTCCTCCTTTTTTTATAGCCTTTTGGGATATGATAGGTGATCATATTACTTCAGCCCTGCAGGGCATTTGGGACTCGGGTGAGATGCCTGACTCACTGACCGAGGGACTCATTCACCTTATCCCGAAAGGTGGCAACAAGAATTTTGTATCCCATTGGAGACCCATCACTCTTTTGGGCACTCTTTACAAAATCCTTGCCAAGGCGATCAGCATCCGACTACAGCCCCTTCTTCTAGACTTGATCCATGATACTCAGACAGGCTTTGTGCATGGCAGGAGCATTTTTGATAATATCTTTTCCTTTTGGGAAGCCACAGAGTGGGCTATGCAGAGTGGGCAGAGGCTAGCAGTTTTACTCTTGGACTTCGAGAAAGCCTATGACAGAGTAGATTGGGGTTTTCTCGAGGGCACTCTTCTACGGTTTGGATTTTCAGATGCTTGGATCAGAGGTGTGGCCTCCCTTTACAGATCAGCCCACAGCCAGGTTTTGATTGGAGGGGTAAGGGGTGACAGGTTTCAAATTTCCAGATCAGTTCGTCAGGGATGCCCTTTAGCCCCCTTCCTCTTTCTTTTTGTGGCAGAAGCTATGAGTATCTTCCTTAGATCTCAGGCTCAGCTTTTTGGGCTGAGACTGCCCTTGAGACAGGAGTAGGAGCTTTTTGACTGTGAGTTGGCTGATGACACTGCTATTTTTATTCAAGCCTCCTTGCAGTCACTTGATTCTTTCCGGACAGCCTTGGATATTTTTTTCTCAGCTGCAGGGGCACACATTAACTGGCATAAATCCTTTGGCTTTTGGATCAGTGATGAGGACACTCCAGGCTGGGGTGTTGACATTGGTTTCTCCTGGATTCAGAGGGGTGTTCCTATCAGATATTTGGGATGCCATGTAGGATTGGACATCTCTCCAGCACAGCTACCCCAGTACTAGAAAGTATAAGGAAAAAGCTCCTATTCTGGAGCTCTGCCAAACTCGACCTTGCATCTAGAGTTGTGGTAGTGAACCAGGTTCTCTTGGCCACCTCCTGGTTCGTGTGTTCTTGCTGGTGCCGGTCTAGGGATTGCATCACTCAGCTCATCAGACCAGTCAGGAATTTTTTATGGAGTGGACTTAATGGCACAGTAGATGTTGCAGCAAGGGTGGCCTGGGAGACTGTTATTCTTCCTACATGTGAAGGGGGCCTTAATGTCATTGACCCGGACTTGCAGTGCAGGGCATTGCTTTGTAAGGTGGTGGTGAGGGGACTCATGCCTAGGCAGGAACCTTGGAAGGATTTCTTTTTTGGACGCATTCAGGCTTGCACACCAACCTTGGGAGATGATTGGGTGGACAGCCCTCGCTGGATTTTCACATCAGCCCCTCTCAAATCTCCTGCCTCTCCTCTCATGACTGCCATCCTGAAAGCTTGGGGGAGCTTCAGGAACACTCTTCGAAGGATTCCACCTTCTACCGTCGAAGAGATTGATAGGCAGCCGATCATTTGGAATGATAGTATTCTTGACGAGCATGCCAGACCACTGGGCACTTCCCATTACATGCAGTGGTCTAAATGGGAGAGAGGCCCCGCCTACACAGTAGGCACTTGAAAATCTTTTATCAGGCTACCTGTGGATCAGAGACTGCAGTCCGTGAGTCACCTCAGAGGGGTAGCACGCAGGATTCAGCAGATAGATGCAGCCATCCCGGTGGAATGGACAGTTGAGCTGCCTACTACTTCCACCACTTGGATGGGAGCTTTTTCGCGGACATCAGTTCCTTTATAGGTGATCGCTCTCCGAGGTCTCGGGGAAGACGCACTGGTCTTTGATGTTAGGGATGGAGGTTTACTTTCTACATCCAAGGATGGCATTCTTCTTGAGGTTGCCTTTCAGCCTGTCAGGATTGCTGGTTTTGTGGACCATGGAGTGGGCTTGCAGTGGTACTTAGACCCCGACCCTCTGCTTGCTCTTGGCCTTGGGTTCCTGGAGGTTGTGGTTATATGGAGGTGCACCTATCAGGTGCTTGCAGTGGGACCCAGGAGAGTGGGAATGGATAGATCATGGGCACCGAGAGAGAGGGATTCCCTTCTTTCGTTTCACGGTTGGTAATGCCAGGAGGTTTCAGCTGAACAGTAGGGGTTGGATTCCTTCCAGAGCCCCCCATTGGGAAAGCTTCTTCATCACCGCAGAGTTGCGTAGAAATTTCCGGAGGAGGCTCTGGAAATCCCTCAGAAATAGAAAGATCACTCTTTTCTTTTGGCTTTCTATTCATGGAGGGATTGCAGTGAACCTGTGGAGATCACGTTTTGGGGCTGATCCCACTTGTCCTCGATGTCATTCTGCAGAGGAGTCAGTGCGACATTGCCTTTGGGACTGCAATCAGGCGAGGACTGTTTGGAAAGGGGTTGCTCGGATACTCAGCATCTTTCACACATCCCCTTTCTTCATGACTTGGGGCTCAGTCGCATGGTTATCTCTTACCGGGCCCCAGGTGTTTTATGAGGGTGAGCCTTCTTCTTGGGCACTCTCGGTCCGCCGGCAGGTGATAGAGCCCTGCTCTCTACAGGATGTACCACTTACTCCCTTCAGAGCTTCTCATGTTTCAGTCGACACCTCTTGGGAGATTTTGGCTAGCCTTTCCTCTTGGCACATTTGGAGAGCCAGATGTACTGAGGCCTTGGATGGCACCCAGATACACCCATTACAGGTGTTCACGGGTATTTGGACTAACACAGTTCACACTTTGATAGCCATATGGGCTATCATGCAGGGTTCTTCACGGGCAGCCTCTTCTAGAAGGACTATTTTTCTTCGAGTTTGGAGGGGTTCTCCCTTTTTCTCGGAGGTTTCTACCAGATTGAGATGGCACTATCAGCCTCAATCCTTTCTTTTTGGCTCTTGAGCTTTTCGTGCATTGCATGATGTATCCCATATGGAGCTTGCTCTAACGGTTTTTCTTTAATACTTAATAGAAGTCTCTTTTTGCCAAAAAAAAAAAAAAAACTATTGTGAAGCGGCCTTCCTTGCATCGTTTTTAGACTGAGAATCTTTGGGTCTGGATATGAAGTCTTTGTTTAGTGCTATACCATCTCGATAAACAGCCCATTTTCCTTCCTTAGGCACTGCTTTTACTTTTGTCAATTCTACATTTCTTGCATTGAGCTGAGTCGGGGTGAGCTCCTCTGAAATCCACATTCTGGTACCTCTCTGGTTGTTAGTTTAACTTTGTTCCTTGCTGTCTTGTCTTGAAAGATTACTCTGCTTGTACCCCCTGTTGGTTGAGAAAATCTCTCTCTTCTAGGTCCCTTTCAATCTGGGAATTTTCTTCTTGAGATGTTGTTTCTATACTTCATCTTCTAGAGTCCAGCCCTCGGGCAGCCCGCCTATCTGTATAACCGGATTATTTCCAGCCCTGCTCTTTTACCTCCTCATAGGCATCACACTTGTTGATCTTGTTATTCACCGTTGCTGTGAGTTCCTGTTTGATAGACTTGAGCTTGAGTAGTAATTAATTCATGTGCCTTCGTCATAAGCTATGACATGGGTGCGTGCTGCTGTATTGCATTGCTGTAGAACTTCTTGGATTACTTCCTCTTTGCCCTTGCCCTTGCTTTTCATTTCTGAAACTGTCTTCTCCAGAGGGGCAATGCGGAGCTTTGCATCAGTTCTCACTGTAGTAAAAGATCTGCTCATGTGGATCGAATTTGCTTTAGAATCGGTGGTAGGTCAAGGCATAGGGGGATGGTGTTGAGGCTATGACAGCGTAGGAGGGCTTCTTGCTGGTTGTAGTAGTAGCAAACAGTTTTGTTTTGTGGAACTCCATCTGATGGCCTGTGCTAAAATCCCCTTTGCTAAGGCTAACCCCCAAGGGTGCGTAGTAAAAGATCTGCTCATGTGGATCGAATTTGCTTTGGAATCAGTGGTAGGTCAAGGCATAGGGGGATGGTGTTGAGGCTATGACAGCATAGGAGGGCTTCTTGCTGGTTGTAGTAGTAGCAAACAGTTTTGTTTTGTGGAACTCCATCTGATGGCCTGTGCTAAAATCCCCTTTGCTAAGGCTAACCCCCAAGGGTGCAGCCCAAGTATAGCCCCTGACTAGCCCTCGACTGATGACTAGCTGATGCGACCCCCCCGACCTGACCTATTGTGGGGGCGCTCGCCTGGCCGACCTGACTGCTGCTGATTCTGTTGGACTTGACTTTGAAGCAGCTGCTGCTGACAAAGCTAATTTCCATGAAACGTTTCAATGCATTGAACGTATAAGGCTTGAAACGTTTCTGAAATGCCTATTCAATTGATAGGAGACGCGGGGGTAGGTTGAGTAAAGGATACTTGTGGATCCATATACCTTTAGGAATTCTGAAGTAATAACAGGCTGTTAGCTTGTAGTTCGAGGCATTATCAATAACAACTTGAAGTACATGTTTAGCACCCACCTCCAAGATAGTCTCTTTTAATGCAGCTGCAATCTATTCTCCAGTTTTTGCATTTCCACTAGTATCTATGGATCGCTTGAATACAAACCATAATGTATCTTCCTTGTGCACTGCAAACCATAATGTTTAGAAGAGGTCTCCTTGCAATGTCGGTCCAGCCATCAGAAACAATAGAGCATCCATAGTATGGCCAAGTAGGTTCAAAGTACCTGGTGCATCCGTAAAGGTGTAACAAATTTCTATCTTCTAATGCTCACAGGGTATGGCAAGACAGTAACCATACCATAATTCCACGTCCAATATGTGAGTTTTAGACTGAGTGACTGTAGATATAACAAGTTTTAACTTGTAATTCTTCAATAATTGCCCTTCCATCATGGCAAACAACCCATTTGCCTGCTTTCTTAGCTTTCTTGCCTTTCTTCAACTCCTTGGTTTGCCTTTCTTCAACTCCTTGGTTCTACTTCAACTGAGCTTGGGAAAGATATATGACATCCAAACTTTTATGTCTTCCAATTTCGTGATTCAAATGTAACAATGGCATGCTTACCTAATTGATTGACTCTATTTGATTGGAATCCTATCGTATCTTTGGTACGGCTTCCCTTAGATGCCTAATTCAAGTGTAGAAGCTTTCTTCATTTACACCAATCGTCTAGTGGGAGGCTTCATATCCTGACATTGAGTGCTTTCTGCGGCTTCTTCAACTTCTTTGTGTATCTTGATGTCCCGTTTCCTTGTGAGTAGGGTACCCTCAACCATCTTTCCATGAACTGCATCTTGCGCTCTTTGTTGTATTTGCATAATATGTGTGTTGGAACTCAGTCAAGTCAACTGGTGTTGTAGAGGAAGTGCACTCTTGAACGGTCACCTCATGGACCCCTTCTTTGCTAGCTGTATTTTACATCTGCTCCATGTTCTTCTTTATGTGTTGCAGACATGATCTTAGGTCTGCACCTTCTTGCTGTAGTGCAAAAATATATTCCTGCATATCAAGTAGACTGACATTGTGTTTGTAGGACTTCGGGAAGGGGGTTAAGTAGCTCAGGGTTGATGTTACTGCTGCATAAGACTTGTTTGAATCATTGATCTGCTTATATGGTCTGTCATTTGGCCCTTTGGGGTTATCCCCTTTGGCATCAATTTGGATGTGGATGCTGCTGTCTGGCAATATGTCAACTGCTTCCCCTTGTTCTTTGCTGAAGCTAACCCCTAGATTGGGCCGAAGGGGGAGCCCAATCTAGAGAAGGAGGGGGGGCTGTGTGGGTTATCTAGGAGAAGGGGCTGAGTGGAGAGGTGGGCTGAGCACGGAAGAGGGCTGGGCTGGGTTGCGTGGAAGCGGGAGAGGGGAGGATTGAGCTGAGCGGAAGCGGGAGAAGCAGGAGCTGAGTGGAATTGGGGAGAGTGGGAGAAAGCTGAGTGGGAGGAGCTGGGCTGAGGGGGCATGGGAGGGCTGTGCGATTTCTTTTTTTTGGGGGGGGTGGGGGGGGAGACGGTGGGTGTATGGGGAAGGTGGGTTGAGTTGGAGGTGTTTTTAAAGGACTTTGAGCCCCATAGTCGTAAGTTCATCCTCTTTTAAGAAGATGGTGGGCCAGAAGTGCATGGTTTCTTCATCTGCATTATAAGTGCAGCTTTCAATTTAGTAAATTTCATGAATGTCTTTTGAGTATAGCAACTGAGTCTTAACTTCTGTTATTGCAGAAGAGAATACTTCTCTAAACTGGTCTACCCGGAAGCATATAGCATTCGGTACAGCTTGTGGGCTTGAATATCTTCATGACCAAAGCAATGGGAAAGTAAAAATAATTCACAGAGATATCAAAGCAGAAAACATCTTTTTGAATGAGGACTATGAGGCTGTAATTGGTGATTTTGGGCTTGCAAAGCTACAGCGAACAGGTCAAACGTATGCAACAACACATGTCCGAGGAACTCCTGGATACATGGCCCCAGAATATATTTCTACAGGAAAATCGTCTGAAAAGATTGATGTTTTCAGCTATGGTGTGTTCCTGTTAGAACTTGTTATAGGAAAAGGTTCCTGGGACCTGGCACGCCTACAGAGCAATGAAGACTTGTCTCTGAAAGATTATGTAAGAATGCCACTGCTCTTTGCTTTTTGTGAAACTGAAAGGCTCTTTCTTTGAATCTCCTGATATTTCAGGACTGTAAAATCCGATTCTTTTATGTACTGCTCCTCATAAAAATAACATACCAAAGATGAGTTCAGTAATGAGAGATGCAATGTGAATCTATATTCCCCCACCCATCCCTTAAAGATAGAATGATGTGACGAATCCCTGTTCCTTGAAGAAAGATTGAGTCTGGACATCTATTGTTGTTGTGTGAACATGAAGTATATCATCAACAATGTTGGCTTTCAAATTTCTAAATCATATATGATTAACTATTTTACCTCACATCCTGAAGATTCCACTAGGCAGAAAAAATTGCTTAACTTCTTGATGGACTTGATGATGATAGTGAATTTGAAATGTTTGTTACTGCCTGATGATGAAGACATTGCAAGAAAGGAAAGAATTTCAAAAGAGTTGTAACCTCAATTATTTCTTATGCGAAAGGTGCTTTAGAGAGATACATTGCTTGACGACAGCTAAAGCAATGAACCCTTTTGCGCAGGTACAGAAACAAGAGAAAGCAGGGAAGCTCAAAGACTTGGTAGACAAGAACCTGGGCCAAGATTACACATTAAAAGAAGTGGAAGAGATCGTACAGCTTGCTCTTCTTTGCACACAACATGAACCTGATAAGAGGCCCAAGATGGCAGAGGTTGTACAAATGTTGACTTCTGATAGTAGTAATGTGGCTTCCCAGTGGGATATAGCAAGCCATGACATTGAGATGCAGCCTATTTTGACATGCAGATATGAGTTTTACTCTGTAGATGCTGAGGAACTGACGGGTCCAAGATAATATATTGTGTTTAGGATTCAAGAAGGTCTTGAGGCAATACAATCAACTGAAGTGTGATTCTCAGAAGATGAATGTAAAGTTGAGGTTTCATGTTCTTGGATGATCTCAACAGACGTGCTTTGAAGTCTTGAGTACGTCCACTATACATAAAACTAACTATGAGCAAAGTTACCCTCATGCCATCCAAACAAGGGCACAAATTGTTGGAAAGTGAGCTGCAGTGCGGATTTAGTTAGTCAGCTCACCCTTGGGGTGATAAGTGGGGTGAGGACTATTGAAAGGTCCATAAGAGTGTTTGTTAGACCTTAGGGACTAGTGAGCGATCCCATGGCATATTGTCCATGGTTAGAGATTTTTATTGGGGCACAAGAATTGGCATATCCATTATCAATGGAAGGAATCAGTGCCAGATGGCAGCATTCTATAGGTCTAACCTAGGTGGCTTTGCCAAGTGTCACCACCTGCTCTCCTCGACTAGCTTGCGCTATGTGTTGGGTTCTTGTTTGTGTGTGAAGCATAGATAGGTTTTGCATTGTTATATCAAAAGGAAAAGACAAAACAAAACAAGGGTAACCCAAATAACCCTTAACAGCTATTACATACAAAAGGGGTATAGATGGAGATTACTCTGATCAAGCTAGCTACTCATCATCAAAGTTGGTAATATAAACCAGTTCTTCTTTAGGTCCCATTGCCTCTAATACATCATAAAGAAGGTGACAGATCTGTCTAGTCTATAAGATCTCCCCCCTAGCCAGCGAGGTCCAAGTCCCTCATAGACATTGTGAGTTTTTGCAACAACTCATCAGAATGGCCAGACAATTGTGATGCTCTAGATAAGAGGTTGATGCCCCCAATACGATGAGATCTGTGGGAGATACCACTATCTCTTTGAGTAGGGGTTTGAGGATATGCATCCAATCATTGCTAACTGAATCAAAGATGTTCCACAATGACGTAATTAAAATTCACACTCGTGAGTAGGGGTTTGATATGTATCCAGTCCTTGATTAATCGGACCAAAGATGTGCCACATTCACGCAATTCAAATGCACACCGTGAGTAGGAGTTTGAGGATATGCATCCAATCATTGATTACTTGGACCAAAGATGTGCCACTCTTTTTATATTAGAGGTTTCCTGATTCAAATGCATGCATATGACTAACACTCAATTAGGAGCATAGGAAACAACGAATTACAAACTTCACAGAATATGAGCTCCCAATCAATGGCCACAGTTGCAAATATGACCCCAACACTCGCCAAAATAACATGACGACAAATACAAGGCCAATGGGTAGGTGTACCATCCTAGTAACCCTCCTCAAATCCTCACGACATTAGGCCACCTCACAGCACCTACAACTCATGCTATTGCATAAGCCAAGGGGAGATTTTAACCATGCTTTAGAAAAATTAGGACTCTTGGTGGGACCCTAATCATACTGTTTTCCCAATGGCTATCCATAATTCCCATTAGATCAACCATGTGTCCATTACAAGGATGGTGCTATCACACACTAGACTTTTGCTCCACCATTGTCGTATTAGGTAGCTTTTTAATCATGCATCATTCTTCATTGCTACTTTCCATCACTTCTCGCAAATCTCCTTGTGCAATTTTTGATTTGTTTGCCTTACATATTTCATGGTGTGCAAATTGCAAGGTCTCATTCCAATGTAAAAGGCATGAACATTCCTTGCCTTTCATTATGAGATCTTGATTGTACTCTATACACCTTGCACCATGTGCAATGCACTCCATTTTGCTGATGCATTGTCTATCATGAATCCAAATAAATCAATTGCATCATATTCAGCTCGAACAATCACTTCATTTAGAATCTTCCAAAATAGCACTTGTGGTCAACTCTTGTAAGCTAGATGTGGACAACCTGAAGACATGAAGGTCAACAAATGTTGATGATGGATATACCTTACCATGGATCATGAGCTCCTCTAATATGTGAAAAATTCTTGCTCTCCTACATTTTTAAAGTTGTCTTAGGCTACTTTTCCCCTCGTGATTGTCATTTGCACTTTTTGTGCACACATGGTCTTATCATGATATGCCACTATTGAGACCAACTCTCGTGTCCTCTCCATTGCCAACTTGAATGTGCTTGGGTTGTACAAAGAGTTTTGATCGTCATTTATACTTTTCATGCACCGATGGTCTTGTCATAATTGACCACCCCACATCACTGTTCGTTGTAGATGGAAATTGCATTGTAAGGAACGGTGGCTAGTGACCCTCACCGTTGGCATCCATTGGATACCATACTCTAGTCGCCAATGTCACTCACACGAGATGGACTAGGGATTGAGAAAAATTATTACATTGAGCATTTTTCAAAGCACATACAGATTTTTCTAGAGTTAGGGTCTCACTATCAATGCTAATTGAGAACTCACAGGTGCTTCCGCATGCATCCTCTTGATTGTGCAAGGGCCTACATTTTGTATAGAAAGCAATCCAAGTCAAGGTAAAAATGGATGCACCAATGCATCATACTAAATAATTGAAATGGTCTACTTAATGAGAAAGGGAGATTAGAGTACAATAAGTGTGGTGAATGTGCTTGAATGTGATAGATCATCCTCCAAGTGTACATAGTGCATGGATATTGTCTTGTACTGTAAGGAATTACTCTCATCGAGAATGTAAGGATCCCTATCTTTCACATCAAAGTATGGGGTTATGCCTACTATGCGTCAACCTTCCCATTGCTTTTGTACAACCACCAACATAGTGAATGTTGCTTCTGGTCCTATAAAAGTCTGCAAGTACAACTTGCTATTGAATGCCTATTCCATTAACTAAAAAGACAAAAAAGAGGATTTGCTTCAAAGCCCAACATTATAGTTGCAGCCATGATCCACAAATCATGAGATAAACTCAAGCCAACTAAGGACAAAGATCGAGGTGGGGAGGGGAAGTCCACGTGAGTTGAAAGAGGAATCCATGTGCATAGAAAGAGGACTCCACGTGCGTAGAAAGAGGACTCCACGTGTATAGAAAGAGGATTCCTCATGAGATGGGAGGGAGCTTAGATTTGGAGGGTAGAAGTAAGCAAACATCAGGAGGTCAACCTGTAATCAAAGAGGGGAGGAGTGCAAGTAATGACAATGTGGAGGAGAGCAACAACCGAGAGGAGGACCAAGACAATGTAGAAGAGAAACTACCAGGACATTAAGAGGGGGGAGACCAAGACAAGTGTAAGGAAAGGAAGAGGAGAGCGAGTACCAAGAGACAAGAAAGAAGACAATAGTGCAAAGCAAATACCAAGAGAGGAGAGAGGGGGGGAGGAGGGGGGTAGCAAGGAGAGGTGAAAAGTGTGCTCATCAAAAACCCCAAATATCTATTAGTCATCTTTATAGCCTAAAAGATTAGGGTTAGGGCATGGAGTCTGGTTTGGCTTTGTTTGTTTGTTTTTTTTTAAAGCACTACCATTACACAACATGAATTGAGCAATAAGTTCAGACACTCATGCCATGCTAATATTCAATATATTGTTTGTTTTGAGAATCATCATTTGGATAGTGTCTTTGTCATAGGTTGCTCCACAAGATGTTGCCTGCACCAAATACCATGCCCGCATCAAGAGATGAAGCGAAAAAGATGCTAACAATGGTGGGTATGGATTATGATACCATCCATGCTTGCCGTAATGATTGTATTCTCTTTCGTCGTGAGCATGGAGATTTGGCTAGTTGTCCAAAGTGTGGGGAACAACGATATAGAGATGACTTGCAGGGTGAGCAGATACCGGTAAAGGTCTTAAGACACTTTCCCATCATTGCAAGAATACAACACATGTTTCGATGCAAATCCATAGCGGAGTTGATGACATGGCATGCATCTCATCGGTCCACTGATCACACATTGAGGATTCCCACAGCTTGGAAGCACATAGATAATTAGTGGCCAGACTTTGCGAGGGAGCCACGCAACTTACATCTTGGGCTAGCCATGGACGGCGTGAATCCTTTCGGGTTACGCTCGACATCTTGGTCGACATGGCCCATAGTCGTGGTGAATTACAATATCCCACCATGGCTAACAATAAAAAAGAGACACCTCATGCTTGCACTACTTGTGCCAGGAAAGTACAAGGCAAAAAACATGGACGTGTACATGGCACCTTTGATAGAGGAGTTACAGATATTATGGAGAGGAGTGCAGGTCTTTGATATTTCCAGAGCTTACTCATTACTTTTGAGCAAAGACGAGGCTCCAAAGCCATAACAAATTTGCTCATCTTTAAGTGCTCCATCCCTACGAGACTTTGAGGGGCCGATGATGCAAATGCCATAGCTCGCAAAGCTACCCTTTCATACTTTGTTCATAAAGTTTCATATTATATTGCCAATGCACAGACCATCTCACCCTCTCCTTGATAAAATTGGTCCAACTGCAACATCAAAACATTTGGTGACTCCACTGCCCCAAATGTCTGCTTTATTGCAGCCACCACTTGGTCCCAGTCTTCAAAGTACCGCGAAATTCTTTGTCTATCAAAAGTTATACCTCCGCCCCAAAAAAGGATCGAAAAAGGCAATTTTTTTTAAAACTCTGACTAAATTGGAAAAAAATCACTCAATGAAAAATTATACCCAAACCCAATATTTTGCTTTTTGAACACCCAAAAGTTCTCCCAATGGGGGAAAAAAGAAGTTACCATGTGTCTACAATGACATATAAGACAAGACCATTGATACACCACATGGCATTTGCCACATCAGTGCTTAGATGACTAAAACACTAATGTGGCATCAATGGTTTGTGTCAAGTCGAAATGTTTATATGGCACATAGTAATCGGCACTAAGAGGTAGGTAGGTTCCAGCATAGGATCGACTATGAGAGACGAGAGCTGTGAGCGAGCCTAGTTATTGTGGTAAGTAGTTATTTGGTTGGAAACCATTTGGGATAAATTTTTGTGTGTATTCTAACAAGAAGAACTTTCATAAAGGTGGAAAGGAGTGAGGGTATGACTAACAACCCCCACTCATTAACATGATCGAGTCAAAGCATGGGAGCTCATTAGGGAAAGGAGTGAGGGTATGACTAACAACCCCCACTCATTAACATGATCGAATCAAAGCATGGGAGCTCATTAGGGAAAAGGAGGGATTCAAGAGCCACATATCTTTATATGACACTTGCATCTTGAACATGGTAAATGTAGTGCTCCAAAGTGCAAAGCAATATGCTTACACTAGGGGAACAAATATCGGAGAAAGATCTTCCCTCAAGCAGCTCATCAAAACGCATTCATCATGTGTGTGAGGAATGCCTTCCTCTTATGACGTATCAATCGTCGTGAGATTTGTTGTGTGCTGAGCAGCTAACGTCGTATGGCCTTCACTCACGTGTGAGGTGATCTCTCACCTCTTTGCACTGGTCAGCGAGCCAAGGGTTTTGAGGCATCTTCCTAGCTGGGACATGTACAAATTGAGTCATGGGGAAGATATGGTGGCAGCATCCTATACCACTGAGGCAAGGGTCTTCGAGGCGTGGGTAAGGTCTACATCATCTCCAAGTAGGACTCAAAGCTCCCGAGCTAGGTCACTCACATAGACTAGATCAAGGGTACGATCAAAGTGGACCTGGACACGAATGGGCATGGGAGGGTCCCCCGAATGATTCGCAAAGTAGCAAAGATACAAAAGGCTAGCTATGAGTGGTCAGCACTAAGTGGGGAAGGAGGAACAACAAAATCATGTATTCATGAGGCCAAGACTAAGGGACCCATCAGGTAGTCCACAGTACTTGTCCCCTAGCATGTGGGAAGCAAGTGAGCTTGCTAGATGATGGCCATCTTTGGAGACCATTATACATGATCGAATCATGGACTACACCCAACCCTAGTAGATATCACCCATACCCTGTCAAATGTGCCTCACTGTCTCGAGCTCTGCATCTAGCTCTGAAACTATGAGGGAATTAGATGCAAATTAAAGCAAGCCCACCTGTCTATCTCATGTTGTGGTCACCACAAAGGGGGGTATCTTCTTGCCTAAAAAACTCTATGCTGTCATCATGTATGCTCTCATATGGGCCGTGTCCCTCTGTGGTGACGTTGCGTGCATAAGATGATGTATCTAGGGGGAAATGGCACAACACAATAAAGATCGGTTGTGTATCTGGTAGCTGGACTCGCATCCACATATGTTGTGGATGCTTCTCTCTCCGTACCACAGATACGAGTGTTGGAGGTGTGATCTAAAAAAGACAGCCACACCCCTAGCTAGAGCCTTGCACCCCACTGCCTCTCCTCATCTATCCTATGGGCTGACTTCCATGTATATCCTATCACTGTGGGAAGTCCTCTCTCCTAGCTCTCATGTGTCTCAGTTTTGAAGATCATGTCCTGTTGGTGTATGTTTCGAAGAAACCCTTAGAGTCAGACCAGAGGGCGCCATTGCAATTCCAAACTATCATTTTTGGTCTATCTTGGGCACTCATCTTATGGGTCCGACACTGTCATGTGTTGTCCAGTTCCCCCTCTTCCTTCTCTTCCCTATCCACTCTCTCTCAACTAATCACTTTACATTCCCTCTAGGCAGCCCATTTCCTTGCTTCTCTTGCTTCCATCTACCCTCCCTCCATTGCCCTTGCTGTAGAAGCATGAGGTCATCATCTAGCTATATCTTTCCTTTCAAAGTTACCCTCATGCTCATGAGGGTAGACCTCTCCATTGGAGTCTTGAGCTTCATCACTAATGGTCTCATTGGTGTCTCCGCTTTGCCCACTCTCCAAGTTGTCTCACAAGTGAGATTGACCCCTATTTTGTTGAACAATACTTTGGCATCTAGTGTCTGCCACTGTTAGGCCTCTGACCAAGACATTTAGTGCCTTGCTAGCCCTTCTTTTTTTTCCCTCCAAGGTTTTAGAGATAAACACCTTCTCGGGGGCAGATTTGTCTTTGCCAACCACATCCTTATGCTCCATCATCTTTGCCTCTTCTTTGCCGATTTGTTGTTTGAGTTCAACATGTATGGCTTGCATTGTTGCTTGCATAGCTGTAATATCTTCCTAAGAGTGGCATTTTCAATTTTGAGTTCTTCCATGGCCTTGCAAGTCCCTTCCAGAATCACATTCATGTCTTTTACTTGCTGCACTCCAATCCCCAAAGCATATATCTTATCTTGGAGTTTTTTATTTTGAGATGTCCACTTATCTTTTTCCTTCTTCCACTCTTCTCTCTTGGCCTTC
The DNA here is from genome assembly GCF_047967505.1 of Dipteris shenzhenensis. Classification (NCBI taxonomy): domain Eukaryota; kingdom Viridiplantae; phylum Streptophyta; class Polypodiopsida; order Gleicheniales; family Dipteridaceae; genus Dipteris; species Dipteris shenzhenensis. The sequence goes on along the minus strand of NC_141605.1, from coordinate 2,310,202 downwards.
TCTTTTTTCCATTCTTCTTAAACTTGCCCCCCTTGTTTCTTCACATCAGCTAGTGTCTTATCCACATGTGCTTTCTCTATTAGGAGGGCTACATTTATGGCCTCCAAACTGTGAATTTGTTCAATCAAGGCTAGGCATATCTTTTTGAGGTTGGCAAGGACATTAGATGTAGCACTGTGAATTGTTCTTGGGTGAGTAAGTTGACATAACATTTTCCAATTCTTGCTTCCCCCAAATATCCTCTACACATCCTCGTGTAGGCATTATGCAAAAACCCTATTGCCTCTATTTATTTGCAAAAGCATACAAATGCAAAAATAGATATTTCCCTCACATTTGTGTATATGTTTGCAGCCCAGAGTGGTCTTAAGGTGGCCTTCAACGTCCTTCTCCTTTCCTTTTAGTAATGCATTGTGAAGAAATCATTGCTGGAGCTTTCTGTTTGCTCCTTTCTTGACTCAAATCTTGAATTTCTTATTGTTTTTGCCAGTCTAGGAATGGCTAGACCACCCAAGTCACTAAGGAGGGCTAGGGTAGGTGTGAGTGAGGGCGGGGGGAAGGGAGGGGGGGTCGGGGGAGGGAGAGGGGGGGTAGGAGATAACCCTACGACTAGAGGCATAGACTAGGCGGGGGCTAGAAGAGCCCCCTCGATTAGTTTCTTAAGGTTGCAATGGCCTTGCAAGGTGTGGGGGCCTAGAAGCATCTTTGCACTCGTTCATGGTAGCTACACCAGCCCATGGGGGCCTAGAAGGCCTAGGAGACTATGCGACAGTAATAGCATCCCTTAGAGCACCTGGCATATTGGCGTGACCTATAGCAGCATCCCGAAGGGGCTTGTAGATCACGATCGGGGGGGGGGGGGGGGGGGGGGCAGGGAGGGGAGAGAGAGAGAGAGAGAGAGAGAGAGAGAGAGAGAGAGAGAGAGAGAGAGAGAGAGAGAGAGAGAGAGAGAGAGAGAGGGGGAGAGAGAGAGAGAGAGAGAGAGATGTATTAACATCCACGCGGAAGGCCTCATGGGCCTATGGGACAAGGTACAAAGTACACCAAAAAGGGGGGAGAGAGAGAGAGAGGGGGGGGGGGATAAGGTAGAGAAAGAGAGGGAAAAGGTGGGGCAAAGAGAGGTGCATAGAGATGGCATGGAGAGAGAAGGGCTCACAAAAAGGAATTCCAATTGAGGAAAGAAGCAATATTCTTGGGAAAAGCTTGTAAAGTAGAAATGGTACATGGAAAGCTAGAATCTCTTGATTTTCAATCACTCCTTATATCTCATTTCTACTTGCTTGGACCCTAGTAAAAGGTTTATAAGACTATTATCTTCCCTTGTAATCCTCTCATCAAATTCTTAGTCTAGATTTTCCCTGTAGATTTTTATTCTCTTTCCCTGTAATCTTCATACCAAACTCTTACTATAGACTTGTCTTTCAGGTCAAGAAGAGGACAGAAGAGAGAGTGAGAGAGAGAGAGAGAGAGAGAGAGAGAGAGAGAGAGAGAGAGTGTGTGTGTGTGTGTGTGTGTGTGTGTGTGTAAGAGAGAGAGAGGGAGAAGATTAATGTCCATGGTAGACCAACAAGTGTAGGGGGGACAACAAAAGAACCAACTAATACATCCATTGCACAAGGCAACTCTCAACTAATGCATATAGTAACTCTAAGTTATTATAAAGCACCTACATTGTAGTCTAAAAAATAACACAATTAATGGGAATACATTAGTTTAAGCTTGGGGGTCTCTTGGTTTTGATTTAAACTCCTTGATGGGGGCCACACCCTCCTAATATACTACCCATTTTTCATCCTTCTTGGGTGGGTGAGTACATGTTAAGTTGAGCACTTTTGTTACTAGCATAGTACTATAATAGCTCTTAAAATATGACCAATATTATTAACCTTGAATTGTCAAGGTGGGTGCATGTTAAAGTGGAGGACAATGATACTAGCTCTTAAAAGATGACCACTGTTATTGACCTTGAATTGTCAATTTGTAGAAAGAAAACATGTAGGTTGGACAAATCGGGTATGACATTCCTAAAAATCACACTCATTTTTGTCAACCTATATTGTAACTACAATAAATCTCTATAACAATAGTGACTTATATTGCTCTGTTTTGGATGCCACCATTGGAACCTCCTAAGGATCTCCTAAGCATGCATTGGCCCACCTAGAAGCCTTGATCTTGGCTAATTCTATTGCCTTTTGGATCAATTGAGCTTGTGTGAATTTTTTGTATATCCATATTTAGTCACTTTCAACTTGTAGGATTGGTAAAGAAGCTTGATTTGTACATCCCATGTGTGTTGTGTAATTTCCTCTAAAGTGTGGAATAATAGTTGGAATCTACTATGTCTTCATCCTCAATGCTAGTGATGGCTATCTTGATTTGTGCTAGCATCTCATGGTATGTATTCTCCACATTAGATTGGCCTTCACAAAGGCCTATTCTGATCTTCAGTGGATTGCTACACAATCTCAACCTAAATGTCAATTTTATTTTCTTTGTGTCCCACCTCTACAATCACATCCTTCTTGACTGTTTACACTTCCAAAAAATATTTTGAAGCTAAGGCTTGCCTAGAGCGATGAGATTTTCTAGCAAAGGAGACCATGATGGGCAAGTGACAATATAATAGGAGAATGTAATAGGGGGATGTGACTTATGAGGAGGAGGGAGGCTTACTTATTTCTTTATTTTATGTAAGAGTTGGGGAAATAGTGGTCCATAGGAGTTGAATGGCACTTTGTAAGGACCAAATGAAGTAACAAAGTGGAGAAGTTAAAGCCTCAAGTAGGGAAATAATGCACATTGGAGCTATGTGAAGAGGAAGGGAGAGGAGGAACTTGAGAAGCCACAGGGGCGTGGAGCTCTCAAGAGGGGGTGAATCAAGGGTATTAATAGAAGATGAAGTGAAATAAGATTTAAGCAATCAGCATTTGTCTTAATCCATAGAAAATTATCTTCTTCCTTTTTTACACATTGCATTGGTGTTAAATGTTTTCTTGAATGTTTTAGCATTTAAGATAGAATCTTTACAAGATAATAACTTTAAGGTAGGTGTCTCCTTATCTTTTAAAGGTTATTAGTACAAGTAGCTTAGTACTATGTCCTTATGCCTTTCTATAATAGTAGGTACTGCCTTGAGCCTATACTTTTCCATTTGTGCTTTAGTCTAGCTATGTAAATTGGACTAGAAGAGAAGATAATGTTTTGGTGCTCTAGTACCATATTAGAAACTAGGACTGACAGAGAAGAGAAGCACACACGCAACACTAACATTGAAATGAATTGAATTGGAATATTTATACAATTGAGTGAAGGGTTGTTCCCTTTATTCCACATAATGTAGTTCTTTGATACATGTAGTCCACATAGGACCCTAGCACCCAATTTACTTGCTTCAACATGATTAGTGGAAACCATGTAGAGCCTTATAAAGACTCCGTTGGCCTAAAACAAATAGTGGAGGTCTTTAGAGTCCTTATGATAGTTTCAATAGCTCTAAGGCTATTATGCAATGTATAAGAGAGGGGCAAGTTATTAATACTAGAGACAACAAGGTCATTTGGCTATGACCTTGATTAATATTTAGTTTGATCACAACTTTACATATGGGATCATGTTAAATAATACCATTTGAGGTAGGTCCATTCCTACAAGTTTTGGATTACCAACACATTTTACATTTGCAATAGTTAAGGAATGAGATGTTTTTGTATTGCATAACATTGATTGTTGTGAGATGAACTAGCTATATAGTCCACCACAATAGCTTGATTACACAATTAGAGGCAAGATATTTTTCACAAGTCCTAGACTATATAGACTTTTACATTTTCATGGAATGAGGTTTCAGCTAGTTATACATTTAATATTGGCAATTGCTATTAGGGTGATAGTTGACTCTTTGTATTATTGTTAAAATCTAAATGGAAGGGCTTTTTATTTAGGAATATATATATATATATATATATATATGAAAAGCTTGCCTACCATGTACTTTAAGCATAACATCAGCACTTATCAAGACTAAAAATAACTTTGAGCAGAGAGAGAGAGAGAGAGAGAGTTACATCCCTAGCTAACACTGGTTAGCTTGTGACTCACCTATGTGTTAAGGAAGACCCTAATGCATGGAGTCATAATCCCAAGAGGTTCATATGAGTAACCTTAAGTACAATGATATATCTAGATGGAGTCTAGAAGGGAATAGGGCCAATATGCTAATTATATTTATGGACTATGGCTATATAGCATAGGAATCTTAGTGCTGGGAGATTACTCAATACTTGGATAATGATTCTTACTAGTGGCATGGCAATACTTGATAAGCTAGGGCGATGCATCCATTGTGGATGGAGTTTTTGTAGTATGGAACACAAAGGTCTACTATCCTAGGGTCAGGCCATGTGTCTTCCCTATAGTGTTCAAGGGTGAGCAAATTACTCTATGGTTAAACACTGATTTGTGCTTTGTTATTCGGTTCCTAAAGCTTGACTAATATGATCTAGGTAGTGGACTTGACATAGGAGTTAGCTCAGTGGTATCAAAGCAAATCTTTTCTAAAAGAATTGTAATGGAATGAAGATGCCTTTAATTCATGCATGAGTGGTTGTATTTTCTTAGTCATAGTTTACCGTAAGACATCGTTGTGGTGCATTTAAGTTTCTTCTTCTTAGTAGATTGAGGAAATTCCATTACTAAGGTGGAAGGAAAGCTAAGAAAGATGGAAAACGATGAAGATAGATTTTGAAGTTTTGAAAGGGAAAGCTACAATAAAAGGTTTCTCATAATGGTTGACAGAGATTTATGGAAGGCTAATATATTGAAGAGACTTTGGTCTTGAGTAATTCACAAATTCATAAATCTTTAATAAATAGAGACTACGCATGATAGGATATCATAAATTCTCATACTTTGTGCTGACAACCACTTGGCTATGCAAGGAAAGCCATTTCCTACATTGTTGCATGTCTGCCTTTTGGTTACTAGTTTAAATTTTGCTCCACAAATAGTGGAAGGGAGCAGTGGTAGGAAAGCATTTTGGGTGATGTCACTATACATCCTTCTTCAACCATTGTGGCTATCCCCTTTGTATTGAGACAAGATTGCATGGATAACTAGTTTCGACCCTCCCTTCTCATAAAATGCATGTGTAGGTGCAAAAACTAAAGCATAGATGGTAGCTTGCAAAGATATTGCATAGATGCATCTACACAAAATTCATCAGACTATTTGATGATACAACAATAAATCATAGGCAAATGCATAGTGATATAGATCCACAATCTAACGCAGCTATAGTCGATGCCTGGCTACAGGTTTTGCCTTGGAGGTTTAAAATTGCCCATGACTATAGGGGAAACACTGGTTATAGTAAGCTTCTTTGAGTAGCCTATGGACTATAAAAGCAGCCAGTGTAGTCTAGAGGGTTGCAAAGAGGCTTGTACGATTGATAACATATCTAGAGAGTAGATCTAGAGGATTGAATGATAATCAAGATATATTAGGGCTGCTCAAATTAGGCTTGAGTCATGCACATAGTCATAAAAGTATGTCTAAATAATTGACAGCATTTCTAGAGAGAAATTTGGAGGATTGAATGATAATCAAAGGCTACTCAAATTAGGTTTGATCTATGCAAGTGGTCATAAGAGTTGTCGAAAGGCAAACTTGATTGTTTTAGAAGTTTGTGGGGCTACCACCAGTGCTTTAGGACTTATCTTCTTGATTTTTGTAGGCCTCACATCATGTAATAGATTGGTCATCAAGTGACTTGAGAATTTGAGCATAAGAGCCTAGTAGACTTTGGAGGAACTTTTATAGTTTGAAGGGCTAAATATATATTTCAAAGATAAGTATAAGCCTCTCTATATTTGAATTCAAGCTCTTCCAAACCTTTAGTTTCTTTGAATTGAAACATTCTCTCTTTCTTTGAAACTATTTTTCTATGGACACAAATATGAAAACTTAGTTTACCCCATAAAGAACCTTACATAATAGAAATAATAATTTAGATTGTTTATTTTGTTCTTAGAGATTGAAATGTTGAGCAATCAACAACATCTACACAATGCTCTAGAAATGAAGGAAGAAGAAGAGGATGCTACAATCATGAAACTTAAAGCATAAGTACCACAAGTAAGGGGTAGGATTAGCCTCATTAATGCTAATCATCAATTACAAGACATATTTGGGAATCACTCTTTCATATTTGAGATTTATGGCAAGGAGGAAAAAGAGAATTGACATACAAAAGTAGTCATTGCTGGCTGTACAGGCAGAGCATGAATCCCAAGGTGTCTCGTGAGGATTGTACAGACCATTTATGGCTGTAAAAGGTGTGAATGCTAAGATAGTTACAGTTTACTGCCTTTTAGTTTACTCAAGGCCGGTTTCAGTGGTTCCATTATCGGAATAGTCACCATCTTCCTACATAGGTGAGCCCTTGTAGTGTTGGGTGAAGAAAGCCCCCATTGCATTCCAGTTACAACCACAGACACAGTAAGCATGTCACATGGTGAGTGATCATGTCAGTTCATGGCTAAATAGATGGGCAAGCCCTTTTGACTTATATAATTTTAATGACCAAAGGAGGCTGACCACCATGTAGGGGTATTTGAAGGGCAAAGCCCTTATACATAAAAACTAAACCTCTCACAACACAGGATGAATCCCAAGTATTGTTCTATAAAAAGCTCATCCAAAAAATTGATGAGTTTCACCATTTTAACCATTTGAAAATATTTGCAAATGAAATCACCCTATGAAGAGCACTAAGACCATTTAGATAATGGTGGAAGCCACAGGTGAGTCAGTTGTTCCCATAGTTTAAACATTTCAATAAGTCATTAATTTGTACCTTTGTATGACTATTTATTGGCAAAACTAGCTTCTCATTGATTGATTGGACCGAGAGTTTGGGGAATTGCCTAGCAATCTCTACAATGTCTCCCTCTAGAAACCACTACACTATATCTTCTAAGTGTACCCTCTAGTAATGTCTACACTATGCCTTATAAGTGCACTAGAGACTACTTCCAGTACCATAGCTTTGTGGGTAAAGAGTAGGTGCAAGGCCATTCCATTTTACTACCACCATGAATTGTCTATTGTGCCACGGCTCATCATGCCCACTCATCTTCTCTAGCTTGTCCCCCATATTCTTTTGCATCCTGTGTCTCTTGCTCAAGCAATCATGGTAGAATTTGATCTCTCTCTCTCTCTCTCTCTCTCTCTCTCTCTCTCTCTCTCTCTCTCACTCTTCCCTCCCTCCCTCCCTCGCTCTCTCTCTCTCTCTCTCTCTCTCTCTCTCTCCCCCCTCCCCCAATTTCATAAGATGTAAATGAAAACTATCCAACATAATTATTTGGGAGGAAAAAAGCTAGCAATAAACACAACCACCGAGCTCTGGTCACTTGCAAGTTTTAGATTGTTTAGGTTAGTATACATAGATCTAGAAGTTCTTGCGATTTCTCATTGTCCACCTTCTTTTACTTTGCTGATTCTTTCTTGGTTTCATTTCCATGGCTCTTCTTGCAAAGGACCCCAATGACTACTTTGGGGGGCTCCAAGTTGACTCCATGATGATTTTGGGGATGAAGGCTTTAATACAATGAACTCTCCAATGGAGATATTGTCATTTTGAAAGTGTTTAGATTTCTAGAGTTTTTTTTTAAAGCAATGTGGGTAACTTTTTTAAAAAAAACCATGGTCACAAGATTGGCTAGTAAATCCAATTAATTATCTAGCTGGCTCTATGTAATTCCTCGAGCCCTAGTCAGTAAATCCAATCAATTGTCTCACTTGCTTGACAAAAATAAAAAAATCTGATCAAACTAGCAACATAGTGCAAAGGTGAATGTACAATACAAAATTGAAGAGTATGGTTATTGTGCATGAACCCCATTGTAATTATCATAAGTACATAGTTGCCAACAAAGAGGATAGGTTTGTTTTCCTCTTCAAGGCAAATGAAACATACTGTGATGATGATAGGATATTTGATTGAGACAAATAGTACAAGGCTTGTGGAAGAACCTATTTTAAGAAATGTGAAAAAAATAAAGGCAAGAATAAAGGAACCTACTATATAAAAGTATATTTGATTTAAAAAAGAGATAAATTCTATATAGTATGTCCAATTACATAGAGTTGATAAACAAAACCTCTGCATAACACTAGAATACATGCATCCAAAAAAGATTCTAGACCAATGGCCTACAAGTATGTCTTGGGTAGTGACAAAAAAAGATACATAGAGCCTAATAGATGCCTATAATGAACTATGCATATACTATAGTTTGAGCCTCTTGGGAGGGATCATCTAAGGCAATGTTAAGTAGTCTCAGCAAGAAGGTCGTGGTTACAATTGTTAAGCATGTTCCTTCATTCCAACCCTTTTGAAAAAAATTAATCTTTAGGAGGGCGTGCCATGCATATGACATGTCGAGAATATGGGTGGCCCCACCTGGAGAGGGAAGGGTGTTCTTTAAATATCATAATCAAGGGATTCTTAAACCAACATGAAAGGAACAATGCCCTCTACACAATACGTACAATTATCGATTTGCTAACTCCTCATAAGGAGGAAATAGTTGCAAGGAATGGGTGCCTCATTGAAAAGCAATGGATTTAAGTGATGGAGTGCAATTCCCCCTTGAAAGGTATAAAGATCACAAACCCTAAACTTTGCACCCTTTAACACATACAAGGCCCTATCAGATCTCTCTGATACCATGTCAAATCTCATGACCTATATACAATTTCCAAGCATTGGGGCCATGTGTGAGGGTCCCTCATATCACTACTTAGCCAACCTATTAAGACTCTCACTTGCCAAAATGTGAATGGGGATAAAAAATTGTGCTCTCATTAGGGACTACATGCCTTGCTTCTTGGGATGCCAACTTATATGTGTCCAATTAGATGCCTTGCTCATTGGGCTTCCCACTTATATGTGGGATTAACCCTTCTAGACATTTCCATATGTCATTCAAGATGGGGTCACAATAATCCATTCCCCCTATGATCCAATATAGGAGAGAGAAGAGGCTTTTGAATATTGGCCCATAAAGTGGAATTTGTAAAGGAGGAGAGCTTGAATCATTGGATGAGTCACAAAAGTTTGGGAAGGAGAAACCTTGGGATTAGAAGTGATTTTAGTTTCTAAATAAGTTGCTTTGTGACTCATTTAAGGAATTTTAATGATGCCTCTAGCGAGTCAATTTGAGTCACAAAGAGAATCACCAACCTTTTATAGGTTTTCATTGCTAGACTTATAAATGTGGGTGGGTTTCTTAAAGCTGGGTGTTGCTTACATTTAGTCACTATTGTCCTATCTTCTAGTTGTCACAATAGGATGAGAGGAGGGCATGCCATCCAAAATAATGAGGAGATTATAAATTTTTATCCTCCCCTTGAATGTTTGAGAAATAATTTGTAGGTTGTACATGTGATTGATATGAAAAGTTTTACTAAAAACTATCCCAAGTAAAGGTTATAAATTTTCCCAATGTAGTATTCCATATGGTTTTTAACTAAAAGGAAGTGTGCATGTTGATGCTCTTTCTAGTAAGCATATTGATGCCATCGTAAAACAATTGATGGATCAAATTGAGAGGCAACAAGAATGTTTACCTACTTTTAAGGAATGGCTGAAGGTAATTTTTTAATGTTTTAGAATTGCTTTCTAAATGCAATTCAGAGTTGCAAATAGATAACTTGTTATTGCAAGCAAAAATAGAATCTTTGAAGTATGTGGAACATGAACTGAAGACACTTTCAGAAGATATTGAAGTAGAAGGTACATTTATGAAGATTGATGCAATGGAGCATGTACAAGCAGAATAGGTGAATATATCTCAAAATGCTTGGGATAATGTCAAAGAAAGATTGGTAATTTTGGCTCAGAGGCCATATGAAGCTTTTGCTTCATAATAATAAACCACTAACGCTTTGCAGGAGAAAGTTCAAAAGTAGAAATAGACTATTCATGAGTTGCAATAGCAGCTTATGCAATGTCAACAGAGGCAACAGATGGTATCAACACCATTACAAACTACTATCACAAAATATATTTTTTCTAAAATGTTATCTTATGTAGGTACATAAAGATTTTATAGCTAAGAAGACAAGTGCACGAACCAGTCATGAGTTCTAGCAAAGTTCGTGGTAAGAGGAAGAGGTGCAAACCGAGGAAATGATGCAAGCTTTAAAGACTATATAAGACCTAACTGATGCAAAGGATGAGAAGCTTGAAGATCAACAATACACTGATTTTGATGCTATTGTAGAAAAGCCCAACCCTGTTATAGAAGAACTTGATGTAATTGCAGAACAACCAGATCCTATTACAAAAGAACATGATGTGATTACAAATGGACGAGAGACTATTACAGAGTAGTTTGGAGAATAAATTGCCCTAATGCAAGATGCAAGTCACGAGCATGATCATGAAGATGATCCATTAGTTTCTTTGCAGCAAAAATGGATGAAGAACTTGATAAATCCAATGTTAAAGTGGGTTCAAGTGCAATTATTTTTTATGAACAACAATATTTGTACCATCGGGTGTGCAAGTGTAGACAAATGCTACTTGGGTACTCGTGATATATATCTATTTTGCTAAATAATAGAAAGACTATGCAAAACCTTAGTAAGGGTAGTTAGAAAGCAACCGCTTCTAGAGCATGTATGCTAGTAGTTGAAACTGTCATATAGAGGACGAGGTAGTAATTCTCTATTCTATATTGTTGGTTCAGAAGTTCCAAAGTCTCGAATGAGGAAACATTATCTATCTGCCTGCAGATCCCTATTTTGTCTAGTGTTGACTATGTTTCCTATCTTATGTACTGAATTTACAACAGTAATGGAATGGGATATGAAGCAGTATTACAAATTCTGATCTTTACTTGTTCCAAATTCAGAATTGAAATGTCAATTGTCGGAAGTTCTTACTATGTTTTCAATGGTACTTTGTTTATACTAATCAGGTAGTTTTTTCGAATATGTCTCTACCTATTACACTTTGCCATGGAATTTGACCTGTTTACATGTAGAAGTTGAATGAGTTACTCTTTGAGAATCTAGTATCAATAGTTGTAGCCTTTTATTTAAAAAAAATACAGTTGTTATTCAATAAAATCCACATGCCAAGGTTGCAAACTACCTCGTGTTAATTCATCCCACCCTTTGTGACACTAAAACATAATTTGAGAGCTTGTTATATGTAGGTTTCATTAAAAAAGTTGGAAAGCTATTTGCATTTAGCCACAAAATGATCTCAAAAAGATATTCCTAGATGTTAACATTATAAATGTTAGTAACCCCCAAAAAGGTCACTATCATTTAGGATGTTTTGATCCTTTCAAAATTTTGTGAGTGCTTTGATTTTATAACAATGATGTAATCCACAGATAGATGCTAGCTTCTTCAATTTGAGCATCTCTTGTAGGTTCACACACAAGGAATGGTAGCAATGAGGATGCCATGTTACCTTCACCTTAAACTAAGTGGTTCTTAGATTGTGCAAAGTGATGCTTTGGGTGGTGTGCTGGGATAGCTTTTATAGCTCATATATTTGAAAAAAAATAGAGCAATATGAGAAGCAACTCACAATTGGCTAGATGATTCTCTTTGTGCATGTTGACAAAACAATGATAAATTATTAATGGCATAGCAATGAATTAGAGAAATTTGTGCCAAAAGGATGCCCTTGAAATCTTGCATCCACTTATGATGAGCATGCATATAAGAGCTCTAAACTTTTATATTTCATCAAGCAATTTTGTAATTCCACTATTAAACCACTTTGATACTTTATGGTATTCCATTTATAGATTTATAGGATAGGGGTACTGGCACAAGCATTTAAACACTAGATGGCTAGTTGTGAACGTTTTTATTGTGATAATCTATCTTACATTAATTATATTTTCCTTTTAATTTATTCTATAAAGAAATATAATGATTACTTAATGTTTCTTATATTTAGGTCTCTTTCAAGGTTGAATTTGAATGCTCAAAAGATGACAGAACAAGGTAATGAAACAATTCACACATTTTCCTAGGACAATGGAAAACTACTTTACAAATTTTTGTCAAAGAGAGAGGCTTGAGCAAATTTTTGTCTTTTCTTTCTGCTCTCTTTAACTTTGAAACCAAATATGTAATTGTAATAATTCCTACTAAATCTTCAATACTTCACCATGATCTTTTATCTGCTGTGCCAATATTATATTCTGTGTTTGCAATCCCACAATTTCATTGACTGATTGTTGCTACTAGAGTGTTTGCATCTGACTACCATAGGTGTTCAAAATATCAATTGCCGCAATAAATTGCTTATATGAAACCTTACCCAAAGACTTCCCACTTGTAAGATTTGTTCTGATATCAGCTTCCTTATCCATAGATGGATCCTTAGCAACTATGGTTAACTTTTTCTTTAAGTCACTAATTGCCTCTTTCTTCAATGAATTCTTTGACTTGGATTCTATTGTTGATGGTTCCTAAAGGACCTTCTTCTCTTTATTGATGATCAGTGTATTCCACAAAGCTGTACATAGTGACTTTCCTATAGCCATCTCCACTGAATGTTGATATGTGTATTTGGCTTTGACCAAATGATCAATGGTATCTTTAATTGTATCATCCAAATCCTCAAATAGCTTTTTTCCTTTCTCCTTGCGAGATGGCATTCTTCCTTTCTTTTGAACCACATGACTAAACAAAGCTATAATATATGGTACAATCCTGGAAAACTGATTCGGAGTCTGAGACTGTTTCCTTGAGATCTTTTCCATTAATTTTGTGTACACCACCGTCGCCCACGAAACATTTTCACCTTGTTGTGTAGCTATAGTAGATAAGCATAATTTTCTTTGGCCATATAATCATTTCAAACCAATAGAACAACCCTCTCAAACTAACCCAGATGTTGCTTCCTGATTGGATTGTGCACTTTGCTAATCCTATAACAAATTTTTTGACAAAACTGGATTTTCCAAACTCAGCCATCATTATCTCATTTGAACATCGACCAAATTCACCCTCCTCTAAATAATAAGACAAACAAAACACACTTGCAACTAGTTCTAGTGTAATTTTCACTCCCATAGCAATTTCTCCTCTCATTCTTTGTAATACTTGAAATTGACTGAGAACATCTGGATTATCCTTCCATAATACCCAAGGCAGACATGCAAAATCATATAGACGAATCTTTTTAAACCATTTCTTATGTAATCCTAGATCAAGAGATACCTTTGATTCTTGGAATACTAGTGGATTGTCCTTAATCTGTTGCTTTTTCATCGGTAGATCCAACTTAGTAACTAAACCGTATGAAAGATCTTCAACTTTTGCTACGAGTGACTTGACTTCCCTTTGAATGCGCTTAGTTCAATGAGCAGTGCACATGCAACCCATTTCTCTACTCACTGTGGGGCTAAAAGTAATTCAAGATGAGGACACGATGATGAAAGCTCTGCACCTTGAGTGAGATCGCTATGTGCCAAGGACATTCTCCGCCACAGAGAACAGCAAACAAAAGTGCTTCGAAAAACTTCAATGAGTTGGAAGTAGAAACAACTAGAAGAATGTGATGCCAGACATGCACACAGCCACTGAACTAAATCCTTATATGCACATGTCATCAGAGGTAGTGAAGTACATCGGGTGAAATGATGGAATCAAATGGAGCAGAACACTCCCAACCTGAGCACAAACATTTACATTCTCTACACAAAAATTATTATTGCACAACCAAGATTATCGATGCATACAACCAGCTTGATTTTGACAAGGTACCGTACCTCTCGCATGTGTGGGACATCTCTCAGAGTACGGACCTACAATCTTGGAACCTCGAAATTTCGGATCGTCGGAACATCCTCCAGCACTCCGCACTCGGACTTTTCTGGTATTTGAAATTTTGGACATTCAGAAAACTAGCTTCCAATTTGGTAAGTAGCTACTACATATACCATTACTACTCCAACCTAAAGTACTGATTCATCTCCCATAGTATTTTTGAATAATGTTGGTGCATGATGTTTCAATCTATAACCATTCACCGGTTTCAGAACTGCTTTGCCATACATATCCTCCAATTTAAACATTCCTTCACCCAACACCTCCATAATTTTGTAAGAACCATCATATCTCAACTTAAGTTTCCTTAAATGAGGACCTAACTTGGAATTAAACATCAACGCTAGATCTCCCTTCCAAAATACTTTAAACTTAATGTTCCTATTTATCCAAGCTTGCCTTCTCTTTTGAATTACATCTGAAATATAGGAACTCACCACCCTATCTTTCTCCAACTTCAACATTGTTAAATCCTATGATTAATTGATTCCTCTAGAGACAATCTATTCTCAGCTGCTATTTGGAGACTAGGTACAATAGACTCCATTGGGACTATAGTTTCACATCCATAAACAAGGCGAAATGGTGGCATTCCAGTAGTCTTATAGGCTGTACGAAATGCCCATAATGCTGAATGTAATTTATGATCCCAATCGGTCCGATTTAGTACACAAAGTCTATGGGATATGAGGATGCATGCATGTAATATTAAGAAGCAATTCATTTGCTTCACTAAGTTCTCTCTCTCCACCTTTGCTCTTTATTTAATTTTCATATACCATCCCTAATTTTTGCACTACAGTTTTTATTATTACCTTGAGGTCCTAAGGAAATTTTCTTATCAATATATTGGTCTCACGCTCCTCTCCCTTTTCCTCATTTCTTGAATCTTTACCTTCTTTCTTTGAAGGTGGAGTGTCTTCCATAGCTTATTAATGTGTAATCAATAGAAAAATAGTTCTTTTTTGAGGTGGGGCATGCAATAGTGAAATAATAGTGTAACGAAAGTTCAAATCAAGGGGAGGACACACATTGGAATGATCCAAAAGAGGGAAAAGAGTGTGACTAGGAAGTGAGAGAAACATCACCAAATCCACAATCATGATTCTAAATTCTAACAGAAGTCTCATCGTTGTCCTTTCCTTCCTCTCAATTGTGAAAAAGATGCCCAACTAAAGCTTCAATAATGCCTTGAAAATAAAAGAGAATAACTAAAGGTAAAATATCATTAATAGGAGGATCATAATTTCAAATAAATACAATTTCCAAGAAATCAATATAATCTACGTCCTTGCTTGGAACCCCTTGCTAGTAAAGGCTTCATGGAAAAGTCTTTCAGTTGTGTTCCTTTTTTTTTACAAAAGAGTTTGCATGTTGTAATTTGAAATCAATACAATCCCCTTCACCTACAAAACCAAGCATCTCCATATCTTTGGCATTAATAAAGATTTTGACTAAAAATAATCCCCTTTTAATTTAGGATTATTATTAACCTATTGGCCTACATCAAATTAGCATTTATCATATGTGAGACTAGGAAGCTAAAATAAGTACTATTATAGTCCTTATCCATATGCGAGATCCTATGAACACACAACTACTTTGAAGTTATTAGATAGCCTTTTCAAGCAATTAATGCCCCCTTAAAGCCCTTTAATCTTGCCATATTAAATCTGTTAAATCATTTTGAGCCATATATAGTACTAACTTATTAGCAATGATAATTCACCCATGTTTTGGCTTTGGATATACATAGGGATTCTCCACACTTATTTTAGAGTGTTGTCTTCTGAATATATAGAAATATTCAATTAGCATTATCCTTCTCCAAAAGTAAAGTGAGGCTTTTGTAGCTCCTCTCTAGATTTAGCACTACCACTCCCACTCTCTTAACAGACTCTCATCCACTCTCTCAAAAATTGAATCTCAAAATGTCATACCTAGTTTGACAAGGTTCTTTGATCTCTCCATGCAATAAGCACCAATACACCTTCAAAAGTACTTTTTGGTTATTTCATCATTGTCCTTAGAAAGAGCCTTCTCTAGTTCCTTGTAAAAATATTAAGGGTGGGAATGGATTATTGATATAACATTTTAAAAATGTTCAAATGAGTAATCACATTAGGAGGCATGAGGAGTTTCTTTTATACAATTATAAAACACAAAATTTGCCATAATATCTTGATGACTATTTTCCCAGTGCTTCGACCATAGATTCTTCACATATGCAAGTTTGGGGTTTCTTATATTCTTGTTGCAAATCGCATTATTTCTACTTATTTGTAAATCTAGTAGATTTATTCGAGAAGCCCAAAAAGGTTTTATGCACTATGCTTGCAATGTGCTTGGACAACGAAATCCCAATGAAGTAGGTCGTTTTTTCATGGGTCACCATGCAATCCAATGAGCAAAAGCCCCTCACAGTGGCTTAAAAAAAGTAAAGCAACATTTTGGAGCATTGTAAAGAAAGGATTATTGCTTTTAGAATGAAAGGGAATAATTTATGTGCTAGAATTTATGTTTAGAGAGCAATATATTAAAACTTGACCATTCATAAACGTAACCAGCCTTCCATTGGCATTGTTAGATAATGTTTTATCGGTTCTCTTTCTACTATTTCTATATTGTTCTAGTTGTTTAGCTTTTTATGCATGTGTCATTTGTTGGAAAATGTATTTCCATTAAATAAACATGATTGGCTCTTGGTTGAGCATACTTGGAAATTTGGGCACAAATGACCTCATAGAAGAACTATATTGAGGTCATCCTCTTACAAAGGGAGGGAGAATTATGATAGATATTTGTGTACTATCCCAAGGGAAATGGATTTGGTTGGGTGCTTTCAACTTGTATAATTTGTTTGAGGATGTGCTTAGACAAACTTCATAACACATACATAGTTGTGATGGAGCAATGCAAAGAATGCAAATGATATTCTTCCATTCCAACATATGGTGGTACAAGTGCTAGCAACCCATATGAGCCTGTTGCCTCAATGACTATCACAATAGTCACTATACTATTGGTTTTTACTCTTTTCAATAGTGTAGCCTTAGAGAGAACTGCATGTCCATGTTATATTGGAACCCCCTTGAATAGTTTCCAAGTCCACCAATGCACTATGCTTGGACATATTTAGCCCTCAATTGGATCTAAAACCATAGCCTAAAGGGGCCTCAAAATGTAGAGGAGTTGCTGAACTAACTCATTTGCCCAAAAATATTAAATACAAGGTCACACAATGCTCTTCCATTGAGTGTCAACATGATAGGAGTTTCTTCTTTGCATCATGATGACAAGGCTAAATTCAATTATTGGCTGCAATTATCATAGCAAGTTTTGGGCTTGGACAAGAATGTGGAAGTTATAGGTCATCTCCCATTGTCCTCTTGCCTATTTAGAACTCTATTGTTCTGAATGGAAGTAAGTTCTTCAAACAACCATTTTAGATGTTTGTAGGCAACATTAGAAAGACAACTAGGCCTCAAAGAGGCTACCTAATGAGACTGATCCTTGAGTAAAGTTTTCACTTGTGCAATGGGCTATATTTTTCCCTTTGTGGATTTTCTATTCTTTCCATGGTCTATGAATATGGCATTTTAACTATTGAATGGTTTTATTCTTATGTAGGTGGATTCTTAGCTTGGGCATGGAGGGAGTTTTGCAACTTGTGTAATGGGCTATATTTTTTTCATTTGTTGATCGTTCTATTATTCCCATGGTCCGTGCATTTCACATTTCAATTCCTAAATTGTTTTTATTCTTATGTAGGTGAGATGAGGGAGTCTTGTCACATCTCCCATCCATGGTGTAGGAGTCAATGAATAAGACTCTACATTATTTGTGTTCAAGGACTTGCAAATGGCAGAGTATAATTTTTATTACACCATGTTTTCTTTTGTTTTTTGAAGTATGTCTTATCTTGACTCAATAAGCAAATGCTTCCTTTGTTTGATTCATATCCTTCCTCTGTTTGATTCTTTTCTAATAGAATTGGAGACTAAACCTTGTCAATGGTGATCAAGGCTCCCTAAGGACACCTATCATTATGGTGAAAATGATCACCATGGTGCTTCTCTGTTGCTATTGGCTATTATTTCTCATTGGCTACTAGCTTTTGTTGAGTATTGGTGGTGGCTGATGCTATTTATCGTTAGTTGCAGCCGTTGCAAATTGCATGTCTTATGGTAGGCTATTATGGCCTATGTTGTTACATGCCCTATTAGTTGGTGTTTTCTTTGATACCTATATTGTTACTTCTTCTCATTTGTTGCAATTGTTGCATCTTAGCTGTTGTTGTTGCGTGTGTTGCCACAGGCTACTACTGCCTTTGTTGTTGCATGCCTTATTGAATGTCCTAGTAGCTATTTCTACCTTTGCTACTACATTGTCATTGCATCCTTGCTACTCCATGTATTGCTACGTGTCCTAATGATTGTTCTCAATGACATGCTACTACATGTTTTGTTATTGTATTTAATTTATGTAATTGCTATTTCTAAAGATAAACCTTGAACTGGAAAGTGCCACCAAGATACTTTATTACTTATCCTTTGCATACTTGTTTATAGCAAGAACCTAGCAAGGTTTGCTATGATTTTCAAGTTTCTTGAGTATATGCCATATAATTGTCATTTTGAATATTTTCTCGACTTAAACTTTAAGAGAATGCCTTAATGTATAGCAATGACGATTGGCATTCTTCATACTCATCTTTTGGAGTACTTCCCATAAGTGGCCTATCAAGCATATGAAAGTTACCTTTTAAGCCTATTGAAATTGGCATGCATCTAGATTCACATTTTCATCTTGCATACGAGCTTGTTGTTACTCATCTATGCTCTTGATAGATTGCAGCTCTCATACATTGGTACCCATCTCGAAGCTCCCATATGTTGTAGCTGCCTGCTACCATTCACATACTGCTACTCTGATCATCTAGCAACTCATTTGATGCTACATATGATGTTGTTGCTAATTTTCTACCATAATTGAACTACTAATATGGTGTTATTGCTCATTTGATGATAGGGTTGTTGCTGCTCATATTATGCTATTACTCATGTGGTATTGCACATTGCTCACATGGTGTTTTTGCCTTGCTACTTTTTGTTGCTGGCACATGATGCTACTATTTATACACTCTACTAATGCTCATAATCTGCTACCACATCATTTATTATTGCACATGTGCTTATCGCTCACATGATGTTACTATTCACATGGCGTTTCTAGGAGACACATGACATTGTGGGGTGATCTCATCCACTATGCCATGGCAATGATATTTAATGTGACCCAATCATTGCATTCATTATAGCATGGTTTGTAGGCATGTGCTCTTGTAATTGGCATTGATTTTGTATTTGTTGTTGTGATGTTGCTCTGGTATGTGTTGCTACTACTACCTCCCTAGGATGCACATCTCCTTTCGCTATTGTTATAGCATCTATGTCTCTTATTGAAGCTAAAAATCTTTTAAGTTGGGTAAACTAATTTATGTTAATTCATTGACAACAAATGTGTTTGCTTGGATATGAGTGTTTTTTATAAATGCACTCCTTAGGAGGGAATTTGAAGTTCAATGAAGGCTTGCCAAAATGTCCCATTGATCCATATGTATAGATTGGTGTTGCATGAAAAATATCCTCTATGGATATATCAAATCAAACTTGAAGGTAGAAGGAGATATTAAAAATTTATGCCATAAGGAATGAAAAAACCCTTTATTTAGAACTTACTAGATCATGATGTCTTTGTAGAAAAGTATGCCTTGCCTGTCTTTAGCTTTAAATAAGCATTGAGTCTTGCCTTTGTCTAAAAATAATTTGTTTGCTTCATTGAGAAAACAAGGATGACATAAACATCATCTTGTTTGATTTAGGTTATCTTGAATAGAATTTGAGCTTGTGGAAATGTTGTCTTCCATATGTGTATATGCCCAGTTTCAGCCATCGTAATTGAAGATAAAAAGAGACACAAGAGATAGGGAAAAAGAGATTGTCAAATGAAGTAAAATTGACAAGCCCATCATTCTTAAAAAAGTAGGATGTTTTTAGAAGTGATCGTATTTAATGAGGGTAGTATATTAAGAAACTAGCTACCTGGCAATTGTCAATAGACAAAAAACTTGTTGCTTGGCAAATTGCAAGCTTTTGAGATTTAGATGTCTCTTTTGTAAGCTTCTTAGGATGTGTGTGAGAGTTTGTCGAGAGCATTTGTAAATTAATTCATGCTACATTAAGGAGATTATTGTCATGATAGTCGACATGGCACGTTAGACATTGTACCTTAAGAGGACAAAGCCCCTGGTTGAGTAGATTGCTACTGTGGACAAGATGACTAGTCCAAAGGAGTACCGATACTTGTAGCAAAGAATATTGTCCTTGGAGCACATATACACACATATGTGTGTATGCGTGTGTGTATAATGACACGCTATGGGGTGAGAGAATCAATGCCATCATTAGAATCAAAGGACATTTTGATTACAAGTCCTTTCATGATTTCTTGTCAAAGCACAACTTGCTAAGAGTTGCTTTATAGAAAAAATGTTTACTATAAGACTTGGATCAAGAATGGATTATTTCAATAATTAGATCTTAATCATTTCTAGGCCATCGTATGAAAATAGATGGCTGGTAAGTATGTGCGCACACATGTATGATCCTACTGAAGCTAAACATAGTTGTCAAGCACTAATGAAACCACTAAAACTAATGATCGAGTTAGCTAGCTGGTGAAGGATGCTATAAAAATTTACTTGATATGACAGATGCTTTTTTATATTGCTACTAGTAAAAAGTAAAGTTTATTGCAACAATCTGTAGATTGGAAATGTTGGTTGTAAGGAGCACCTTGAATTTGCCTTCGTCAAACGACATTATGTAGGTTGGTAGAAGATGCATTTATGTTTACATCCCTATACAAGGATAAGAGGACAATAGAAAGTGACAAGAGAATAATCCAAGGAAAATGTCCTCTGCAATAAGTTAAGTTCCAAAAGATGTACACACCAACTTGAGCATTTGGTGCCACTACGGAGTGATTAAATCCTTGCAAAGCTAACATTCTTAGAAAAACAAGTTCTTGTGTTGCAAATGAATGAAGACATGGACCATTGATGCCTCATGGAGAGATGTGTGCTAATATTGAATGGCTTATTAGAAAGGATGTTGAGAGCTAGTAGATTCAAATGGTCATTTCGGTTAAAGAGTGTAATTGTGCCAAGAACAGGTTGGAGGATCCTTTGCTCCATATTTATTCACAAGGTTAATTAGAAGGAAGAATATGTAGATGGTAGAGATTCTCCCTCATCGAGCCTTCTATATCTTCTCATGTGTTGCTTCTTCCATGCTTAGGTACTCCTCTTCCATGTGAGCCCTTGCACGCTCATGGTCCCCAACTTCTCTCCCCTCCCCTTCTCTACACCTTTCACAACCGATGTTCTCTTTCATCCACAATGCCTTCTGTCCTCTCCCTCCCTTTTCTCGACTTTCCACTTCTCTCATCCATCTACTTCTTCCACCCATGAATTCCTTTAGTTTGCATTGCAAATCCAAAATAGTGAAGTGATATCCTTTAGAGAGGACTCTTGTTAGATGTGGCCTAGACCTTCTATATTTGTTGTCATGAGATTGTATGTAAGGTGCAAGCTTACATTTTTGGTTTATGTATTTGCTTTTTATTTTGTAGCTAATATGTGTTTAGGAAACGTTGACAAGCTTCCATACACATTATGGAATGACATTCTTCACGAAAAAAGAGCTTTGATAAACTACTTAGAGATAAGCAAGGGCTCCCTAGAGAGACAAGCAAGTATTCCTTATAATAAAATAGTCCTAAGTGTCTTTATCTTAAATATCAATTCTAACATGGTTTGGAGCCTTGAAATATAATGCTTTATCAATTAAAGAGGGCACTTACCAAGGGAAGATAGTCCACACGATCACTAAATTTGAAAGCTGCAATGCCCTTTAAAGAGGCCCAGAGGGGCAAGAGAGAAATGAACCTTCGAAAATACGTGTCATGATGAAAAGCAAGATGAATATCATTCATAAGGCCTGCTTGAGATCGAAAAAGAAGACGAATTGAATGTGCAGCATGGAAAAGGGGCAAAAAGCTGAGGGAGAGGGAGAGAGGGAGAAAGAGAGAGAGAGAGAGGGGATTTGAACGGAAGAAATTAGCAATGAGAGAGGGAGAAAGAGAGAGAGAGGATTTGAAGCGTTGGTGTCGCTCCACGTGGCAAGAAACCCCTTAAATAATGAGCTTTTGAAATGCCCATCGGCTTTACTTAAGCCTCCATATATGGGAGGCCAAAAATTATTGAAGTGCCCTTTGAGAGTGATCCAAAATAGCTTTAACTAGAAGGATGACTTCCAAATTACCCTTCAAAATGAAATTCTAGGCTACCCAAACCTAAAGACAAGTTGAATTTGCATTCAAATGGCCTGCGTGGAAGTGCTGGAAGAAGTCTCGGAACCTCAAAATAGAACAGAAAGAAGAGGGAGAAAATGGTGGAGAAGAGTGAGAACAACCACTTGCACTATGGCACGTGTAAAAAGAATCTTGTTACATTTCCGAGTGGAAAACTTAATTATGGGCTACCCTTGGAGGGCAGGCCACCTTGGAAATTCCAGTGATCTTTGCCACTCCAATCATATATTTTGTATGACAATGTGGTGATTACTCCTTTCCCGAGTTATTTGAAGTTGCAGCTAATTGGCAGCGGATTCTTGGTAGATTTTTTTTCTGATTGCGGATTTGGTATCAGTTGGCAAATTTTCAATAATGTCAGCACCAGCTAGAAAGACAAAAAGAACTCCGGCAGCAACGAAGCAAGTACGGCGGCTCTTTTAAGAGGCGTCATGATGAGAGCAGCGCCCCTTCGCAAACCTCTTCCCCTCTGCATCAGATTTTGCTCCATTGCCTCCTCTGCGTGCCAGGTTCGTTCCTAATTAAGATGCAAAAATGTAACGCATTGGCTGTCTTTCAGCAGAGATAAATTTGCCTATGATGGGCATCCTGTAATCAGTATAGAAAGCATTCTAATTGCACTTCTGAGATTTACTTTATATTACATAGCAATGCTTGCAGCTTTGACCTCGCCGATTCATTCGCAAATGCTAACCGTCCAAATTTTGTAGTGTAAACTTGATAAGGCATGCAAATTGGGATGCGATCGTTAAAATAGGTGACGATATCAAACAATAAATTGAACATGTCGAATCTCTCACAGCTTCATAACCCCAAGTCCTGGATTAGCCTACAAATTGTAAATTGACATCAGGATTCTATCCTCTTAAAGTTAATCGACTCAACATTCCTGAAAGTCGCTTGCATTTGTGTACTCCAAACGTACATTGATTTATTGATTCTGATCGCTCAGCCAAATGAGCATGTTAGCAAAACAGAGCGATATCATCAAAAGCATTGAAGCATACATGTTCACTGTACCAACAACTACATTAATTTACACTTACTAACCCATGTTGGCGAAATTCATTACATCAAAGCCATTCAAAAAATATATTTACAATTTAATTTTATCAATGTAGTGCATTAGTAAAAGTTACGAATGACGAGTATTTATATTTATTGTAAATTCTGCAGAATATTGGCTTTATAGGACTTGGGAATATGGGATCTCATATGGCAAGCAATCTAATGAAGGCAGGCTACCAACTCGTGGTTCACGACAAGCAAGTCCTCTGACCTTGTTTCCTCTTTCTTCCTGTCTAGTTTAGTTAACATTTAGTGGTAGGATGATTTAGACATTCAATGAGTTTAGTTGGTTTGGCTTGGAAGGATATAGACAAGAGACAATGGGGATCTTTGTATCATCTGTCTAGAGGATGTTTGTAAGAGGTCGATCATGTTCTTGAAGGCAATATGAAGCAATATTTTGCATGAAAGCAGGTGGCTTACAAACACAATGGTTTGCCAAAAGAACTAAGGGTAGCATGCAACCACTTCATCTTTAAGTATCTCGTAGTGATTGCTTCACAAATTCTGTTGCATGTAATGTAAAAGAAAGAAGTGACATTTTAGGAGAACTAAATTGTGACACGAACCATTATTTTACAAATGACGATGCTAGGGCGAATGCGATGGTGGCACAGGATCTTCACCTCTAAGAAGATGCATCTTTGCTAGGGCAAATGCTGTGGTGGCACAGGATCCTCACCTCATCCTTGTCACATATTGAGCAAGGTTAGCTGTAAGCTAAAATGACCTCTTTGTGATTTGTGGACCAATGACCCTCCACAAGGACAAATTGCCGCCTTTTCACTACAGCTTGGAGGCCCCATCAGTCTTGCTCACCTATCATGTGGCAAAGCAACTCTAAACATGTTGGTTATGGTGATAACTAGAGACAGCTACAATTTATGACTGACACTAAACATTTAGTTAGCATCTGTTGTCTACTTAGATTGTTTCAATATGCACTTTTTTGTTTGCTACAAAATTTGAAAATTCTAACGTAGCTTTCCAAAAACGAAGTACAAAACAACTTTCCATGGGAGTGCTATTTGAGCCATCCTCTTGCAGACACCTCATGCAATCCCAGCTCATACCTCATGCGTCAGACGCAAGGGGCCAGCTAGGCTGACTATACAACTTCCGAATATCTCAATCTACAAGGAAGTAAAAGTGCTTGGAGGCCCAACATTACAAAAGCGTTTAGAATGCTTAGATGTCCTACGGTATCTCATGTATTCCTCATTGCCATAGGAGTGCAAAGTGTATACAATGTCAACCAAATGCTTAAAGGGAGGCTGCCGGACAACTCTGCTGATTGCCCATCACTAGGTTATAGGGAGAACACTGGATCTTTTGAAGTGGCTCTCTTCCAAAGCCAAAGGTGCCACTAACATAGGTATAGAATGTTGCTAGGGTCCGGATCTATAGTCCAATGTTTCCTCTACTTGACACCACACATACTTATTGCCACAAGAGCTTCTCCAAGGAAGTGTTTACATAATGGTAGTGCCAAAGTAGTTCGAGATCTAGCTCAGGCCTCCATGACTCTGAACAATTAGGAACGACAAGTCTCGCTCTATTATCCTTTGAGGAACCCTTGTGTGTGAAAGCTGGCTGTCCCATCCCATTGAGGTTGCAGCGTATATGGAAAGTCTCTTCCCACCACTCTATAGAAACATCAGTCAAAGTCATCCCCCTACTAGCACCTCACAACTGTGAAATGCATTGTACTTTGCTTTCCCACTTAGCCCATACACTTTATCTATGAGCTCCCAACATTTCTTTGCCTAAGCCTCAATATTAGTGTGTACCACATGAGCAACTGTGGCTTAAGCTATCTTTGCATTGTAGGCTAACCTAGATACTGCCTAACTTATCCCTTGCAAAATCTAGATTGAAATCTCGACAGGCCGGCGAAAGAACATTTAGGATCGTAATCTTGAGGTCTTTCAGTTTCAGCCCAATCAAGACTACTCATTCTATGATTATTCACTCTTGGAATTCTTTTGCTTTATGCTCCTTGATCCTTGGCAACCATCAGGATTTTCAGCTACTATCCCCGTGCACCTTCCTCTTGCAGATTTTTGGACAGGAGGAGGTATTTCAAAATGCTTGAGTTTAACAAAGATTAGCTACGACGGTTAGTTTTCACGGCCTCTAGCTTTATCCCTAGAAGAGATCCATCAACATGGGAGCGATTCAATCTCGACATAAGTTGAGTTGTTTATATTTCTATGTTTATCTTCACACTTTTTTTTTGGGGCGAAATGTTCATCTTCACACAGTTTTTTTTTGGTGAAGCAGATATTTCATTTAGAAGAATGTACATTCATTGTCACGGGCATCCACAAGCCTGTGGCCATGCTAGCTAGTGCCAGTGCAGGTAGCCATGTCAACGGCCACGCATGCATCCGTACAGCCATGTAGGCAACCCTGCGCAATCAACAATCAGCACACAATCAACGCCACGTTAGAGCAGGTAAAAAATCATAGAGTTGACTTTTTGAACAAAAAGGCAATGCCTTTATTGTTTTGGTCTACGTTGACTTTTTTGATCGATCTGGTCAATGGTAGGCGTTGACCAGCCAACCAAGGTCGATGGTCAGCGTTGACCAAGTCGGCCAGGCTGACTTATCAGCCTATAAAAGGGCAGCCTTTGGCCTTCATTTCTCATCCCACCTTAGGCCTTCCAGCCTTCAGTGAAGCAGTACTTTAGGCATCCTCGCAGCAGACCAGCAGGGTAGCCTCAGCCTCTTCAGGGATCTAGTGAGGATTCACCTCCTCTAGGTAGTCTAGTCTTCCAATTTTGCAGTGAGGGTTTCAGCCCCTTCATATAGTTGTATTCAGCCCTTCGGGCATTCATTATTCAGTTGTATCTATTTCCTCTTCGGAGGTCCACTACATTCTCTCCCTGATTCTCTTACTCACATCCACAGCATCACTTTGTGTATTGAGTGCATCATCTTGCAGTTGCAGTTAGTATTGAGCAGGAGAGAGAGTGAGGATAGTCTATCTCTCGCTACATTGGTATCAGAGCTTCAGATTCTTTCCTGAGACAAAGGGTTATCCTATATATATTTTTTGGTATTTTGTCCTTACCCTGGATTAGTGGTAGTACCATACTCCATTAGCCGCTCCCTCCCTATCTTCATCGCGCATCGGGCCGGCTTCCGTCTTCACCTGTAGGTTTTTACACCTTGTGGCATGAGTGGAAAGTTCGTTTCTAGAGGTCAGGAGGTTTAGGTTAGTCAGGGACAGCCCATCGTTTATGGTCTAGACAAGATCCGGTAAGGACACCATGAGCACCAGTGAGCAGTCCAACACAGGGGGGGAGGGTTTAGTGCAGTGCCTCAACCACCACCCCCACCAGAGGATCCTGCAGACACTTCCATGTTTGCCATGACAGGCATGTTGCATGCAGGCTATGATGCAGATGCAGCAACAATAGTCCGAGGCTCTCTTCACCTGCATGGCCCAGCTTTAGGAGATGCGGTAAGATCGTGAGCAGGCCGCTAAAGAACGTGAAAGGCTAGCTTGGGAAGCAAAAGAAGAACGTGATCGGGAAGCTCGAGTAGCAAAAGAAGAACACGATCGGGAAGCTCGAGAAGCCAAAAGAGCAACTCGGGAAGTAAAAGACGAACGCGATCAAGAGGCTCGAAAAGCCAAGGAACTCTGGGATTGCAAGGCTCAAGAGGCCAAGGAGCTCCGAGGACGTATCGCTCGAGAAGAGAAGGAAGAACGGGATCGGCAACTTCTCATTTCTCTACTCCGACCAGTGGGGGGTGAAATAGAGAGACTTCCACCTCCAGCCAAGCCTTCCTTCAGGGAAGCTTAACTTCACATGGTATGTTGGTAAGCAGGAACCATTAGTGTTGACTTCGTGGCTCAATTAGTTCGAAGGTTATTTTTTAGTGATGCCTATGAAGGACGAGCGGTGCATCCTAGCATCCATGTACCTCACAGACGAGGCACCTGGTGGCTCAAGTGGCAGAAGGACTATTATGATACAGACGAGGAGACACCTATCTACAGTTGGACGGAATTCGTGAAAGATCTTTGATCACAGTTTCTGCCACCGCAGTACTTGGACAGGCTCTAGAGTCAGTTCTACGAGCTATGCCAGGGAGACATCGAGATGGTGAATCATTATGCCAATAAATTCACTCAGGTGTTCATACAGTTGCAGTCGGAGGGCAGTCAGAAGCTCAGCTGGGTGGCGAAGGACAGCAACGACTATGGCGGGTACTTGGATACAGCGACACGAGCACTCTATGCCAAGGAGAACCGATGCTTCCATTGTCATGTGCTGGGTCATAATAAGAAAGATTGCCTGCATTACCAGAAGCTTCTAACAGTAGGAGTTGCGTTAAGTGGTTCAGCAACTACTTTAACAACCTCAGTAGTCATTTAGGAGCTTGATGAACAATAGACTACAGGGACAACCTCAGTAGTCATCCAAGAGCTTGAAGCTTAGGAGAAGGGGGAGCCTCATCAGTTTCCCAATATGTTTCAATTTTATGGACAGGTTGGTGGTCAGAAGGTCCTTATCCTGGCAGACTCAGGCAGTTCCAAGGACATCATCTCCACCAAAGCAGCTCAGAAGGCTCAGTTGCCTCTTACGCCAACAGAACCAATGACTCAGGCATCGGACGTCATCTTGGGAGCACGATGGTGGCACCAGTTTGAAGTCCGACCAGATTATCAGCACCAAGGCTTGGATGTCAAAATCCTAGGCCGTGGGTCCAAGTTCATCTATTGGAGTAAGGGTGTTCCACCTCGACCTTTGATATCAGTCATTCAAGGTTTTTGAGACTGGCGCCATCAAGACATAGTCGTACCGCAGGATATAGTAGTACAGTAGGCAACAGGGTTACAACAAGACCAAGATACCTCTCTCAAACCTAGTCTTCCTCCATCCCTATCACCTATATACATCGAGGAAAACCACATGGATCCTCATCCTGGAATATTAACCCACAACAGATATCCGTACGAGAAGTTAGCACCAAATCTAGGCATTCAGTACCTGCAGATCAGGATTCATAAATTTAGCAACCATTTTCGGATTCATGAACCATGCATTCAGATAATGATTTATCATCCCGGTATACCACATATAGTCACCTCCGTCAGCATGATGGGAGGCCTCCCTTTCATACCCTAGCTCGAGTTTCAACAAAAGGGCATGGGCATCCGCAAGCTCGTGGCCATGCTAGCTAGTGCAAGCGCAGGCACCCAGGTCAACAGCCACGCAGGCATCCGTACAACCATGCAGGTAGCCTTGCGCAATCAGCAATCAACACACAATCAACAGACAATCAATGCCACATCATCGCATGTTTAAAAAAAGAGAGTTGACTTTTTGGACGAAAGTCAATGCCTTAAATGTTTTGGTCAACATTGACTTTTTTGACCGATCTGGTTAACAGTAGGCGTTGACCAATTGACCAAGGTCGACTGTCGCAATTGACCAAGTCGGCCAGGCTGACCTATCAGCCTATAAAAGGGCAGCCTTTGGCCTTCATTTCTCATCCCACCTCAGGCCTTCTAGCCTTTAGTGAAGCAACACCTAGGCATCCCGTGGTAGGCTAGCAGGGTAGCCTCAGCCTCTTTAGGGATCTAGTGAGGGTTCACCTCCTCTAGGTAGTCTAGTCTTCCAGTTTTGCAGTGAGGGTTTCAGCCCCTTCATACAGTTGTATTCAGCCCTTTGGGCATTCATTATTCAGTTGTATCTATTTCCTCTTCGGAGGTCCACTACATTCTCTCCCTCTGATTCTCTCACTCACATCCACATCATCACTTTGTGTATTGAGTGCATCATCTTGCAGTTGTAGTTAGTATTGAGTGGGAGAGAGAGTGAGGATAGTCTATCTCCCGCTACATTCATAGTTGTCCAAAGTGGAACAGTTGCTACTCAAAACAAGTAGCAGTAGTAAAACACTTCTAACTAGAGGTCTCTAAGAGAATGAGCATCTTAGAGAGACCGATACAAAGATGATTGAAAATAGGGAGAAACATCCACTTAAGAGTGCTCATACAATCGAATGGTACGAGCACGATGCAACGACCAAAGAGCCCAATAGCGACACTAGGAGAAGAAGTGAACATAGTCCGACATAGCAGCATGTCTGCCAAACAACCAAAATTGCTTGCCAAAGGAGATTGTGGGAAAATGAGCATGAAGACTAGTCATCAGTCTGAAAAGAAAATTACGAGCAAGAGGACAGGTCCAAAAAATAGAGGTATCACAGTCCCCCACGGATGAGATCAAGTAGGAAATGCCAAAGAAGCTTCACGCCTGGCAGCCAATAAAGATCCCACTAGTAAAGACCATAGAAATAGTGCGCCAAATAGACCTGTGATGCAACCCCAAACAATACTGCCTCTTGGCCTATGGAAATGAAAGAGTGCAACCCCCCGATCATCTACTACATCAACTACTATAGAAACACCCAAACCATGCAAAAAGTACACCTTTCGAGGCTGTAAATGAGCCAAAGGATGAGCAAAGACCTCGGCTCTAGTGAAGACTTTGCAGCCGGAGGGTGTTGCCAAGATCTAGAGGCTGACCAGACCAATGTGAATAAGTCAGAAGCTGCTGCCAATCATGAAGTAAGCGAGAAGAAAAGGGATAGCCAGGAATACGACCACAAGTGTCCAAAAACAACATCAGAAATAGTAGGAACCCAACGGCCTTGTGGAAGATATTCTAGCTCAGTACGGTGAGAGCCAAGCATAGGAGAAAGCATAAGAGTCCACGGCTGATGCTGCTCCAAAAAGGTGGTCAAGGGCGTGGCCTTGCGAGCTAACAAGTGAGTGCGAAGATAGAGACTGTTCAAATCCCCATGAGAATGTTCAGACCCCCATGCATCCTAAGCAAACAAACGTAATTGCATTTGAGAAGACAAAGTTCCTTATGATAATGCTGGGTGTGCCAAAGGCATTCCACAACTTTAATGATAAATTTCTGAATATCCAGAGAAGACCAGGGAATAAGTGGCAAATAAAGCTGCACATACACCATGAGTATAGACTGCACAATCCGAAGTCGAACATGTGGAGGTCAACTAGATAGAAGACCAGGGAATAAGTGGCAAATAAAGCTGCACATACGCCATGAGTATAGACTGCACAATTCGAAGTCGAACATGTGGAGGTCAACTAGATAGTTTCCAATAATCCAAGTTAAGGAACAACTTTTGTAGCAGCCAAAGTCTCTCTTGTGGAATATGCCACCCAATAGGATAACCCATACGACACACCACTTGATCAGGGGAGAGCAAGGGGCCGGGCCACCAGATGCAATGCCAATCGCACTCATGTAGAGGCAAAAGTTTCGATTTACCGAAAGTCACTTCAGCCCAGCTGCAAGATGAAATAAATGAAGCGCACACATAATATACCTAACATCAGCTTTCGAATTTCGTAGAAATGAAAAGAATCATTTGCATAAGCCTTGTGGACAAACGGTGTGCCTCCTAGAAACTCAATGCCATGCAAATCTTGCTATCAAACCAAGGCATCCATGTGCACCAACAGTGGATGAGTAGCAATTGCAAAGAGCAGGGCATTAAGAGGGCACCCTTGTTGAACTTATAGCCTAAGGGTCAGGTTTATGAGAGGGCATCGGATAAAAGGCAACACGCTGTACCATCTTCATCTTCATACAACCAATAAACGAAAGGGACAGCCAGCTACACACATCAGATACATCATTATATGACAAATAGGCAGGGTACTCTAAGTCCCGCACATGTATACAATCATTTCATGATTGTTGTAAAGATGCACGGAAGAACTGACATTTAGCCGGAGAGGGATCACCAAAGACCTGATGATTATGGTCTTTCCATAGGTTCCATATTGCCCAATAACGAACCCAGTAAAAGAGAAGCATATCCCTGTCTACTAGATGAAAACCAAACAGCCAGAAATTCTTGCCAAAGGAAGCACTGGGGAAACGAGCCTGAAACGGCTGTTGTAGCAAAAGCCAGAAATCATGAGACTCTTGGTAATGCCAAAATAGACGAGGCATAAACTCCCGTATAGACAGGCATCGTAGACAAATGGGGGGAGCAATATGGTGACGAGCTAAAATCTGTCCAAAAGCAAAAACCCCAAGCGTGACCCGCCAAGAAGAACTTTTGCCGAAGAGGGAGTTTGGAAGTCCAAATATGCTGCAATCTTTTTGGCCACCATCGAGAGGTGTGTGTCCTAGACTAGATGCAATTGACTTGAAGAGAAACCTAGGGAGAAGGCAGCAAAACCTTATACAAAGATGCAACTGTGATGTCAGCTACGGTGTCACAAACCGATTGAAGAACCCTCACACTTTTTCTTTGGGTGATATCTATTTGTCATTATATTACAAAGAATAGTCCCAAGAAAAGGGACAGGCAGTTACAAGTATCAGAAGATATCATTATATGACAAGAAGGCAAGATAATCTAGATCCCACACATGTAGACAATCATATAATGAGTGCCTTAAGGATGACGGAAAAAACTGATATTTAGCCAGTGGGGGATCACCAAAGACTCGATGGTTACAATCCTTTCATAGAGTCCACAATCCCCAATAGCGAACCTAATAGAGTTTACTCCAGCTTTTGGTCATTGGCACCCCACTCATTGGGACTTTCTTTTAGGTCACATTGATAGCAAAATAAAGGGCTGCCCTTTTGTCTCTCCTCTCATTCTTGATTGGAAACATATACTTTCCCGCCTTAAATGGAATGGCAGAGACACTTTGGCAGCTGTCCTGGTCATCTATTTTCTTATAGCTGCCAGATAGTATGCTTTGGGACAACATAGGCCGGTATGGTATTTACTGTCAATAGATGCTTCATGATTTTCAGCCGGTACCTCGTCTTGAGATTTGTGATCATCTCCAAGAATGGGTTCTTCAATCTTATGATCGTGTTTGCATGCACTAGCGTTGGCTGATATCACGGTTGCATCTTTGTAAAAAATCTTGCTACCTCCGCCTTGGGTTCCTCTTTGTGCCAATAGCATCTGGTCTATGACATGCTCCTCTCGGTGGCGGTGCCAAAGATTGCAGTATATTTGAAGAGCCCCCCCCCCCCCGCCAGCCACCCACACACACACACACGCGCATTTTTTTTTTGGGTGAAAATTTTGATGTTTTATATTACAAAATAGCTTCCCCTAAATGGGGAGCTCAAGAGTACAGAAAATCCATTGACGAAGGGGGGAGTTTGCAACCTCACATTTGCTGGAACTTTTTCCTCTCACTGAGAAGTATGAGTCATAGACCAGATGCGATTTGCATGAGCAGAAACCCAAGGTTGAGAACAATACCTTTTACAAGTTTGCAAATGTGACATCCACCAACAGCAATGATCGACAAGCAGGATCATCCGGGTGAAGGGCCTAGTCCTTGAGGCAGCATATAATCTCAAGATGAGGCACTCATTGAAAGTCTAGAAGCATATGTGAGAAGATGTGCCAGAGGGATCTGTAATGCTGTCCGAAGCCAAACTGTCTGACTGTTGCAGGGAAAGATAACACCATACCAGCATCATCAAGTACGTCACCCACAAGGCGTATTCCTTTCGACCAAATAAAACAAGAGCGGCGGGGCTCTTGCAAGGCAAATGGATGTGCAAACACCTTTGACCAATAAAGACACTTAGCACGCAAGAGTGTTTCCATCAAGACCATCCCTGCCACTTAACACGAGTCAGAAAGCATGGAGTGAAAAAAGGACATCCCTTAACCCTGACATCAATGTGTTCTAGGAGAAATCCCACTGAGTAGGCTGCCAATGACCAAATGAAGTTGTGGACAAATGCGAAAGCAAGTGTCATGACATGTACACCCATGGTTGATCACCCTGCATAAACTGAAGCATCATTTCCCCTTATATTCTAGAATGTGCACATGAATATATTCAAACCCCCTTGCATCTTTGACGAGCAAAGATGATCAAGAGTAGTAACTTGAGTGCTTTGTGTCTATGATGCGACCGTTAGAAAAGCTCCATAGTAGTAGATATGAAACTTGAGATATCCTGCTTGCCAAAAATCATCAAAGGCAAATAAAATAGAATATAGGCAACTAAGATTAATTGGACTATGCGAAAACCGACATGTAATGTCCAGCTAACCAACTTCCAGTATTCCAATTTGTGCGAGAAGGCGAGGCAGTCCTAATTGGATGTTGGGCGGCCTAAGCCTATCACAGTCTGGAAATAATTGCAGCTAATACAAGCAAAGCGATGGCTATTCACAAGGAGGAGTCCAGGAGAAATCAATCATTAATATATTCGTATTGACATTTAGAAGATTTTGAATTGTGTAATGCCATTGGAAAGCCTAGGCTAGTTTTGAATTATGTAATCATGGAAGGGGGGGATTCAGGAACCTTGGAAGCACCCAGTCTATTTGCTGGCTGCGAGTAATTGACCAACCCCGAAGGGTAATCAAGATGACGCTCAAGTTGCGTAGGTAAAAGAATTTCCTCAGGCCATTAAATATGATGTTAATCTTTCACATGCAGTGGGAGAAACTTGGAGTTTTGGAAACTCACTTGCAGGCCAGCTGCCAATCCATATAAAGATAAAGCATGCATAAGGCGCAAAAGATCCCTCTCAGTATCATGAGCATTGAAGGAGTCATCAGCATAAGCTACACAATCAATGACTTTCTTCCATGTATCTCTAACCCATGCAATGCACCTGTACCTACTAACTGACCCATGTATTGAAGCTGTTAGAGGTGGCATCTCTTGTATCGTAGAGTGAGGGGCTTGCTTGTGGGTCTGCCTACCCATGTTAGGGAGAGTGAGGGCATTGTTTGTGGCTTTGCCCGCCCAGGAGAGCTAGAGAGGGTTCGTTTGCTGGTCACCCTGGAGGTGCATCTGCCATGACAGTCTCGGGGGGTGCGGGGCTGTTCCTCCACCCACCCCCAGATCCGCCATATGGTGCTGCGTCAGATCCGGATCATGGAGAAGGGTGCGGGGCTGTTTCTACCTGGCCCCATGGCCTAGGCCGCCCCTAGGTTGCGCCTTGGTTGGGGGCCAACCTAGCCCCCAACGTGGTCTAGGCACCCGGACCTAGGAGGGTCAGGGATAAATGAATCGGCCAGGTGGTTTACAATGGTACAACGAATCTGCCTTGTCTGCTCTTTCCTCAATCACGTCATCCCCTCAAGGTGACCTTTGGCATTTTCGTTTTGGTCACTTGAATGTCGATGCATTATGTAGAGCTGCCCGAGAACAAATGATCCTTGGTTGACCTGATGTAGGTAGTAAGCATGGTCAGTGCCATTCATGTATTCGAGGGAAGCAACATCGGGACGCATTTCCAAAACAGGTTTCACGGCGGGCTTCTACACCTCTGGAGTTGGTTCACTTAGATCTTACAGTTCCCAGCCTCGGAGGTGCGCTCTATTTTATGTTGCCGGTTTATGTGGATCTATTTTCTAGCTCAGGAAGCTTTGGCATATTCCCGGTTCTGGGAATGGTGTGCTCTTGTTGAAAATGAATCTGGCTTGCATGTCAAAACCCTAAGGTCTGATAAAGGTGGAGAGTTATGTTCCCATGTCTTCAAGGAATTCTGTGTGATGAAGGGCATTTGATGGGAATTTACAAATATTGGAACTGGTAGTTGAGCGGAAGAATTGAACCGTGGTGGAAATGTCTCGAACCATGCTAGCAGACCGAGAGCTTCCTCGGTTCCTCTGGGCAAAGGCTACAGCTACGGCAATAAATATCCTTAACAGTTCGCCGACCACTGCTGTTCCAAAGGTTACTCCGTTCGAGGCTTTTTTTGGGAGGATACCAGATATATCCTATTTCCACGTATTCAGATGTAATGCCTTTGTTCTTATTCCCAAAAAACATAGGGGGAAGTCTGATGATATTTATGGGCTACAACTCTCAGTCAACAGGTTACAATTTGTACGACTCTTTTAGGTGGGCGATTGTCCTCAGTAGGGATGTTGTCTTTGATGAACAAATTCCATCTCCCATGATTGAAGCAGAGCCACCCCTTATTACAGAGCCAACAGAGTTGGCGGTGTGCCAACTCTATCTAAAGCCGTCTAGCCATTAGCCCATACATGGCCCCCATCTGGTGTCCAAACCAGGACCTACTGGATAACCGAGCTACTCAAATGCCTTCTCCTCATATGGGGGGCTTACAAGTAGAGTTAGCTGGTTCCTGCATAGTTACATGAGAGTGGAGCATTGATATCTAACAAATGTCCCTATAAATTGGTTTGAATTACCTCACAAAATTTCCCAATAAGTGGTGGTTCATTTGCAGGCAAGTAGATGCTATGTATGTGAAGACAGTGGGAGAGAAGGAAGGAGTCTCACTTGCAGCTTTCTCACATACACAATGGGGGAATATACACAAAGGTGGAGGCTGAAAGCAGTTTTCCTCTTCTTAGTTTTGTAAGCCAAAAGAACTCTAAGCACAAAAGAATAGGTGAACCCTATATGTGGGTCTCAAACCAAACTCAGCTAACTAAGGTGGCATACTAAGTGAGCCGCTTACTACATAAAGATAGCTATCATCCAGCTATTATTCATGGGCAGTGTACCAACCGCATCTGTAGCTAACAAGTTGGTGGCATAAATGCACAATGCTCACCCTGGCATATCACGAGTGGAGCTCGATATCTCAACACTCCCCCTCAAGCTCAATCCCAATTCCTGCACATCAAGCAGGTCTCTGAACTTGCGCAGCTTCTCTACACCCAATGCTTTCATGAATATGTCAGCTACCTGATCCTCTGTGTTGACATAAACTAGATCAATAAAACCTACTAGAACCTTCTCTCGTACATAGTGATAATGCACCTCAATGTGCTTTGTTCTAGCATGATAGACTGGGTTATTTGCCAAGTGTATACTGCTCATGTTGTCACAATAAATAACAACTGGTCCATCTCTAGACTGATGCATATCATAAAGTAGCTATTCCAGATACTCAACCAGAGAGTGACCCCGTATAGGTTTTCTCTCAGCAGTGGCAGGTTTTCTCATGAGATCCCTTTGCAGTCTCTCTTATTTTAGTGTTGCTTTGTGGACTTCCGCAAGGCATTTGACACCGTTTCGAGAGCCCACCTCATATGACGCCTACATGATCTGGGTTACAACCAGGAGATCATTTGGGCTGTCATGGCACTTTATGAGCGAGTTTCAAGCAGAGTCCGGACAGGATCTGGATGGACAGACAAGATCATGCACACTTTCGGGGTCAAACAAGGGTGCCCATTATCACCTACCTTGTTTGGCCTCTACATCGACGAGCTCGAGACAATGATGCAGGCACAGGGTGGGGTAGGTTGCTCTCTCGCGGGCACGCTGATCCGTATATTACTTTATGCAGATGACGTGGCTCTCTTGTCTTCCTCAGGAGAGGGGCTCCAGAGACACCTTGACGCACTACAGTCCTTTTGTGAGTCTCATGATTTGAAGGTCAACTTGGGTAAAACCAAGGTTATGATCTTCAATACATCTCGAGCCGTCATGCGCGATGAGCATTTCGCATTTAATGGGTCCCCTGTTGAGGTAGTTTCATCATACACTTATCTGGGGGTCATCTTTTCTGGACCCATCTTCACCATGAGACCCGCGATGCAGCCGCGCCTGAGCAAAGGCGCCTGAGCAAAGGATATGCTTCATTGGCTAGACTAGAGAGACAGTGCTTCCGCTCTCACTTTCAGGATCCACGGACCAAAGGGTTGCTTTCTGACTCCTTAGTCTGCCCAGCAGGGATGTATAGCAGCCCATGCTGGGACCAGACTTGTCGGATACAGAGTGGGCCAAGGTGGAGCGGCTACAGGTTCTCATGTTATCACGGATGATCCGTGGTAAGCCATCCGTCCCTCACCAGAATATTCGGGTGGAGTTTGGGTCACCCCCATTATAGCTAGATGTTGCATTTCAGGTCATTACATATCTGTACCGAGTCAGGGAGTATGAGGATTACACATCCGGGCATAGCAGGATACCATGGCTAGCACTGTCCTCTTCTATGGCACTTGCAACAGGGGGGGATTAGTGGTGTTGGTATGCACGCACAGAGAGATGGTTGCAAGACTAGGGCTCCACATGGACAGACTACCTCCTTTCCAGTACAGCATGGATGCTCCTTTCTCTCCCCTCCTATCACACGAGGTCAACCAGGTACATATCAGAGAGGAGGGTTTCATTGATCCACCAAGATACACGCAGATTCACCTACCCCACTCGTTGAGGATCTCCCTTGGGCAGTTCCGGGTCTCTTCACACAGACTTTGTATCGAGAGCGGCCGAGCAGAGCGGTTACCCAGGGAGAGGCGCATATGCACACTGTGTGACATGCAGGATGTTGAGACAGAGGAGCATTTCATCTTCAGGTGTCTTGTTTAGTATGAGATCCGAGGGCGTTTCTACTGCCTCTTCAGAGATAGTTATGGGATGTTGGCCCGTGTCCTCTCCTACTCAGACCAGCGATGTTTGGCTAGTTTCATTCATGAGATGCTCAGACACCGTGATAGGATACTCTGAGCACGGAGACAGGAGCAGACTTCTCCCTCGACTGATACCTCTCAGAGCTCTATCACAGAGTTCTTTCAGCCAGATCACATAGACCTCGACATGACCGTGACGTGGAGCCTGTGACCCGATAGCTCAGATAGAGGGTTGACTCACAGATCATACTTGGGGACATCCCCTCCTTGTTTAGGGTCGGATCTCGACCGACGGGAGTCACAGTGGCCTTGGTTAGACGCAGAGCTACGACCAAGAGATGTACCAGGACTGCACCCTTGAGGGGGCAATAGCATTCTATTGCTGACCTCATGCCTCCACTTCCACAGCCTCATCCATCCTAATATGTTGCCGCTGACGATGATGATGATAATGGTTATGATGATGCCGACGATGATATATATAGTCGAGATATGACTATGTTGTACTTAGGACTTAGTACTGCCATTTTGCATTTTTTCGCATTCTGCATTGGTGTGGATGCTCGTTTAGTAGCTCCACTACCACAGCTCATTGTATTAGGTTTTTAGAGTCTCATAGACCCATCGGTCTTTCGAAGACTTTAATAAACTTTCTTTCTTGCTTTCTTTCTTTCTTTCTTTCTCTTTTCCAGTTTAGTTTGTGAGTGGCTTGCTCTCTCTCTCTCTCTCTCTCAGTGGGGTAGGTACAGCATGGTTTGCACGCATCACCGCATGGTTTGCCAGTCACGACATTCAGATGGATCGGCTTCCCCCATTTCAGTACTCAACAAGGGCCTTAGTGAGCCCTTTGCCTCGGCCCACAGTGGTTTGTATGAGTTACTTGATTCCGTACTTCGTCCCATAGGCCCGCGAGGCCTCCTGCGGACGTTAATATCTCTCTCTCTCTCTCTCTCTCTCTCTCTCTCTCTCTCTGTGAGTGGATTACTGAGAGAGGGGCGCAGAGACCACCTACAGCATGGAGGGTGACCAAAGCACTCTCTATTGAGGTCTATCCTATCACAACTTTCCTCAAGGGAGACCGCCCGAGATGAGGGGTCACCCTGAACATAGCCCAGCGGGTTTAGAGATCGAGCAGACCGCATCCCCCTCTGCCACGACAGCATGAGACAGCCCGATAGACAAATCCGAGACATTTTGGCTGCTCACAAACGAGACACCACAGTGTCGGGCTTTGGCTTTTGAGCCCTAAGCCCTCAGCATACTTCAGCTCTTAGATCTCTGGGTTATATCTGATTTTGCTCGAGCTATTGAGCTCTGTAGAGTTATTAGTTTATTAGTTTAGCACTATGAGCACTCAGTAAGGGCCTTAGCGCACCCTTTGCTCCAGCCCACTGAGGCTTGTTTGAGATCATCCTTTTGGTGTACTTTGTACCTTGTCCCATAGGCCCGCGAGGTCTTCTACGGATGTCATCTTTCTTTCTTTCTTTCGTTCTCACTATTGTTGTTCAGTTCTGTTGCACTTCTCATAGAAGCATCGGATGAGTAACTATCGCATATAACAACGCACTAAGAGGGTAGCCTTGACGAAATGAACAACAGAGAGTCCATTCATCAGTAAGGTCCAGTTGGAATGGTAGCAGTTTTAGTATCTTGATACAACCAATAAATGATATGCTGCATTTTCCCCCAAATCCCATAGTTTGCGAGATGAATCCCACTGCATTTAGCAATATCCAGTTGCAATAAGAGAACACCCTACTTAGTGTACTTCGCATATTTGATCCCCACGTAAGCATTAGCAATATTATCTATAATATGTATGCAAGGCATGAACCCATGCTGGGCAGGGTGTAAACCCTCATGCAAGAAACCTTTGATACTGCTCACTATCATCCTTGTAACCAGCTTGTAGATGCATGCATGAGTCTGATGGGCCTCCACTTTGCAAAGGACTCATGCAAGTGCTTCTTAGGGAATAATATAATCAACCCTTTTTTCCAACAAGCTGGCATTTGTTGGGTTTCCCAAGCATGATTAATCATGTATAAAAGTGCGAAATGACATCTCGATAGTACAGGAAGAAATCCACAATGAAACCGTCTCAACCCGGAGATTTCCATTTGCCACATGATCTGATGGCAACCTATTCATTATACTTTGAAAGGAGCTTCCATTTTGCATGGCGTGATGAGGAGACAGAATTGGACTGACATGTTGGAGAGGTTTGTGTCGTGCGGACATCACAACATGTGGCGGAGAAACAAAATTCCCAAACTATTTAGCATAGTGGCTAACACATGCCTATGTAAGTTGTGCCCTTGATTTTGTCCAGGAACCATCCACATTTTTAACCCAACAAATATTTTACTTTGTCTCTTATAGTGCAAGCCTTTTAAAAAATCCTTTGGAGGAGCAACCCTTACCAGTGAAATCCCTGTATCCCCACTTCTCCACCTTCTTATAGTCATTACATTGTGACATAGGCAAGTAGCCTGAGCATGAGATGAATCCCAGAAGTGACTAATTTCTGTCAAGCTCTGATAGGTGCTTTTAGCCTTGGCAACATCCTCTCTAAGAGTATACATGTAAATATCCCTCATCAACCAAAGGATTGAGAATGCTCGAAAAGAATATGAGAAAATTGAAGAAAATATTAAGAATAGAGCTTAACTTCTAAAAAACCCAAGACTCTTTTCAAATAATGGTGGATGTTCATTTATATTTTCTTTATACATTAGTTTTTGTTGCCTGGGCAATTGCATACTTGATGTTTTTTTATTTATGATGACAGCAATAAGAAGCGTGGGAGGAATGCTTGGATACATGTCACTCATTCAATTATCATGTAAGTTGTAACTTTGATTATTGTCTGGTTGCGTGGTAGATACAGTTTCTTCTTTCTCGAATAATTGACATTAAGTATGCAATTATCTTGATCGTACTACTGTTATTCCTTTATTATTACCTTGATTATTATATTGATCTTTTTATTTTTGTAATCAAATATTAATTTTTTTTTCAAATATTGATTAAAATGTTATCGTTTTTTAATTCTCATTTTTTAATAATAGTATCTTTAAATTTTACTACTTTGAATTAAATATATGGTTCAATGATGTGATAGGATATTGAATTATCTACACATACATAATTTTTTCATGTATGCTTTGGTTGGGCTACTACTATACTTTTCTTTCAAAAAACATCAATGCTTTTCCTCTCTTTATACTTGCTATGCTAACCTTATCCTCTTTTGCAGATTCATTGGATCTCTTCTCTTGTTAAGCTGGGATAGGCGGCAACTAATGTGAATCTATGCATTTCCCCTATCGGTACTCAATGTATCTTGTCTTGTTATAAGGGGTCGGATTTTCACAAAAAACTTTTAGATTTTGAAAAAGGAGCCTCTTGAAAAGACTCCCTTTGTCTTTTCTATTGCATCTGTTTATGACTGGATTGCATTTGTAAACGAGATCAGCTAGATTTTCTATAAGCATTCAATAAACTACTCTCTTCTCTTTCTATCATTGACTCTCAAGATTCTTGTGACCTGAATTTTTATTTTTCAACTCTCTCTCTATTGTCAACAAACCCTTTCAATTAAATAACATTCCTCCTATCTCTATAAAAATAAAAAATGCTCTTGATATTGTTAATTCTCTTGTCGACTTTGATCTATTAGATAATGAGGAAAACGAGATCCTTTCATCCCTGACTTCCCAGCCACTCTCTGCTTCCTGCTAGAAAGGTATATCCCAAGCCTTCTCAGGTGTCATTCCTCTCCCTCCCCCTCGTCAACTTGAGCTATACTCTATTAGGTTAGACCATAAGCTATGGAATTTTGAGGTTCTAAATCATAGTGTCCTTTTTTCTATTACTTCTCTTGCTTTGATTTGTAGTTTCTCTTCTGAGTTTATTGATTACTGTAAATCAAGCTGCTATCCAAGCTAAACATTTACTATCGAATGACTTTTGCTTTGAACTTAGTCAAATCAAACTTTCAGATATAGATTCTTCAAAATGTTCTAGCTCTGTCCTTATTGCTAGAACTAAATGATCAATCAATCAAGACAAAAGCCGTGAATCCAAAAAGTTTCTTAAAAATTGCTGAAACACACTTAGGTCCTTTCTCAAACGTCAATGTAAAAAAACTAATCCTAATTCATCATGCTCTGCTTCTATCATTTGGTTTGATTACCTCCTTTGGTACGTGTTTTGAAACCTCTCACTTTTTTTCTTTCTCCTCGGGACCAGCTAAAGTGTATGCATTTTTTGGTTGGGTGGCTTCTTTTTCATCCAAAATTCGTACTGTACTCTTGGTCTACTTTTGATTCCATGAATACATGTTAAAGGCAGCCCACAATCTTGCTCTGTACATCCCGAACTTCCCCTTGCTTTCTCACTTACTAAATACACATGTTTCCAACTCAATTGAAGTAATTCTCAAACTAACCAAGGGAAAAGAATCTAAAAGGTTCTCCATTATCCCTAGCTCTCTATCATAGAAGCCAAGGATGTTTCGAGGATCGGAAGAATTCAGTGATACTACCAGAGCACTTGATTTCAGTCCTGACAATGATGATGTGAGATTTATTACTAAAAAT
This sequence comes from Dipteris shenzhenensis, assembly GCF_047967505.1. Lineage (NCBI taxonomy): Eukaryota > Viridiplantae > Streptophyta > Polypodiopsida > Gleicheniales > Dipteridaceae > Dipteris > Dipteris shenzhenensis. The sequence continues at coordinate 2,267,821 of NC_141605.1, read as the reverse complement.
CCTAATGGGTTACTAAGCTTTAAGAAAAAGAAAGATAAAAGTAAAAGATTTATCCATCTTTTTTTTATAAATAAATTATTTGATTTCAATCTTCCAGAGAAAGTATTTTTAGAAGTCTTTGAGAGATTTTTAGAAGTCTTTGAGAGATCTCATTTAGAGGCAACCAAAAATGCAATCCAGTTATTAACAGATGCAATAGAAAAGACAGAGGGGGTCTTTTTAAGAGGCTTTTTTTTCAAAATCTAAAAGTTTTTTGTGAAAATCCGATTCCTTAAAACAAGACAAGATGCATTGAATGCCGATAAGGGGAATGCATAGATTGACATTAGTTGTCGCATATCCCAGCACGCAAGAGAAGGGATCCAATGAATCTGTAAAAGAGGATAAGGTTAGCATAGCAAGTATAAAGAGAGGGGAAACATTAATATCTTTTGAAAGAAATGTATAGTAGTAGCTCGATCAAAGGCTACTTGAAAAAATTATATGTGTGTAGACAATTCAATATCCCATCACATCATTGAATCATACATTTAATTCAAAGTAGTAAAATTTAAAGATACTATTATTAAAAATGAGGAGAGAAAAACGATAATATTTTAATAAAAATAAATAAATAAATTAGTATTTGATTACAAAAATAAAAAGATCAATATAATAATTAAGGTAATGACAAAGAGATAGCGGTAGTGCGGTCAGGGTAATTGCATACTTGATGTCAATTATTCGAGAAAGAAGGAACTACACCTGTCACGCAATCAGACAATAATCAAATTTACAACTTTCATGATCATTGAATGGGTGACATGTATCCAAGCATTCCTCCCACGCTTATTATTGCTGTTATCACAAATAAAAAAACATCAAGTATGCAATTGCTCAGGCAACAAAAACTAATGTATAAAGAAAATATAAATAGATATCCACCATTATTTGAAAAGAGTCTTGGCTTTTTTAGGAAGTTAAGCTCTATTCTTAATATTTTTTTCAATTTTCTCAGATTCTTTTCGAGCATTCTCAATCCTTTGGTTGATGAGGGATATTTTGACAGGGTCCAGGATAACTGACATTCTAGTAGTCTTTTTATACGGAGGGATATTCAATCTCAAATTTTTCTATTAATAATCATATAAGCACAAGATTATAAGAATAATTTCTCTTATTTAAAAGAAAATAATAGCCTATGCTAAGATATGAGGAACAAGGTTATAAAATAAACTTTAATTTTAAATGGATAAGCTCACAACGTAGGATATTAAATAGATTATTGAAAGAAAAGCATAAAGTATTATAGAAATACTAAGTAAATTAAAAGGTTAGCCAAAGATTAGTCTACATGTGAGGTTAACAATAAGTAAGGTTAGCATATAAGTGTAAAAAAGGTTAGCATAGGATTAAGAAGGACGGTTAGTAAAGATATAGCAAGAATAGTTTAGAAGCAGATGCTATGTATGCTGCAAGCTAGCTGAAAAATTTAGCAAAAATCGAAGCTTGTATCTGCTAAGTATTTTGCGCACTAGCTAGCTAGGTCAGCAGAAATCGAATACTCTACGTAGAAGAATATGTGAGGCATAGGAATTAGTGGGTAACAAATAGGTTAGCCAAAGGTTAGTCTATATGTAAGATTAGGATGTAAATGTAAAAAAGATTGCATAGGGTTAACAAGGACAGTTAGTAAAGATATAGCAGGAATAGATGCTACGTATGTTGCAAGCTAGCTGTAAAAGTTAGCAAAAGTCGAAGCTTGTATCTGCTAAGCATATTGCGCACTAGTTGGATAGATCAGTAGAAATTCAATACTCTACATAGAAGAATATGCGAGGCAATCATGCATGTGAGAGTACTATACGTAGAAGTGGAGAAGGAGAGAGACCCGTATACAATTCAGTGTGTGAGAGTCATCATAATAGCGGATTAATAGGAAGGGAAAGTGCGCCATCAGAGAGTCCTGCTAAGCACGGTCGATTATCAAAGAGAAGTATTATCACGTTATAGGATGCACATGTAGAGCTACCAGTTCTCAATATAGTGTGTGGCGAAAGGTTGCAAGGAAAAATTTCACGACTCAAGCATGGAGTTCATGCATGACTTGTAGGCTTGAGGGAGAAAAGTGGTCGCAGGAAATAACGCGAGAGAGCTCTGAGAGGTTGCGTCCAATGGGAGACAGAGGGAGCAGAAGCAGACGCCACGTTCACTCTAAGGTACACAACTATGAAGTAAAGGGTCTGGCAACGACCAGACATGTACTGGACAAGGAATGACGGGTTGAGCGGCGTCTAGTAGGTGAGCGAGCTGGGAGAGATCAAGGTGGCAACGAACGGCTGACAAGCATCAGAGGTAAGTGATCTGTATCAGGAAGGCGTAAGGCTACGGAGAAGGGCGCACACAGTAAGCGGTAAGAGGAGATAGTCAGAATGTGGGAGGCATAACGTGAAGAGAAAGTATAGAGGGGAAGGGACACGCAAATACCAAAGTGTGGTGGCGAGATGACAGAAGTAGGATAAGGGGATTAGGAGCGAACCTGAGTAGAAGCCATAGCTGAAAGGTAGAGGGAGACGACAAGTGGAAGCAACAGGAAGCTAAGGTAGTCACTAGTGGAGGCTAGGTAAGGGGGTTGGAGGATTATTAAATAGGCAGGATGCCACCGAGTAGATTAAAGGTAGCTCTTAAAGTAGGTATGCCACTTATTCTTGCCTTATCCAAATTATCCCTACGTAGGTATTTTTAACTAACCATGTTTAGCATTGTCAATAAGGTTAGGTATAATGTGAAAAGTTTACACACATTACTAAAATAAACTTTAAAGGACTCAAAAAATCATAGAAATAATATAAGATAACTTAAAAATTTGCATAAATCAATAGTTACATCATAATCAGTGCCACAAAGTACTGATGCCATATCCTCACGGTATGCACCGGGATATGTGTGACTACAATTTGGCAACCATAAATTGAGGATTATAAAAAAAAGGAGAGTGGATTGATAGCACATAGCCATGATAAACAGTTACATCTTCTAAAGTATAGAAGGTACCAATAAATTCAAAGGTCATTGGAAAAATTGCCATTACATCGAAGTTTGCATAGAGTCCATTATCAATATGATGTAATCTAGGTGATGTGCATCAAACAAAGCAATGTATCAGTTTTTGAGAAATATAAAGGGTGCTAGTGTGTGGGTGTGTATGTTGAGAAAGATTAGTAGTTGTATATGTGTGTGTGTATGTGTGTGTTAGAGAGATTGCTGCAAGGAGCGCCTGGAAAAAGAGAAAGTAGAGAAAGGAGGATAAAAAAAGACTATGATTTCTATCCTTTCCTAGAGTCCAGAGTGCCTGGTAGCGAACCCAAGTGATAAATAGATCAAACTCCTATTTGGGTGGGTGAATCCCAAAAAGCCAAAAAAACTTCTCAAAGGTAGCTTTAGGAAATCTAGTTCTCAAACCCTGCCAAGGAGACCCAAGAAATCTCCGCTGTGGGAGCAATGCCAAAAAAATTTGAGGCACGGACTCCCGCGGAGCCAAACATCTGCAGCTAATAGCCGTGGAGCAGCACACACACACACACACCCACCCACCCACCCACCCCTATAACGTGTGCTTTGGTCTTGCATCTTTTCCATTGTTCCTGTATACAAGCAACACAATAACATGATAGCTTTCTTGATTTAAGAGTTTTGCTATCTGATTACCCACAAACACCATGCAAAGAGCACGTGCCAGGGACAGCTTTGCAATCCTAGTGTTCAAATCTATGAAGATCGATTTTTTGATGTCCCAACATGAACTAGCTAGTAACTTTTAATGCAAACTAGCCAAGTAAGTGTAAGCTAGCTCAAATTGATTCAGATGCACCTGTTCAATTGTCAGTGGATTCTGAAGCATCATGGCTGCTCTAGAGTCTATTAATATGTGTTTCCACTTGAGCTACCTTATGGTGTTCCACCTCAGTGGAGCATGGACCATAAGGTAGAGCTTCTCCCTAGAGCTTAGCTAAATTTCAAACCACCATATAAGACTTGGAGAGGATGAAATCGCTGGCAATTGTTGGGATTTGCTCCTATGGGACATATTTGTCCCAATAAATCTCCCTAAAAGGATAGCACCATGCGCATGAGTGTGGACTATATAGTTCTTACTAAAGTGACCATGAAAAATAAATATTCTTTGTCCAAGAATCTAAGACGGATGACCTTATAGATCATTTATATGGTGCAACATATATGGCCAAGCTTGATCTACATACGGGTTTCATCAGATTTGTATTAGGAAGGAGGATGTCCTAAGATAGGGTTTCATACACTGTATGGACATTATGAGTTTTTAGTTTTTCACTTGGACTTATGAATGCATCCGCTACATTCCAACAAATGATGAACAATATATTTCGTCCATAGCTGGGAAAGTTTGTCATCATATTCCTCTATGACATACTTGTAGCTTATCTAACCATATTGAACATCTCAAGGTAGACTATTCTTTGAAGGGGTGAAGAAAACCATTATATTTTGCCCACATTATTTCCATTAACAGTATCCATATTGACATAAAAATGGTTATGGGTAGTTAAAGAGTGGCTATTATCTCATATTGTCACAGATTTGAGATCCCTTTTAGGATTCAATCAAATTTTCAGACTTTTATCCGTGAGTACTCATGTATTCCACTACTACCTCTCTCCAAGAGGAGAGAAAGAAATTCCTTACAAAGACAATTAGTATAGACCTGTTGTTTACACAGATGCTCTGGATGCATGCTTAAGGAATTAGCATGTGGTGTTGCGCCTATGTTGCATATCGTGAATCCAAGTATATCATTTGTGGTTCAGATAAATGCTAGTGATTATGCTATTCGTGCAGCCTTGTTCCAAGATGTTCAACATGTGGCTTTTATTAGTCAAAAGCTGACACCAGTGTAGGTTAAATATCTTATGTATGAAGATGAGCTATTTGTTGTAGTTCATGCGTTAAAGTAGAAAAGGCATTACTTATATGGCTCTTAGTTTGTATTGTGTGTGGATAACACATCACTCAAGTACTTTTGTAATACTTAAGATTTGCAAAGCCGTAAGGGTTCAATGGTCTAAGCTTTTGCAAGGTTTGGACTTTGAAATCCGATACTGAAGGGGTGCCGCTAATGTGGTGGCTGATGCATTAAATTGCATCGGTTTGTAAACTTTAGGAGTTTCATTGAAATGCGGATTGATCTCTTTGTATCCGTTAAAGGTCGATGATCCAAACTTTGGGAACCCCATCGGACATGATAGCCTCTGTTGCGGAAGAGAGTAAACCAAAGGAGAGGCAGGATCTCTGTGACCAAACCAAGGCAGCTCCAATTGTGGCGAGGATTCGATGGCAGACTTGAGAAAGACTGGGGAATTTGATACAGAGTGAATTTACCCGTCTGTCCTCCTGCACTAGGCCGAAGCCTAGTGAAAAAGGTGAGAGAAACTCTTCTTGGAACCATGTGTCAATGGGCTAGCCTCGAGCACTGTATTTGTGAATCTAGGAGGATAAAAAACCACTTGAAAAACCTCACCCCAAGAAGTGAACACCTGATAGGCCGTTGGAGGTCAAGGTCTCAAGGCAAGGCAGCAAGTATCCAGTCCCTAGCTTGCGTCGTGGAGGGGTGAGACTCATGGATGCGTGCAAAGAGGGCAGTGGAGATCTCAAATTCCACCTTATTCTGAAGCTGCAATGCAGCTCATCCTAGAGAAAATGCATGTTCTTGCACCTGGTAGAAGGCAATCAGCAGTGACTGAATGAGTAGCCATTTGCCAATCAAAGATGGAAGGCCAACTTAAGCAATGTTAAAATCCATCCATTACGGAGAGAGGAAGGATGCGGCGGAGAGGAAGGGAGGGAGGGAGAGGGGGAAGCAAGAGATGGGAGGGAGGGAAGGGGCAGTAGGGTATAGAGGTAGGCAAAAGACGAGAGGGAGGGGAAGAGGAGAGAGGTGGAGGGGAGGGGAGAGAGGTGAAGGGGGAGAGGCTGGGGGGGAGGCAACAGGTGGAGAGGGAGGCAGCAAGAGAGGCGGAAGGAGATGAGTGGGGGAAAGAGGGGTGGGTAGGAGGGGAGAGAGGTAGAGGGAGAGGTAGAGGTAGAAGGGGAGGGGGGAGGCGAGGGGAGGGTTGGGGGGACGGGCTCTAGCGGGAAGGGAGGGGGATGGGAGGGGTGTGGGGAGGCAATAGGCAGATGGGGAGGCAGCAAGCGAAGGGGGAGGCAGCAGGTGGAGGAGGCAGCAAGGGGGGCAGCAGGTGGAGGGAGGAGCGATGATAGGGAGCAGCTCAGCCCATCTTGTTCCGATTTCGAAATGGGACCACTGGATGAAGATACACGATATCACTCCTTAAATGCTATGGAAATCATCCCCTATGCAAATTTTGTGTACTGCTTTGCTTGAATTTTTGAATTTGATTTTTTGGAAAGCGAATAGCATAGAGTCAGATAAAAGAGCACGTGAAGAAAGGGAAGGGCTCTTTCTATTTATGTAATATATTCTTTGTCCCAATTCAATGTTTTCAGGAATGAAGCTGTTGCAGACCTTTATTCTAAACGAGGAGCAATGTCAGTAAAATTGCCATCAGAAGTGGCAGAAGCAAGTGATGTTGTGATCACAATGCTTCCATCTGCTGACGCAGTCTCTCTCTCTCTCTCTCTCTCTCTCTCACTGTCTCACACACACGCACATCCTAACGGGTCTTTCATAGACTTTGATACAAGCATTTCATTTCATCCCCCCCCCACCAACACACACCCCAAGAAAAAAATTGAGAAAAGTTTTCAGGTTACTTTTATTCCAACATCATGATTATTCTGATTTTTAATGTTTTGTTTTAGATTATGATATGATTGGAGCTTGGTACTAGCTATTCCATTATTTAACAACTTGTTGAATTGTACTACTTCTCCTAGACTTTCCCTCTTTCCAATATTATCTTTCACCTCACCTCGCACTTGTGGACTCACTCTATGCCTGTTCCCTGGATGGCAGCAAGGTGGGCATGTGCAACCCCTCAGTTGGAATTCTGATGATGTGCCCTCCTCCTCATGGGTAAAGGAGCTGACCGCATGAGGGGGTTGGAGAACACCAATCCCCCCCCCCCTTTGCTTTTGGTTATGGGTTATAGAAGCGGGTTTTTACTGCTAGATACCTCTAGGTCCAAGTGCGTGCTAGGTAGGACTGGGTGGGAATTGGGATTTCTTTGATGCAGTAGTTTGTCTAGATATGTAGGGCGCCTGTAAGAAGTTTCTTCCTGAGATCCACTCACGTTTCCTTGGTGACAAGAACCTTGGTTGCCAACCAATATATTCACTAACACATGATACAATCCCTTTAACTAAGTGCTCTTCATCTCCACGTCGCACTTCTTGTTTCGTGGATAATCCTTCCACTGGTGAGGTTGAAGGCAACCAAAGCACAAGCCTTCTCTCCTTGCTCTCTCTTTTTGTTTTGGGGTCAAAGAATATTTTGACCAAGCCCGGGCTACCAGTAAAGGTACTTTTCTTTTCACCTCAATGGTGATGCTTGGTTTAGAAGGACTCTTAGCTGGCTTTGCTTGCTTGGCTTGTCTTAGACTTAAAAGGTTTAACCTTATCAAGGTTGGTTGTTGTTATTAAAAAAAAAAACTATGCGAACTCCAAAACTCCTTTGCTATACATGCATAATCTAAATATTGACAACCAAAGCTAATATTCTTTTCCCTATGCTTGCACCACCAAAATAACTGGAGATACCTATTGCTGCAATCAAGAAGCTCAAAAATTTCATAACACAGTCAAATTGAAATGTAAGGAAGGAAAGGAAGCTCTCTGGTAAATTCTGTTTGCCCTCGTTCCAATCCATATTTTGTCTTGGTCGCCATCTAACCCTTTGACACCGGCCTTCGTCTAATTGCTTTTTGCAGATGGCAAGAGAATTGAAATGCGCAGCCTACCTCCCAATTCAGACCATTGTATGTATATGGCGCTCTCAAAACACCATGTGTCGCCCAAGGCAAAGGCCTTGTGACTAGTCACATGTGGGACTACAAAGAGAAGGATTCCGAGCCCACAACCTGGGACCCTATTCCCCTTCCATGATCTCACGCGCTAGCAAATAAGGCACTTGGGCTAAGCAGTCCCTCTCCAACAGGAAAGCAATCCACGAACGACAGAGTCCGTGATGAGATTGGTTCCATTCACCAGCCTTTGCATCAATTGAACAGACTCAGTCCATCATCCCACGCGACGTGCATTCCATGCTTCTCCATATGTGTGGCAATTGGTTTTCATAGCATCACGCTTCACAGATAGCTCAAGTACCTGATATGGCAGCGGACTTTTTTTTTTCAAGGATATCTCTTAGAGGTTGTCGTTGTCTCGATCAAATAGGCACACCATGTAATAGAGTCTATAGCTCGTTCTTAGCAAGCCCGTTTCTCATCGCTCGATTACAATCTGACTCCCAACTTTAAAGTGAATCTCCTTTGCTCTAAGCTTCTGCAAACGAATTACCAAGGTCCCATCAATGTATTCCAGCTCGTTTTTTACATAAAGAAGCTCTTTCCTTAAACATCCATTTGTGTCCCAGATTTAGGTGACTCATCAACGTCTGTCTGAACCTATTACGTCGACGCACAAAAGTAAATCTCGCAATGCTCTGTCTTGTGAGAATCACCCGTGTGCACAATGATATGTCACCAACCACAGCGTTCATTCACCATCACAAAGTTACATGAACATCTAGTGATTCGTCGTCAACCAAGCTACTAGAACAACTCCCTCGACCTTTAGCCAAGCTCTATAACAACTCCCTCAACCTTCAGCTCTAATACCAAATGAAATGAACCAATTACTAGACTCTGAAAATATGCCACATACTGTAAGAATCACGGGTAATGGCACAATGATAATCCACCCAGCCAAAACCTCTGTAAAAGAAAGCGCAACAGACAAAACGTGATTTTACTTCTGCAAGCTTTTGTAGAGCCCTCATCTCCTTAGACGAATCTGGATGCGACATGTAATAATCTGGAAGCTCTTAGCATGCACCCTTTTACCCCTCTCTTGGGAGGTTGTAGGTCATGTGGAGCAATGGTTCTTGGCTTCTGGATGGTATCTAAACCCTAACCTAGGTTGCATTCCCTTGGGTTTATGGAGGCTTTGGCTTTATGAAGGTGTCCTCATAAAGTACTCACAGTGGGATCCCGGGAAGTGGGAATTAATTGAGACAAGGCACCAAGAGAAGAGCCTCCTCTTCATTCAATATATGGTCAGTAATCCCAAGAAGGTTTCTGTTAGAGTTGATGGCATCTCAGGTATGCAATAGAGTGTAAGGGCTTCTTTGTGGATGAGCCCACCCCCGGTGAGGTTAGGATTAGAGCTGGCCATAAGGCCTAGGAGATTGGCCAGGTTAAGGCTGAGATAGGACACTCGAATTTGGTTGGGTTAACCCAACTAGACCTGACCTTGGCTGGGTTGGATCAGCCGAGGTTGGCCAGTTCTTCAAGGGTGAGGCCTATTTAAGGCTCTCCTCTCACATTTGTTCACTATCTTCTTAAGCAGCCATTTGTACACTCCCTCTCTGACATATTTCACTAGCATTTCCTCTCAGGGCTGAGCAAGATTCCTGTAGTAAAATAGTTATCATTGCCTCTATCATGACATTTTCTTTCTCTTTCTATTTATGATTTCTTTTGCACTACATCACTCTCATAGTTTTAGCTTAGCCTGAGAGCATAGTTTTTTCCATACGTGACCATACGCATACGTCATACGGGTACGGAAGTATGATTGGAGTATGGTTCAGCCCCTGGGGCTGAATCATACGTGACCCTAATTTTACCCCAAAAAAATCAGAAAAATATAGAATGTACACATTTACTTGAGAGAGAACTACAAAACTTCAAACTTCAAACTTTTATTGATTTTAAAGTCATGAAGAGTCCAGGCATTGGATTCTGTCATCTGATACATAGTGATAGACACCAAAACATCATGATCAATCATCAAAAGTAGCAGGTAGTAGTCTGTAGGTACTAGAAAAGTGAAAGAATCCTGGGCCCTGTAGGCTGCAGGTACTACATCAAAGGCAAGCTGGAAAACATCATATAACAAACTGAAAAGGCTCCCAGCCTGCACAGGCTACAGCCAAGAAACAAAACTGAAATGCATCACAAGTTACAACTAATGAGGCTCAAGCCTCAAGGTGCATCCTCATCTTGTGCCTCATCCTCATCATCATCAGCATCAGTGCCATCCTCCTCTCCTCCTCCTCCTCATCACTGTCAATCTCATCTGCCTCGGCATGGGACTCCAAAATACTGGAGCTGCTTGAAGCTGCAACAACATTCATCCTTCCTGTAACAAGAGGGGCTGGTCCAGCTGGAATCTCCTCTTCTCCCTCTATAGTCTCTTGCAAAGCAAGAAGCCTTTCATCATCCTTCTCCTTGTTGATCATTTCCAAGGTTACTTCTATCTTCTCAAATCCCCTTTCCTTGATTTTGGAGATCAGTCACAAATTATAATTGTTCAGGATTCTTTGGAAGAAGCCTATTCCTTCTTTTGGTATGTATAAGAGAGAATGTGCTCCAGTTCCTCTCACAAGGAGAAGCACATGTCCCTTGCAAGAGCACTCGAATAGCCAACTACTGCAAATTTGGAGTGTGAGCCCCAAATGTCTCCCACCACTTCACCCCTTGGTGCATCCTCTTATAATCCTTCGCAATTGCCCAAGCAAATGTGCTTGTAAACATCAAACTCATCAAATAAGATGCCCTACCTCTCAACATCATACTTCGTGTACCGCTCAATGACATCCATCCACCCATCATGCACCTCCTTATCACCATCTAGATTTCTCTCTCTTCAAATAGGATGGAGAACAAAAGCTGCTGCATGTAAAGGAGATTGCATCATATCCCACCTATTAACACACAAGGCTTTGACATCAGCCAACTTGGAGGAGTCTATGCCATCTATAGTCTGTATCTTCTCCACCATTTGATCAGTGAGCTCATATACAGGTCCCATGGTAGCTCCTTCCCTATCAGCCAAACGTAGGATCTTCAGAATAGGTGCACATATCTTCACTATGACTCTTGCTTCCTGCCAGAATGAGGCACCCAATACAATGGAAGACACCTGTTGTGCTTTCACACTGCGTGATACTTTCTTCCTGCAGTACTCATCACTCACAACCATATGACGCAATCCATTGTAGACACTCTCATCCAACAAGTTTGCTAACACAATAAACATGTAAGCAAACCGAGTCTGTGCAGGTTTCACTAATTCCTTCTTGCTGAAAGTTCTGAATAATACTAACACAGTGTGCTTCCGAGTAACAAACATGACAATCAACCATGGGATCTCAAGCCCCCACCCCTGACACGCTACATTCCAAGGGTAGAGATAAGTCTCAAATCATGTCATGAGAGAAATTAAGGCGAAAATTCCCGGATATGTACCCTGAGCTGCTGCTCCTCCCCGTTCCCCTGCTGCTCCCCCTCCCTCAGCCTGTCTCTCTCCCTCCTCAGCCTGTCCCTAGCCCCTCCCTGCTGCTTCCCCCCCTCCCCCCCTGCTGCTCCGCCCCCTCCCCCTGCCTGTCCCTCGCTCCCTCCCTCTGTTCCCTGCTTCCGCCCCCTCCCCCTTGCTGTCCCGCCCCCTCTCCCTGCCTCCGTCCCCTCCCCCCTGCTGCTCCGCCCCCTCTCCCTGCCTCCGCCCCTCCCCCCTGCTGCTCCCCCCTGCCCCCTGCTGTCCCGCCCCCTCTCCCTGCTGCTCCGTCCCCCCTGCCCCCTGCTGTCCCGCCCCCTCTCCCTGCTGCTCCGTCCCCTCCCCCCTGCTGCTCCCCCTCTCCCCCTGCCTCCGCCCCTTCCCCCCTGCTGCTCCGCTCCCTCTCCCTGCCTCCGCCCCCTCCCCCTTGCTGTCCCGCCCCCTCCCCTGCTGTCCCGCCCCCTCCCTGCTTGCTCTCCCGCCCCCTCTCTTCCTCTCACTCCTCCCTTTCTTCTCCTCTCCCTTCCCCTCCCTCCTTGCCCCTCTCCCCTCTCAGCCTTAGCCCCTCTCCTCCTTCCCTCCCCTTCCCCCCTGCTTCCTCCTAGCCTCCTTTCCCCTCCCTTGCCCCTCGCAGTTTTTTTGGAACGGAAGGAGCCTTTTTTTCTGTTCGAGTCGGCCTCCTCACCTTGATTGGCGATGGATTCCCCGTCAGCCAATCCTACTCCATCTCCACCGGCCGCGAAAACTATCACTTTCTCTAAAGACGAGTTGCAGCAGCTCAGGAAGGATGTAGAGATTGAGTGCTCTACCACTTTGTTAGCACGCATCTTCGGGTCTCACCCTTCCAGATCCCAAGCCAGAGACTGGATGCTTGCGGCTCTCCCCCCAGACCTCGCTCCTCGATTGGTAGATGTTCGCCTTCTGGGACGAGGTTTCTTCCAGGTTGTTTTTGACACTCCAGAGGCTGCGAGCACTGTGCTGAAGGCCGAGCTTTTACACCTGGGACACAGGAAGATCTTCTTTGAAGCCTTTCACCTTGGTTTCGACCCAGTTGAGGCAGATAAGAAATTCTTCTCGCTCTTCATCAGGTTCCCCGGGCTTCCCCAGGTTTACCATCGACTTCTTTCTGTTATTGGGGAGCATTTTGGCGTAGTTGCTGAGATCCCACCCCTCCCTGGGTTGCCTTTGACTGCAGCAGAGGCAACCAAGGCTGATGGGGTTCCTAGAGTTAGGGTCCTTTGCAAGGATCCTAACCTCGAGATGGACCACGTCATGATACAGCGCCCGGATGGTTCCTTTTTTCGCCAGAGAGTGGAGATTTCGGGCAGGCAGGACCAGTGCAGGATTTGCAGGACCTCGGGACACTTTGCCAGGGATTGTCCCAGAAAGAAGAAAAGGCCTAAGAAGACCTCTGGTACAGCTACCGCCTCAGGGCATCGACAGGGGGGACAGGGGGGGAGATTAGATCCGGCACTTGCTCCTCGACCTCGACAGAGGGGTGGTACAGGTCCAGCTCCTGCTCCTCATTCTTCACGTGGCGGTCCTGCTCAGTCAGGTGGTGGTACAGGTCCAGTACCTATTCCTCGGCCTCATGAGGGGGGTGGTACAGGTCCTGCTCCTCGACCCCCACCTCCCTCAGGCACACGCGACGCTTTACAGTGGGTTCCAATACGTGTGCAGGTCCCTCCTTCAGTTCACGAGGGTACCTTAGTAGACTCTGCTTCACCTCGAGCTGTCCTTCCTGTCTCACCTTGCACAGTCCGAGACGCTGAAGCTTCGACCTCCTCCCCAGTTGCAGCTTCTTCCTTAGATCCAGCACTGCCAGATGTTCCTCTTGAGGACGGAGAGATTTCCGCGGCTGTGGGCAGACACCGGGTAGAGTGCCTTCCTCACTCCCTCCCTTGGACAGGGGGAAGGGGATAGCTTACACTGTTGATCCTCTTCCCTCACAAGGGATCCTTCGTACTCCGGTGTCTGGATTGCTCCACAGGAACTCGTTTTCAGCCTTGGCAGAGAGTTCAGATTTCCCAGAGGAGGAGTTTGTGCCCGCTACTTTTGGGGAGCCAGTGGTTGGATTTCCTATTGACAGGGCTTCTTCTTCAGGTGCCAGGATTCTTTCCCCTATTGACTTTCCTCCACTGGGTTCCTTCCCTCCATCCAGGAGGTCTTTCCCTGTTGAGGGGTTTGTTTCCGCCACTAGGTCGGGTAAGGTGTTCCACTCTACATCCTCCCGTCGATGAGGATTATCAGTTGGAACATACAGGGCCTAGGTGGCGTCCCACATCGCCGCCGCAGACAGCTGATCCGGGATCAGCTTCATCCAGGTGTTACTGGGGGTCCCATTGATATATTATTTATTCAAGAGCACAAGCTGGATTATAGAGATTGTGCCAAGTCAGGCAAGTTGCTTTCAGGACATACTTTTTGGTCGCCTGCATTGGGCACTAGGGGAGGCACTTCTATTTCAGTTTCGCAGTCGGTTCTCCCCTTAGTTGTTGGGCACGGAGTCATTATCCCCTCTAGAGCTCAGTGGATTATTCTCTTGATTGGAGGACGTAAGGTTGGCTTCCTCAACCTATATGCCTCCAACATTAGAGGGGAACGTGTCCTTATGTGGAAGACCTTGCTCTCCTGGGCCCCCATTGTGGATTCTTGGGTGATTGGAGGTGACTTTAACATGGTCGAGTTACCTTCAGACAAAAAAGGGGTAGAGAAGGCGGACTTCACTCTTTGGAGAGAGCAGCTTGGGATGCCTTCCTTTTCCATTTCTGTGGCAGAGATACTTGGTGTGATGATGCCTTTCTTATTCAGCCACAGTCCCTCCTGTTCTCTTGGTCGAACAGGAGGCAACAGATGCCTATTCATGCACGCATTGACAGATTTTATGTAGATGACTGGGCACTAGACAGAGGGGGATCGGTATGCATTGCTGCGGGGGTTTCCACCTCAGACCATTTCCCTGTTGTTCTGGCTATCTCAGAGCCTCACTTGAGAGGCCGATCTGCCAACATCAGGATCCCAGATGCCTTTTACACAGAGGAGGACCTTACAGAGGCAGCCCTACGGGTATGGTTTGCTCATGTCCAGGGAGGGCAGCCACATCCTTCACATTTAGCCGCTGCCCTCTCTGGTATTAGCGACTTTTATTGCTCAGTTGCTTCTACCAGGAGACGAGATATTCTCAGACGTGAGATTGGTGTTCGCCAGCAGTTAGCAGCTTTGCAGAGGGAAGAGCAGAAACGGCCTTCAGATGCTTGGATTCAGGAGCGCCTTGCTGCAGCGAGGGCTCACTTGCAGTTATTGCTTGATCAGAGAGCAGAGTATGCCTTTCATGCACGGGAGTCCTTCTGGATTCAGATGGGTGGTAGAGTCAATAAACACTTCTTCTCTACTCTTGGCCCTAGACATAGTAGAGAGAGTGTATCTCAGCTTATTGACTCACATGGGGTTTTACAGACAGAGCCAGATGACGTCTTACGCATAGCTTCAGATTTCTATGCCACCCTCCTTACTGCTGATCCTGAGACACACGATATAGAGGATGCTAGACAGGTTATTTGGCAGAGTATCCCAGTGTTGGTGAATCCGGATATGCATGTTCTACTTGATGCACCTTTCACCAACACAGAGTTCAGGACTGCACTTTCAGCCCTTCACAAGGGCAAGTGCCCAGGTTTAGATGGCCTCACTCCGTCTTTTTTCATTGCATTTTGGGATATGATTGGAGACTATATTACTTCAGCCATGCAGGCCATTTGGGACTCTGGCGAGATGCCTGAATCGCTTACAGAGGGCCTCATCCACCTTATCCCAAAAGGAGGTAGCAGAAATTTATTGTCCCAGTGGAGGCCTATCACACTTCTGGGGACTTGTTACAAGATTCTGGCCAAGGCTATCAGCCTCCGATTGCAGCCACTTCTCCCTGATCTTATCCACGACACTCAGACGGGATTTGTGCATGGCAGAAGTATTTTTGATAACATTTTTTCTTTCTGGGAAGCTTCAGAGTAGGCCGTGCAGAGTGGCCAGAATCTTGCCATTCTACTGTTGGATTTTGAAAAAGCTTATGACAGAGTAGATTGGAGTTTTTTGGAGGGCACCCTACTACGCTTTGGATTCACTGATGTTTGGATCAGAGGTGTTTCCTCTTTGTACAGATCAGCCCATAGCCAGGTACTTATTGGTGGGGTAAGGGGTGAGAGATTTCAGATTTCGAGATCAGTCCGTCAGGGATGCCCCCTTGCTCCTTTCCTTTTTTTATTCGTGGCCGAAGCTATGAGCATCTATGTTAGATCTCAAGCTGACATCTTTGGGCTGAGACTTCCTATCAGAAGAGAAGAGGAGCTGCTTGACAGTGAGTTGGCTGATGACACAGCGATTTATTTGGATGCCTCTCCACAGACATTGACTTCTTTCAGGACAGCATTGGATTTATTTTGCTTGGCGGCAGGGGCGCAGATAAATTGGCATAAATCCAATGGCTTTTGGATGAGTGATGAGGACACTCCAGTTTGGGGACTTGACATAGGGTTCACTTGGGTTCAGAGGGGTGTGCCTATCAGGTATTTGGGCTGCCAGGTCGGCTTGGGTATTTCTACCACGCAGCAGTTTGCTCCCGTGTTGGAGAGCATCAGAAGGAAGCTTCTCTTTTGGAGCTCAGCCAAGCTGGATCTTGCCTCTAGAGTTGTGGTGGTCAACCAGGTCCTCTTGGCCACGGCCTGGTTTATTTGTTCATGTTGGTGCCGTTCTAGGGACTGCATCATTCAGCTCAGAAGACCGATCAGGAACTTTCTCTGGAGTGGGCTTGATGGCACAGCAGATGCCTTAGCCAGAGTGGCTTGGGAGACCCTCATCCTCCCTACACAGGATGGGGGTCTCAATATTATTGATCCAGATTTACAGTGCAGAGCCTTACTTTGCAAGATAGTGGTGCGAGGACTTATGCCAGGACAGGAACCGTGGAAGGACTTTCTTATCAGCAGCATACAGAGGTGCACACCTTCCTCAGGAGGAGACTGGATGAGCAGTGTTAGATGGATTTTCACCTCAGCACACCTCAGATCACCTTCATCCCCTCTCATGGTTGCCATTCTGAAAGCTTGGGCTAGTTTCAGAAGCTCTCTTCGGAGGATTCCTCCTTCCTCCCGGGAAGAGATTGATAGGCAGCCCATCATGTGGAACGACAGTATTTTAGATGATCGTGGCAGACCACTGGGTGCCTCACTCTACATGCAGTGGGCCAGGTGGGAGAGGGGACCTGCTTCTTCTTTGGGATCTTGGAAAGCCTTCCGTAGGCTTCCAGAGGAAACCAAGTCAGGGTTGACAGGACATCTCAGAGGGAGTGCAGGGAGGATCTTGCAGATTGAGTCAGCCCATCCAGAGGCTTGGATAGACACAGATGATATGCCTCTCACTACCTCCACTTGGGCAGGTACTTTCTCGAGAGGCGGGGTTCCACTTCAGGTCTTAGCCTTCCGAGGTGCACAGGAGGATGCTTTGGTTTTCAGTGTCCAGGATGGTGGCAGATTGCTCAGATCTACAGATGATATATTGCTTGAGTCTGCTTTTCAGCCTATCAGGGTCGTAGGCCTTTTGATGCAGGGATCAGATTCAGAGTGGTTCTTAGACCCTGACCCCCAGTTACTCTCCACCGGGTCTTGGAGACTTTGGCTCTATGGAGGAGTTCCCATCAGGTATTTACAGTGGGACCCCTGAGAGTGGGAGTGGATTGACGCGGGGCATCGAGAGAAGACCATCCCCTTCTTTCGTTACACGGTCAGTAATGCCAGGAGATTTCAGCTCAGTAGTAGAGGTTGGAGACCCTCCAGAGTTCCTCATTGGGAGACTTTTGGTATTACTGCGGATCAGCAGAGGTACTTCTGGAGGAGGCTCTGGAAATCCCACAGGAATAGAAAGATCACTATCTTCTTTTGGCTTTCTATTCATGGAGGGATTGCAGTGAACCTTTGGAGGTCCAGATTCGGAGCCGACCCTACTTGCCCTCGTTGCCTTTCTGCTTCGGAGTCTATTCAGCATTGCTTATGGGATTGCAGACAGGCGAGATTGATTTGGATGGGGATAGCCAGGATCTTCAGTCACTTTGCCCATTCCCCACTCTTTATGACTTGGGGCTCGGTGGCTTGGATTTCTCTTACAGGACCTCAGGTTTTCTATGAGGGACTTGACTCCTCCCGGGCCATTTCGGTTCGACATCATCGGGTTGAGCTCTGCTCGTTGGATGTGGTTACACACCGTCCTTTTACAGCTGTACATGCCTCTGTGGATACTTCTTGGGAGATTATAGCGAGCATAGCAGCCTGGCATATCTGGAGATCCAGATGCACAGAGGCTATGGAGGGTACTTAGGTTCATCCCTCGCACACATTGGCTAGTATCTGGACAGACATCGTACACACTCTGATGGCCGTATGGACGGGTATGCAGGGGGACTCCCGTGCAGCCTCAGCTAGGAGGGCTTCTTTCTTCAGGGAATGGAAGGATTCTCCTTTCTTCTCTGAATCTACTACAGGGTTGAGATGGCACTTTCAGCCTCAGCCTTGGTTTCTTTCCACCTCACTCTGAGGGGGTTTTTTATTAGCTCTCGCGGGTTTTTGTTCTTACTTAATAGAAGTATTTTTCATGAAAAAAAAAAAGAAATTAAGGCAATTTACCAGTCCACCAACAACAATCCACTAAGAGGAGACAGCTTGAAGTGGAGCGAGGATTGAGCAAACTCATGAAGTTTCTTTGAGCTTATTATCTCTAGAATGTTTTTCATTCAATCAAGTTCAATGATATAGATGGTGCTTGTTTTTTGATCAAAGTGTCTCATTTTAACACTGCCTATGCACCATATCAAGAATTTTGATGTTGGAAGCTTCACATATTATCATAAAAACCATGAGAAATTCCTTGCAACTTGTAGCTGTCAACTATATGCATGAGACCATAATATTAATGATAGGCCTATGCCGAGTGTCAGACCAGCGATCACACACTATGCCGCATCCATACTTTTTCCATTTCTCCCGAAACTGCAGCAACTCTTGATCTATGCATACCACCTCATTTTTCAGCTCCGAAGTACGCAAGGATTTGTAGGATGGAGGCTTAAAGCTAGGCCCAACTTGTAGGAGCGATGAGCAAAAAGAGCAAGTACAGGAGTCGATGGAGATAAGCCATCACGTCAACTAACTTGAAGAAAAGAAAGTACAATGTACTTGAAGGTAGACCCTAGGGCTAAGTGTCCTAGGTGTCACCTAGGACTAAATGTCCTATGTGGCATAAAAGGCACTAAAGTACTAGAGTGCTTATTGCTATGCCTACAAGGCACATACCGGGGTCCATAGGGCATCACTAGAATCGGGAGAAGATGGCCTACAAACCCCCCTCCATGGTATGGGCTGAAGTATTCTGGAAACGTCTCAGAATACGTGGTATTTTTTGGTCATGGTGGCACATGTTCATCCAAAAGGATATAGCCACCTATGAATGTACAGGGTATGTCAGATCATGTAACAAAGGGAACCAAGTGTAAAGCCTATCAGAAGACTTCGAATTCGAGACGAGGAAGTGCCTTTGTAAACATATCTGCTATGTTGTCCTCTGTGGGAAGGTAGGACAACTCTATGTCTCTTGCTGACAATCGCTCTCGAATATAATGATAGTGAACTTCAATGTGCTTGGTACATGCATGAAACACTGGGTTACGCGCAATGGCCAAAGCACTCTGGCTGTCAGTGTAGACCGTAGTGAAGGATGTCTGGCGAATACCAAGATCTGTAAGTAACTATCGAAGCCAGACACACTCTACTGTAGCAGTGAAGGCTGCCCTGTACTCAGCCTCACAGCTAGATGTGGCAACTATTGGTTGCTTCTTGCTGAGCCAAGAGATACATGAACTGCCAAGCAAAAAACAATTGCCGGTATGTGACACTCTGGTGTCAGAACAACCTGCCCAGTCACTATCCGTGTAAGCATGCATGGTAAGTGAACCCTGATCACCATAGAAGAGGGCTAAATCCTGAGTGCCTCTGAGATATCTGAAGACTCTCTTCACTGCCTGCCAATGCTGTGAACTGGGTATGTGCATGAACCATGTGCATGAACCTGCTGAGCTGAGATATTG
Source organism: Dipteris shenzhenensis (assembly GCF_047967505.1). Taxonomy (NCBI): domain Eukaryota; kingdom Viridiplantae; phylum Streptophyta; class Polypodiopsida; order Gleicheniales; family Dipteridaceae; genus Dipteris; species Dipteris shenzhenensis. The sequence continues at coordinate 2,248,224 of NC_141605.1, read as the reverse complement.
CATACTGTAAGTCAGGTCTGGTGTGACATAAGTAAATGAGACATCCAACAGCCTGCTGGTAAAGGGTGATATCACATGGTGGGCTCCCATCATGAGCTGAAAATTTGAAGCCAGGGTCCACTGGTGTAGAGATTGGCTTGCAATCCTCAAACTGAAAATGATCAAGGAGCTGTCCAATATACTTGGATTGTGACATCATTGTACCCCCCTCAACATGAGCAAACTGAATGCCCAAATAATAGTGTAGCTGTCCCATGTCTGACATTTCAAAAGCCTGCTGCAAATCAGCCTTGAAAGCTGCAATATGCTGAGTATCTGGGCCCGTGATTAGCATATCATCCACATATAAAATTAGCACTAAAAAATCACTAAAAAATCAGATCCACTCCCACGGACATAAAGAGTGGGCTCTGTGGGGCTATTCTGAAAACCAAGGGATAGTAAGTGTGCATGAATTTTGGCATACCATGCCCTGGGTGCCTGCTTCAAACCATAAAGGGCTTTTCTAAGCGGGCATACCTTGTTTTCAGAATTAACAACCTCAAAGCCAGGAGTTTGTGTTACATAAACTTCTTCTTGCAAATCCCCATGAAGAAAAGCAGTCTTGATGTCAAGCTGGTGCACTTGCCAATGGTGATGGGCTGCAATGGCAATGACACATCTAATAGTAGTAATCCTGGATGTGGGAGCAAAGGTCTCCTCAAAGTCAATGCCTTGTTGTTGGGCATACCCTTTTGCAACAAGACGGGCTTTGTGTCGATCTATACTGCCATTAGATTTCCTTTTTAATTTGTAGACCCACCGGGTACCAATGGCATGCTTGCCGGGAGGGAGATCTACTAATTCCCATGTGTCATTTTTGGCAATGGATTGTAACTCAGCTCTCATTGCATCCATCCACTGTTTGCTATCAAAAGCATCTTTATGGCACAAAGGCTCTTCATTGCAAGCTGTAGCAAGGAGTGCAAACTCAAGAAAGTGACCATGCATTTGTCTATTCCCTGATCTTGTCCGAGCAGTAAAAGGCTGATCTTGTTTGCTGTCCCTCAATGTATCAAGAAGCCATCTGGGAACTTGCCTTTGCTGGCTATTGACAGCTCTTTCGTCAATCACTGCATCATGAATAGTGGGATCATTTTGTGCTGGAAGAGAAACCTGCAAATCAGCACCATGGATCTTCAACACCATTGAACTCCCTTTTTGACATAAGTAGAAAGAGTCTCTTTTCCTTTTGATGAAGAAACCAAGCTCTTTTGCCCATGTGATATTGAGTCCACCTACCAAAGCCATTGGGGCTATATTCCTTTCCTTTGAAATTCAAAGTGACATCAGAAACCCATTCTCTGATCTCAGAGTCATTTAGGATAGCCACCACATTAGTTAATTGCTCCATAATCCTACAAGAAAAGATAATGAAGAATTTAGATACATACAAGTGAAGTACAATATACAACCCTTGATACAATAAATGTGAAAAATAGCCCAAAAGGCTTTACAAGGCTTCATATGGCAATAAATGTGGGAAATAGCCTAGAAGGCTTTACAAGGCTTAAATATTTGTACAAATGTAAAAAAATTAGCCAATAAAGCTTTACAGTAATATAAAATATTGAGCCTTAGACAGCAGTTGAAGATCCTCGAACAGGCTAGAGATGTGACGACCAGCAGAGCAGCAGACTCCCAATGAGCAATGGAGGACTCGGGGGGCTGAGGAGAGCTGGAAGACAAAAGCAATACCCGCTCTGATACCACTGTAGGAGCGATGAGCAAAACGATCAAGTACAAGAGTCGATGGAGATAAGCCGTCACGCCAACTAACTTGAAGAAAAGAAAGTACAATGTACTTGAAGGTAGACCCCCCTAGGACTAAGTGTCCTAGGTGTCACATAGGACTAAATGTCCTATGTGGCATAAAAGGCACTAAAGTACTAGAGTGCCTATTACTATGCCTACAAGGCACATACTAGGGCCCATAGGGCATCACTAGAACCGAGAGAAGATGACCTACACAACTTAGCTAATTGCACAGACCATTTCCAAAAATTATGGACTTCTCACCTTCCAATGAGGAATGTCCTCTGCAAAGAAAAAGCGCCGAAGAGCAATGTGGGCATCCTTCCATGCCTGGGACTCCCATGCCTTGGCCACGGCTCCCTGGGTCACGTTTTGTTTCTTATTTTTTGGTTCATGTGTAGATGCACTTGCACTTGCACTTGCAGCACCACTCTCCCAGGCATCTCCCAAATCAGCCACATCTGCATCAAGCTCTTCTGCAAATTTATTTATTTTTGCCTTTGCTTGCAGCCTTCTGCAAGTGTCTTTCACATTTTCAGGGGGGGAGAAGCAAGGGTCAACCCCAAGGCCTGTCAGCCCAAGAAAGTGTGCTCTTATGCGGGTAGGTCCTCCATCCCATTTGTGAGGGTAGTACTTGCATTTACAAGTGAACTGCCCCTTTCCCAAAGGCTTCAGTGTCTCCACAAATTCCCATTCTTCTCCTTTCTTTCTTCCCATATGAGAGAGAGAGAGAGAGAGAGAGAGAGAGAGAGAGAGAGAGATGAGAATCTGAATTTGAGAATGAGAAGAAACTTTAAGACCCAAAATTCAACAGATAACATGGATGATGGAACTTGGAAGAGATAAGAGGGAGTCAGTGGTCACCTCGGTCCTCCTTCAATCGAATCCTGGAGGCTAAGAGTCACAAGAGCTCATAGAATCTTCTCTTGCTGAAGGCCAGGACCTAGGTAGCTGAAGCATGAGACTCGAGAGCTCAAGGTGGACTCTGGAGTCTGGACAGTGGAAGGTTGCAGCCTGCATTGGATCTTGGGTCACGGGTGCTTGAAGGGCTGGCTGTACGGTAGCCTGCAGGACTTGGTACGCTGGTTGTATGGCTGGCAGCTTGGTTGTAGCCTGTACGGAAATTGTACGGCTGGGCTCAAGGGCCAAGGCTGTACGGAAATGGTATGGACGTACGGCTGGGCTCAACTTTCAAGGGCCAAGGGTCAAGGGTGGAGGCTGGAGCGTGGAGAACCACGCCTGCTACTGCAAATTGGAGACGACTGGCCGTACGGGCGGACTGTAGTAAGTATATTTTTTTGCCCAAAAAAAAAAAAAAACGCGTACGGAATCGTACAGTATGGACGATCGTACGCGTACGGTTCCAACTATGCTTGAGAGACTAGCAGCCCACTAAAGCTCCTTATTGGGAGAATTTTTAGATTTCAGTTGATTTGTTGAAATTATTTTGGAATAGACTTTGGAAATCCGTTTGAAATAACTCTTTTTCGTTTGGCTCTCTATTCATGGAGGGATTGCAGTGAGCTAATGGAGGTCCAGGTTGTACTCGTTGCCTTTCTATTGAGGAGTCTATGCAGCATTGCTTATGCGGCTACAGATAAGTAAGGATTATTTGGCAGGGGATTGCTAGGTATTGAGCACCTTCATGTGCTCTCCTTTTATCATGACCTGGGACTCGGTGGCTTGGCTCTCTCTTTCTGGACCTCGGGTGTTTTATAAGAGACTTGCCTTTTCTTGGGCTCTTTTTGAGTCATGTTCTTTAGATGACGTTCCCAGCACGCCCATTATAGACATGGGCATGCCTTTGTTGAATACCCCATGGGAGATTTTGGCGAGCATATAAGCGTGGCATATTTGGAGATCCAGGTGCATAGAGGCTTTGGATGGTTCATAGGTCCACCCTGCACACACATTGGCAAGTATTTGGGCAGATACGGTACACATCTTGGTGGCCATTTGGGGGAGCATGTAGGGGTCTTCACGGGCAGCCTCTACCAAGAGGACTATTTTCTTCAAGGAGTGGAGCGGCTCCCTGCTATTCTTGGAGTCCCCAGAGGGTTGAGGTGGCACCAACATTTTCTCTTGCTCTTTTATAGGAGCTTTTTGGATCCTATTAGGCTTTTTTTTTTCATGCCTTGCATTATGTACTTTTTTGTTGAGCTTTGCTCTCGGAGTTTCTTTCATACTTAATTGAAGTCTTTTCTTTGAAAAAAAAAGAGAGCATTGTTTCAGAAAAAAAAGGGACACTTCATCTGTTTATATTAAGTTTGTGCTATTTAGGTGGCCTGTGCTACATTCATCTAGAAATTGTCATTTGCTTCTAGAAGCATAGATTGTTGCAAACTCCACCAAGTCTCATCTTGCCTGCTCCAAGGAAAGTTTTAGAGCAAATCCAGCTTCTCCCTGCTCACTGCTGGCTGTTTTGGACCCCACCACCTTTAGAATCCCCATTTAGGTCCTAACATTGAGGGACCAAACTTTTTTTTTTCATTTTTTTATTTTTAGGTCCTAACATTGAGGGACCAAAAAGATAGTGGTGTGGGTTAAAAAATGGTTGCAAAGGTGAGCTGCTGCTCCTCCCCGCACGACTGCCCCTCCCTCCTCTCAGCCTAGCCTCTTCTCTCTCTCAGCCCCCTTCTCTCTCTCAGCCTCTCCTCTCTCTCAGCCCCCTCCTCCTCCCTTGCTGCCCTTCCCTCTCTGCCCTCTCAGCCCGTCTCCCTCCCTACCTCCCCTCCCTCTCCCCCGGCTGCCTCCCTCCCAGCCACTCCCTACCCGGCCTCCTCTACCCCCCGCCTCAGCCCTTCCCCCCCTTCCCTGCCTCCTCCTTCTCAGCCGCTCCCCTCTCTCTCCTCCCTCTCAGCGCTCCCTACCCCCCGCCTCAGCCCTCTACCCTGCCTCCTCTACCCTTGCCTCTTCCCTCCCTCCTCCTCCCCCCGCCTCAGCCCTTCCCCTTCCCCTACTTCCTCTACCCTCTTCTCAGCCCTCCCTACCCCCCGCCTCCACTACCCCTCCTCCCCGCCTCCTCTACCTCCCCCCCCTCCCCTCCCCCCTCCCCCGCCCCTTCTACCCTCACCTCAACCCCTCCTCCCTTCCCCCTCTACTCCTCCTCCCTCCTCTCTGCCTACCCCTTCTCTGCCTCCTCCCTCCTCCTCATCCTCTTCCTCATCCTCCCCCTCCTCCCTTTCCTCCTCAGCCCCTGCTCCTCCTGCTCCTCCTCCTCCTCCTCAGCTCACCTTCCTCCTTCGCTCTCGGGCAGCTTAGTGCGGAAGGAAACTTTTCGTGTTCGAGTCGGCCTCACCCACCTCGATTGGCGATGGCTCTGCCTTCAGCCAATCTCTGTCCACTCCCACTGGCCGCGAAAATAGTTGTTTTCTCAAAAGACGAGCTGCAGCAGCTCAAAAAAGATACTGAGCAAGAGAGCTCGACATCGCTCTTTGCTTCCATCCATGGGTTCCAGGTTACAGGCCAGGGACTGAATGCTCGCCACTCTACCTGGAGACCTTGCAGGGCACTTCACAGATGTTTGTCTACTTGGGCGAGGTTTCTTCCAGGTTGTTTTTGACTCCTCAGAGGTAGCTCGTACAGTGCTGCAGTCTAGCCCGTTAGCACTGGGCTCCAGGAGGATTTTTTAAAGCCCTTTTTCTTTGGGGTTTGATCCTGTCAAGAAAGACAGCCAGACGACGTCACTCTTCATAAGATTTCCAGGCCTTCCTCAGGTGTACCATCCAGGGTTGCCTACGTTTGACGTACGGAACATCCCGTACGGTTGCCTATTTTTTAGGATTTCGATCGATTAGGGTTTTTATTTTTTGACCTTTTTTTGACCGTTTTCTGCCCGTTTTTTACTGTTGGGGCCAGCCTCTCCTCCAAACCTGCATATATACCCCTCTTACCCCTCCCCCTCTCCACCAAGCAATCTTGCCTGTCCATCTCCCTAGCCATCAAGCAGCCCGCTGCCCACCTCCTCTCCATCTCCCTCTCCCTCCATCTCCCTCTCCATCTCCCTCTCCCTTTCCCTCTCTCCTCTCCATCTCCATCTCCATCTCCCTCTTTCTCTCCCTCTCTCCCTCCCTCTCCATCAAGCTCCCTCTTCATCCCCCCCTCCTCCATCACTTCTCCATCTCCATCAATCTCCGTCTCCATCAAGCTCCCTCTTCTTCAAGCTCTCTCTCTCCATCAAGCTCTCTCTCCATCTCCCTCGGGCCTCTCCATCAAGCTCTCCCTCCATCTCCATCCCCCTCTCCCTCTCCATCAAGCTCCCCCTCCATCTCCATCTCCCTCTCCATCAAGCTTCTCTCCATCTCCCTTGGGCCTCTCCATCAAGCTCCCTCTCCATCTCTCTCTCTCTCCCTCTCCATCAACGATGAGGCCACCTAGTTGGCGCATCGTTGATGATGTATTTTCCTTTCGGATGATTTTGTGTCCCATAGGCCATGTATGGCCTTCCGTGGACCTTTAATAAAATTTCTTTCTTTCTTTCTTTCTTTCTCCATCAAGCTCCTCTCCATCTCCCTTGGGCCTCACCATCAAGCTCCCTCTCCATCTCTCTCTCTATAGAGGCACATATAGCCCTACACTGCCCCCGATATGCACACATCAGAGACGACTATCAGCAGATATTGACAGACACCACTCAGATCTCATCAGTTCTCTCCACTGCCTCTCCGGCAGTGTTGGGATCTTTTGTCACTCGTCTTTTTTTGTACCGTCAAGAACTTGAAAATTCTTGACCCCTTTACAGCGGATGAGATTTTTGTACTGAGGATTAGGTCCCATGGGTCATTTTTGCCCCCCCGAGGACGATAATAAAATTCTACTTCTACTTCTCTCTCCCTCTCCATCAAGCTCCTCTCCATCTCTCTTGGGCCCCTCCATCAAGCTCCCTCTCCATCTCCCTCTTCCTCCCTCTCCATCAAGCTTCTCTCCATCTCCATCTCTCTCCCTCTCCATCTCCATCTCTCTCCCTTTCTCCAAGCATCAAGATTCAAGCCTCTTCGTCCTTCTCCCTCCTCATCTCTCTCTCTCTCTCTCTCTCTCTCTCTCTCTCTCTCTCTCTCTCTTGCTGCCCGCAATGTCACCAACTATGGCACGAGAGGAGATGGTGTGCCCGGATAATTCCTCATCCGAAGCGGAGGATGAGGCCTCTCAATCCGTCTCTGTTGCCTTCGTTGGGGCTACTATGTCCTCCGGTACGGCATCAAAGAGAACGAAGACAAGTGATGCTCCAAGGAGGAGGCAAGCCACTCTTGTCCAAGCCACGGATGGCCTCTCCGGTGCATTGTCATTCTTGAAGGAGCGGCAAAGACAAGTTGAAATAGAGATTGCCCACACCGTCATTGAGTACAATCTCTCTTTCCATGTGCTTTAATGTGACCGGTGGCGAAGAATGATGAAAGCCATAGCCTCAGTTGATCCATGTGAAGGGTGGGATGGAGTTAGCTACAACGACATGCGTACCAAGAAGCTAGATGAAGAGAGGGAGAGAATCAACACATCTCTCGAGCCCGTGCGTGCTGGGTGGGCTAAGTATGGATGCTCCATTCTCTCCGACGGATGGTGTGATAGAAAGAAGAGAGGCATCATCAACATTCTTGTCTCTTGCCCTCTTGGCACATACTTCTTGCGGGCTGTGGATGCGGGAGAGAAGGGAAGAAAAACCACCGCCTCCTTAATCTATCGTCACATTCAGGATGCTATACTTTTCTTTTATTTTTTTATCTTCAATCTACTTCTTCTTCTTGAATCTTACAAGCTGAAACTTGTCATGTAGGTCGGTCCCCCAAATGTGGTGCAAGTCGTAACGGACAATGCCTCCAATTGTAGGTCCATGGGTCGCATGCTTGAAGGGGAGTTTCCCTCAATAGTGTGGACTCCATATGCTAGTCATTGCCTTGACCTTCTCATGGAGGACATTGGTAAATAGCCTTGGGTAAAGACCATTGTGAGTGACACTTGCTCCATTGTGAGCTTCATCAACTCCAAAAGCAAGCTTCTTGCCATCTTTCGTATCTATACCAACTTGGAGCTCAAGAAGCCATCAAAGACATGATTTGCTGCTATGTGGCTACTTCTTGAGCAGCTCTATGATGTTCAAAACAAGCTCCAAAAGACGGTCGTGTTCGATGAATATAAAGAATGGCTTGAAGGAGAGTCGAATGCAACTCAACAAGATGCCAAAGACATTCAACGGATTTGCTTGAGAGAGTCTTTTTGGCAAGGGGTGAAGGCCATTGTCATTGCCATTACACCCTTGTACAAGGTATTACGCATGTTGGACATGGAGGGGGCTACTTTGGGGCTTCTCCATCACTTCATGAAAGAAGCCATTGCAGAGATTAGCGCCTCCACCGTTCTAGATACGGATATTAGTCCGTTATGGTAACTTATAAATCTACAATCCTAATATCGAATCTTGTTTCTTTGATTTTGAATGTTAATTAATAATCTCTTGAGTCTAGACTCTAACTTATCGTTATGCTTTGGATATTAGTGATATTTTGGATACCACACCAAAGCGGGACAATATTCTCTTTCATGTCAACAAGAGGTGGAAGTGGATGAAACGACCCATCCATGGTTTTGCTGCCCTCATGCATCCCGCTTTCAAGGCCCTCTCTGTCTTTACGGACTCGGAGTGGGCCTCTGATAGAGATGCATATCTTCCTAAAGCCTTGCATGAGGACAAGCATGGTGCATTTCTTCAAGAACTTATTAACTACAATGACCAAAGGGAAACCGCATTTGCTTCCACCGTGTGTTGGAAGAGGGACTCCTTGGTCAAACCTCTTTTTTGGTGGGAGTCTTTTGGGTACCAATTGCCCCATCTACAAAAAGTAGCTATGAGGATTCTTGCACAGGTAATTAGAAATCTAAAGCTAGAACACGTTACACTCTAATATTTAAATTCATACCTCTAGGCTCTTCAATCTTGAAATTGTTTACTTAAAATTAATGTTTGAATCTTGATGTACATTAGGATTGCTCCTCTGGTGTGTGTGAGAGGAATTGGTCTGCCTACTCTCTCATTCACACAAAGATACACAACAAGCTTAGCACAAAACAATTGGACCCGCTTATTTATTGTCGCTCTAACTTACATATGTTGCGCAATATGCTTGAGATGCCTATGGCTAGCAGGTAGACTTTTCAACTTATTGTAAACTCATATTTGCTTTCCATACTAGGAAGTTCTAACTACAATCCACACGTCAAATTTTCAGGTAAATGTGGATGAGTGCAAGCTATCGGCAGATAAGCTTAAAAGTGTTACTAGAGAGCGCGATCCAGAGTAGGATCAAATTTTCAGGGATCTCTACTTGGAGCTCGAGGAGATAGATCGACGAGTGTCACACACTCGCATTGGGAGAAGGGTCACCACTCCAGTTGGTGGCACTCGTGGTAGCATAGCATCCACAGCTCGTATCAGGACATCCGTGCCATCAACTCCCCGAACCTATGTGAGGCGCGGCTCTGGGAGCATATCAACCACATCCGTTGCTGAGGACACCCTTGTGGCTAGAGAGCCGAAGTATGATGAGGAGGGCAATGTTCTTAGTGAGGGTGACTATGGTGAGGGGTCTCATGGATCCTCATCATCCTCTAGTGAGAGTGATCATAGTCTTGGATTTGACAGTGATAGGAGTACCTAGAGGCTAGGACCTAGGGCCTAGGCCCTAGGCTCTTGCCTGTAGTAGTAAAGCTTTTTGTAAAACTTTTTCCATCTATATTAGACCTTGGTCCCCCTTTTTGTACTCACTACTTTATGTCACGAATCATGATATATCTTCGGTCCTTTTAAGTTTTGCAAATTGCACCTATGCAACATGTAGATTCTAGAATGTTTGTGTTTCAACTTTCAAGAATCAAGTCATGGACATGTTTGTGTTTCAACTTACTCTAAAACTCTAAAATATCCCTCTTTTTTTTTTCTTGTATCGAACGTACCATCGGACATACACCTAAGATTTTTTAGTTCGTTTAGTACATTAGTGAAGGGTGCATCAAGTGAAATAGTCATATCCCCTGTCACCAACCCAGGTAAGTATCGCCAAATAACCACTCTAGCATCATCTGAGGCTTGCGTGTCTAGATCTACTGTAAGAAGGGAGAGAGAAATCAATGGCAACCTGCAAGACGGCCTTTGGATATGTCTGAAGAACTCTGCCTGATGAATCAACAAGCTGTGAGATGCTCTCCCTACTATCTCTGGGGCCAAGAGTAGAGAAGAACTGCTTGTTGACCCTACCTCCCTTCTGTGTCCAAAATGACTCTCTGGCGTGAAAGGCATACTCAGCTCTCTTATCTAAAAGTGACTGCTGTTGAGCCCCTGTTGTAGCAAGGCGCTCCTAAATCCAAGCATCTGTAGGCCTCTTCTGCTCCTCCCTCTGGAGGGCAGCCAACTGCTCGCGGATACCTATCTCACGCATGAGGATCTCACCCCTTCTGATACGAGCAACTGAAAGATAAAAGTCACTAATATGAGAGAGGGCTGCGGCTAAGTCTGAAGGAGAAAGCTGCCCATCTTGCAAATGAGATACCTAGGTCCTCAACACTGTCTCTGTAAGGCCCTCCTCTACATATAAAGAATCTGGAATCCTGACACTGGTAGAGCGGCACCTCACATGGGGATACCATCAAAGCCACTAGAAAATGATTCGAAGTGGACACCCCAGCTGCAATGTAAACAGTACCACCTCTGTCAAGAGCCCAATCATCCAGATAAAATCTGTCAATCCGTGCATGTATAGGCATCTGCAATCTCCTGTTCAACCAAGAAAACAGTAGAGAATGTGGCTGAGTGTGAAAAGCATCATCATGCCAAGCATCCCTGCCGTTGTACTGAAAAAGGAAGGCATCCCACGCGGCCACCTTCCCTATCACCCCTTTTGTCTGAGGGCATTTCAACCATGTTGAAATTGCCCCCTATAATCCAAGCATCTGCAATATGTGACCAAGAAAGAAGTTCTTTCCAAAAAATAACACGATCCCCTCTAGAATTGGGTGCATAAAGGTTTAAGAGACCAACCTTATGCCCATTAATCAAAAGTATAATCCACTGAGCTCTGGAAGGGACTATGATCCCGTGTCCAATCACCAAGGGGAGTATAGAAGAAGCAACAAAAATGCAAGTACCTCCCTTGGTGCCCAAGGTGGGTGACCAAAAAGTGTGGCCTGAAAGAAGCTTACCCAACTTGGAACAATCCCTGGCATCCAATTTGTGTTCTTGGATCATTAGAATGTCCATGGGACCCCCAGTAACACCTGGATGAAGTTGGTTACGAATCAGTTGCCTGCGGCGGCGGTGAGGTATACCCCCGAGTACCTGAACGTTCCAACTAACAATCCTCATCTGCGAGAGGAGGCCAGAAGGAAGATCCTACCCGACCTGGTAGCGGAGAAAGCCCTCTCTTGTGAAAAAATCCTCCTATCAAGAGGAGGGAAGTCAACTGGGGAAAGCACACCCCCCCCTTGCTGAGGGGAAAACTCTGTTCTGGAAGATATGCTCCATAAGCGTGGAGGGTACAACCTCCTCCTATGTCTCAAACGCAACCAAGTCTGCCAGAACTGAAAATGAATTCTTGCAAAGTACCTATGGCGTAGGAATGTGAAGGAGTACCTCTGGCACAGGAGTGCGAAGGAGCCTTACGGAAGAAGTGGAACCAATAACCCCCTTACCTCTATCAGGTGTAGGCAAACGTGGCAACATCTGCCTGACCTCAACCACAATTATGTCATCCTCCTCAAGTAAAGCACGGGACTCTGCACAAAGATTCTCCCTAGATGAGCGCTCCTACATCTGAACAGGGTCAGGAGCAGTCTCATCTGCACATGGAACCAGGACAGGGATGTCTCCTGCCTGAAGAGACGGGTCCGTGGCCCCGTCAGTGGTAGCCTGAGGTACTGGCTCACCAACTCTAACAGGCACCCAACGGGGGATGGCCGAAGCAAGACGTGCTGACTGTCCTGTCTGCATTGTAGAAGTACCAGGACGAGAGGCTGATGGTCCTGGCTGTGAAGTCCTTTAAAGGTCTAGCAGCCCGAGAGGCGGTAGGAACTGGTCATGAAGAAGGTCTAGGTCGGGTGAAGCTATGAGGCGCACCCGTGGATCTTCTTGGTCTTTTCTTTTTCCTTGGACAATCTCTGGCAAAGTTCCCAAGGGTCCTGCAAATCCTACACTGATCATATCTCCCTGCAATCTTGACTCTTTGTCTGAAGAAGGAGCCATCTGGACACTGAAGCATAATGTGGTCATCCGAGATTTTAGGATCAGAGACAATGACCGTAACACGCCCATCGGACCTGACGGCCTCTACTGCTGAAGTAGGCATCTCAGGGAGAGGGGAGATCTCAGTAACCACTCCAAAGGCGGCTCCAATGGAATGTAGCAGTCGATGGTACCATGGTTGTACTCCCGCATTTGAGCTTGCTCTCGCAGTTTTCATTCATACTTAATGAAGTAATTTTCTTGAAAAAAAGAAAAGAATCCCCATTTAAAAAAAATTGAGATTTGCCTTGGGGAGCTGCTAGTTTGTTCTTTTCCCAATGATTTAGCCTATGGCACGTGTTCTAATCTAGTTCCGCACTCAGCACTGGATTTTGTAGAGTTTTGTAAGGATTTTCTACCATAGATTGTTGTTTGTAACTCTATGCTTTTCTAGGATAAATTGTGAGATAAGTGTGAAATGTGCTCCGAGGGAGTGCTTTAGCCAAAATGGGGCGATAGCCTTCTTTGTACTAGCATGGCAAAGCTCCCTAGGTCCCCAAGGGAAGGGAAGCGAGATCGAAAGGAGTGGACCAGGTAGGCATATAGCGCCATTGAAAACTAGCATTTCTGCACATAGCGAGCGGGAGAACTCGTTGGGAAAGTGCGCTTTGAATGAATGTTGAAGTGATTTCCTCCCCAAGCGCCTGACAAATTCTCCCAAACTCGACCCTTTCCCCCTCCCCCCTTTCCCTTAGCCCCTGCCCGCCTTTTCTTTTGTGATTTACTCTTGATGATTTCTCTCCAAAACCCCCCCCTTCCTATTGCCATCCCCTACACAGCTCCCAATCCCCCTTGACGATTTCTTTTCCTACCGCGCTCCCAAATGGCGCGCAAAGTGAAAGCCAGATGGCTACTAGGGTAGCCGTTAGAGAAACCGGCTGGCCTCATCACTTGGCTGCATAGAGCGACCCAAAAGTTCCAAATAGTAATGCTGGATACAGTCTCCCACACACTATCCTTTGGTAGAGGTCATGGGCGTGATCAGGAGGGCTGAGATGCGTGATGGATCTTTATCTGGGAGACCTGCTGTCCATGTATCCTGTATGCTGGTGAGACAGGATCAATCAAGAAGGCGTGTCCTCCCTCCGTGAGCTAGGCCACCATCCCCCAAGTGAAGTCCCTCACCATCCTGTGTGCCAGCCACAATCTTGAGGGATGCCAACCATATCCACTGTGCGACTGGGCATCCCCAGAGGCAATGGGGAATCGTCTCCAAAACTCCTTTTGTGCAACAAATGCATCTGCCATCTACCTGTATCTGCTCTAGCCATGGACCAATGGGTAGGCCCCTGTGAGCCATCAACTAGAAGAAATAGGAAATCTTATGTGGTCGCAAGTTTGTCTAGAGGCGAGGCCATGAACGGGAAATAACCTCTCGGGACGTCCTGCTCTAGCCAATGGCGTTCCCTCAAGGGGGACCATGCTGTTGCTTCAAGCCGTAAGCGGCGCCCAGTACGAGTCGTGTAGGAAAAGGAGACCTCCTCTACCCGATCCGATTGCCCTATGTGGGCTGGCCAGAACAACTCTCTTGGATCCCACTGAATGTCGCATAAAGGTTTGCCCTCCCACAACGCCACATTGCTTCCTTCGGGGTTGATAAAACTATGGTGGGATCAATGTACTAGGTCTTGCCCAAGCGACCCACTATCTTGACCCTCTACCACTCTAGATCCTCCAGGTTCGCCTCTGACTCATCATCCACCTCTGTCTCTGCCTGCAACGAGCCTCCAGGTCCCATTCTATAAAATCGAGAATGGCAGGAACCGAGAGACACTCGAAAGAAGTGTGTCCTGAGAGGTAACCTCGTCCGCGAGAACTATCTCTACCAGCAGTGGGGGGTCTAAGGACTCTGGAAACCATCCCACCATGAGTCCGGGATTGTCGCCTCGATCTCCAACATCCTGGTACTTGTCCCTTGAAGATGACACAGGGCTTGCGTGCGGTCCAATGTCTCTCTACGAAGCCGCCGCCAAGCCCCAAAGGATCTAGCTAGTCCACTGCTCCACTGTGCCCATCTAATGTGAGTCCGTTGACCTAACATGTCGCCCTTCGAATCTTTGACCTCCGGGTGCCATATGAGCGATTGTCTCTCAGACTCCTCTATACAAGACGGTCTTAGCCCAAATGAGTCCTCCCTCCAATCTCTGCCACACTCTGTAGAGACTCCTCATCAAAGGAGAACCCTTCCCTATCAAAGGAGCCTCAGAGAAGATCCACCTATAAGATTGCTACCACTGACGTCCTATGCGAGGAGTGGTCCCAAGAAGCCCCCGTTGGAGGAGGAGCTTCTAGGTTTCTGCTCCTGGGGTGACGCATCTCACTACTACACGCTTGCCCAAGAGGGATCTGCTTTACATCTCCGGATCAATAATGCCCAGTCTGTCCTGTGCCTGGGGCAAAATCACAGTCTGCCAAGCCACCGTGGCTCTTTTATAACGCATTCCATCCGATTGTGAACATAGAAAGTTCCGTACCAAGCGTCGAGCTGCCCCATGCAGCCCTGGGGTGGAAACACCAGCAAGAGGCAATATACCAAGCTGTGGCATGAAGGACCTGGTGAACCACCAACGCTCTACCTGCAAGAGAGAGTTTGGCAGAGCTCCAGTATAATAGCTTACGCCAAATACTCTCTAGGACTGGGCTGAACTATTGCTCTACCGAAATGTCAATGCCAACCTGGCAGCCTAGGTACCTTGTCGTCTCCCCTCTCGAGATCCACCGAAAGTTAAAATCAGCTCCCTAATCCCGAACCTCCTAGATCTCCTTTGGGCCTATGAAGAAACCAACGGATTTGGTCCAATTTATGCGAGCTTCGGAAGCCTCACAATAAATGGATAGGGCTCCTCTAACCCTATCTAGTTTGGATGCTAAGCCATCCACATAAAGAGCTGTATCATCTGCAAACTCCGAGTCTAGGAGCTCCTCCTCTGTCGGATCAGAAGCCTCATCCCTGTAAGGCCAAGTGCCTGAGAGCACAGAAAGTAAACTAGGGCCTCTGCTATAAAGAGGAACAGATAGGGGGCCTAAGGATAGCCCTGTCTCACTGAATGGGAAAGAGGAAAGGCCTCTCGTGTGTGCCTTCCAATAATCACCTGGCTGGAGCTGCCCGCATAAAGAGCTGAAACCCCTCTGATCCATCTCTTTGACAAGCCAAGTCTCTACATGGTACCCTCCAAAAAGGACCACTCCACTTTGTCATATGCCTTCTTGAAATCCAACAGAAGAATGGCAAGAGGCTGCGACTCCTCCCAGGACCTGCCCACTGCCTGCCAGAAAATGAAGATACTCTCCAGGATGCTACACTCTTGGACAATACTGGTCTGCATCTTGTGAATGATGTTTGGTAAGTGGGGTCTCAACCACAGGCTCAAGTCTTGGCCAAGATCTTGTAAGCCATGTCAAGAAGGGTGATCAGCCTCCACTAACGAATATTTGACCTATCTCCCCCCTTCGGAATCAGGCATATCCAGCCTCTGCTCAAGGAATGTGGAAGGGATCCTGAGTCGAAGGTCTCCTAGTAGGCTATATACTCCCAGAATCACCGAAAGAAGCTCGGAGTCAGGCCATCCTCTTCGGGGCACTTCTAGGCTGGAAGGGCATGCAAGGCTTCCTAAATCTCCTCATCAGTAAAGGGCGCCTCCAAACGTCTGCTCAGACTCTACGTAACAACAACTAAAGGAATCTGTTCCCATACCACCTCTCTAGCCAGAAGAGTGGTGGGCAAAGCCTCCTCCGATTGAAAAAGCTGACGGTAGAAGACCGTGGTCATCTCAAGGATCTCTTGAGGGTCTGTGTGCATATGTCCCTGCGAGTCCCCGAGTCACTAGAGCTGAATCCCTATAGACCATGGTCTTGTGGTATGAAAAAACTGTGTGGTCATCCTGTCCCCCTACTGGACCCATCTGGCCTGGGAAGAGTGGTACGAGAACTTTGCTCTACGGACCTCCAAATCCTGTAGCTCCATTCATGCACACTCCAGGCGGCGGTCTTTGAGCTTCCTGAGTCTCTCAATAAATGCTAGGTCTCGACGAAGTGCTCTCTCCCGCTCCTGAAGAGCAGCTCTCCATCTAAGAGCTGGCACTAGAGCTCCTGATTGCTCCGCTGGATCATCTCAGCCACCCATGCCGCCCATCCCTCATTTGGTCTTTCCTCGGGCTGACTCTAAATCTCCACTATCACCTCCTGTAGAAGATCCTCTGGTATGTGGACCCCCTTTTGGTATAGTCCACGACAGGGCTGCTCCAAGTGGAGGACCGCCGTAGAGTGGTCCGACATCGTGGTTTCTGCTAGAATGCCGGTAGAGCCACCTCTGAGTAGAGCTCAATCCCCTGTGTAGAATGTGTGTAGACGCTCCAGCAGCCTAGCATGACATTGCCGTCCAAAGGAGAACTGCACACTATCCAAAAACTTGGTAAACTCAGGCTCACGCCATGGATCCCTGCCACTGATTGTAATAATAAACTGCTCCCAGGTACTCCTCTCCATAGCTGGCATCTCTGCGAAAGTGGCTTCTTCCTACTTATCCTCCATGAACTCTAGGTTGTTGAAGTCACCTTCAACATTCCACGAGTCATCCTTTCAGTGTCACAAGAAACGTTTCTAGATTTTTACAGGCGTTTCGTCTAGAAACGCCTAAAAATACTATATTTTATAGAAGTTATATATACTTCATAAATAATTGTCTTCAGATTCTCTCTCTCTCTCTCTCTCTCAAAAGAGCTCTTAGATATCCATATTGTGCACATAGTGCACACACATATTACACAGTTGAAAGAGTAAAAAGATGCATCACGCAGCCTATAGATTGAGGTTTACAAAGACATAGATCTTCCAATTTACAAATTACTATTAACTAATTAGTTGCAAGTGCATATGGCTGCTAGCATATGCCATGGCCCATAGTTCAAACAATAAACTTTTAACTTTATAATTCAAATTTCAGAATCAAATTTCAAGATTCAAAATATAACAAAATGTATTATGTATTACTGTTTACATCATACATGTAACATGCCATAATGATATACTGGTAACTGTATGGTGTAAACTGTATACATAATCAAAGCCTGTCGCCTGCAAGCCAGCTGCTAACAATTGCAGTGTACACAGTACACTCTAGAGTCTAGTCTCGACTTTCTAGAGCTAGGGACCGCTGCCCTCTCCAAGATCTGCTGCCTCATCACTGTCATCATCAGCACTGGAATCAGCAGATGGATCTACATCCTCTATGGAGGAAGAGAAAGTGCCACCCTCGAACCAAGTAGGGGCTCGCAACTGATGTGAGTCCTCTGAGTCCGCACTGTCTACCAATGCCGCCTCCTCCTCTGGCTCATCTCTACCTCGACGTCCTCAGGATGACGATGCAAGAACAGATACCTGTGATCCCCCTCGTGAGGCTTGTGCTCGACGTTGATAACCACGAATCTGGGGTGTCCCTGTATCCTCTGCAACAGTAGCAGCACGTACTCGTGGTGCACGAGCTCGAGCCATCGAACGTGTTTGACGTCAAAATGGAAGCATATCATGTCGCAGGAACTCGTAAGCATCGTCATTCTCTCGACTGTGCTAGATGATGGACATGTCGACAGGTTTTAGCTTGATCTTGTCAGGATTGACTTGCTTGGGCTTCCACTCGATGCTACCGGTACCATCTGCAGACCTGTACTTCTCAAGTAGACGTAGGTTGGCATTGACATATACCAACCTATTGAGCTGCTCCACGCTCAACCTGACATAGTTTACAAAGCATAAAGAAGTCAATTCTCATGACTTAAGAATTGTTTTTCAAAATGTTACAAGCTTGACGCTATACTATATAGCCTATTGTTTTTCTCTTCCTGGTGTGTATGTCTGCACATATGCTCCATATTTTCTCAGCTGGACCTGATGTGCAATCTTGCGAAAGGATGCGGAGAGCTAAGTTCTGCAATGAGGGATTCAAAATCCCAAATTTCTCCCACCAAGTAAGAGCCAATAGCCTGTTGTCTCTTTCCTTGGCAATTGCACAGGAGAAATGACCCATGTCATTGTGGAACTCCACTATGTCCTCTTCAATGCTATTGCAATTTGCAATACTGAAGAAGACAATATAAATAATTAGATAAATCATAAATGATAATACAAAGTTGAAATCACTTAGAAGTTAGTAGTGAGCAGGCTGCAAACTTGTACGCCATGCTACCTCACCTATTCTGGACCGATGAGTCGCATACTTTCTCCAAGTATTGGGTCCATCCGTTCACAAGCACCCGATCACTCCATTTAGCAGGCTCCTTCCACAAGGGATGGAGCATATGTGAAACAGTGTGGATTGGCCTATGAAACCAATCCCATCTCTTCCTCCAAATTCCTAATATGTCATCCTTTCTGAAAATTTACCAAAAGGAATCAAGTTAGAGGCTAGAGCTAGGAGAACTGAGTATTAAACTTACAAGTTTCAACTTATATGTACCTGCTCTGGTTGAGGATCTCAATAGGACAATCCTCCGTTGCTTTTCGAAGCTTCAGCATGAACTCGTATAGCAAGCCCATAGTACAACCCTCATGGTCAAAGAGTCGAAGCACGAAGTACAAGGGCTCTATGGACATCTAAATGCCAAAACTGATTGTCAAAGACAATCCCCTCGACATTCTATCCAGCAAGCAATCTCGAGTCACTCCAATCCAGCCAATCTGAACTGGTCATCATGCGACGAAGGCTCTCTTTGGTCTTAACCAGCCTACAAATGATAAAGTTTAAACAATGAATAATTTGAGGAATTGATCATTGAATGATGAAAATTGAATCATGATTCATGAATCATGCCTCCTAAGAACCAGGAAGATGTAGCCAAAGCGTGTCTTTGAGGGTCTCATAAGCTCCCACTTACACTCCCTTCTGAATAGGGCCAGTGCATGTGGCTTACGAGTGATATAAGTCACTAGCTACATTGCTTTTTCGACCACACTAGACACCCAAGGCAGCTTTCCAATATCCTCCATCATCAAATTAAGAGAGTGTGAGGCACAAGGTGTCCATACTATCTTGGGATACTTCTCCTCAAGAAGACTTCCCATTCTCTTGCAGTTGGAGCCATTATCGGTGATGACTTGCACCACATTGTCCTCACCAACCTCCCATATCCACTCTCCGGTGATGTGAAGGCTGGCATGTGAGGCATCAACCACCCTCAAGAATATGCTTCCCACACAACTAGTGACCAAGATATTAATCATGTGTCTCCTCTTCGTGTCACTCCATCCATCGGAGACTATGGTGCATCCATACCGACTCCAAGCTTCCTTGAGTCCCTCCATGTCTTTCTTGATTAATCCCACCTGCTTCTTCAAACGTGTGGTGCGGAGAGTCTCAGAACTAGCAGGTGTAAGGGATGATGCTCCTGCTCTACCAGCAGCTACAAGTGCATGATAAAACTTCTTATAGGCAGGAGTCCTTGCAACATTGAAGGGAATATTGCAAGCGTAGAAAAACTGCTCCTCTGCAATGGCAACCTCTTGCTTCAGACATTCTGCCCAAGCAGCCTGTATAGGAGTAACTCTCGGAGTGATAGCTGCTGGACCACGCGGCCTCTTGGCAGGAGGCCGTGGAGGAGCTGATGGCATAGCGGACAGCCCAACTGATACGGATGCCGATGGAGTGGTGCCATGTAGAGGCTGAGTAGAGGCACTCCCATGAACTTGTGATGTCGATGTAGATGGAGTATACCCATGCCCCTCCTGCTGTGAGTGAGAACACTCCACATTTCCTGTATCTGACTGGGATGATGTGAGAGTGACGGTTGCCTCTATGCCCAACTTCTGCTGCTCAACCAACACATTAGCTTGAAGAACTTGATCTGTGATCACGGGATGGAGGAGGGATCGAATCTCAGCAAATTTGGATGAGGTACCTCCATATGCCAAGAAGATCCCCTCTGGAATGGCATGGCAAGCACTCTTACCCTGGCCTCCGATCCATAAAAAATGTGCTCGAACTCGAGGGGCAGATCCCGTCAAACTGTCACCACAAAACTTGCATACTGACCTCCTTGTGCTAGATGTGCCATATCTCTTTATAAAAACGGTATCCTGCCATACATCCCGTTTTGTGCTTCCACTCGGTCCACCGGCACATCTTGAGGCCATGGTATGGGAGTAGAGAGTAGAGTAGAGTAGATTGTAGAGGGTAGACCGTAGAGGGTAGAATCTAGACTCTAGAGTAGAGGGTAGAGTAGAGAGTAGAGGCTAGAGGAGAG
Organism: Dipteris shenzhenensis; assembly: GCF_047967505.1. Lineage (NCBI taxonomy): Eukaryota > Viridiplantae > Streptophyta > Polypodiopsida > Gleicheniales > Dipteridaceae > Dipteris > Dipteris shenzhenensis. The sequence continues at coordinate 2,227,932 of NC_141605.1, read as the reverse complement.
TAGAGGGTAGAGTAGAGGGTAGAGTAGAGTAGAGTAGAGTAGAGGGTAGGGTAGAGTAGAGGGTAGAGGGTAGACCGTAGAGACTAGAGTAGAGGGTAGAGTAGAGTAGAGTAGAGTAGAGGGTAGAGTAGAGAGTAGAGGAGAGTAGAGGGTAGAGTAGAAGGTAGAGTAGAGGGTAGAGTAGATGGTAGGCACTAGGAGCAAGGCAAGCAATGGAGCGGCGCAGGAGAGGAGCGAAAAAACAAAAACGGCGGCCAAATTCAGAAAGAAACCCGTCGCGGCGAATTTTTTGACAGCCAGATGTTTCGCCCTAACTACCCGTTTTGGACGTTTCTAAGAAACGTTTCATCTAGAAACGTTTCTTCGCGTTTCGGTGCCCCGAAACATGTTTTTTGGTAACACTGCATCCTTTGGGAGGCAATCTGTGAGTGACCGTCGAAAAGCCAGACGGTGCTATCTGCAAGCGGGTATGTACACGTTCAGGATACCAATCCGGGCCTCTCCTGCTTGAAGACCTATCCACACTACGCGATCTGGTATGAGCTCGCCTTGTGCAAATATCTCTTGGGCCACCGCCTAGGATACTGATATGCATACACCTCTACTCCTACCAACAGCGGGGGACCAAACCTCTGGGCCCCTCCCAGGGAGGAGATGGTGTCGATGTGTGATGTCTGCTTGCTAAGAATATGTGCTCCTGAATCAAGAGGAAGTCAGCTAGTCTACCTACCAAAGCCCATTGCAATTCCTGATGGATCATCAGATATTGCGATTGACTACACCCACGGTCGTGATGCTCATGCACGTTCCAACTTACCATTGTCAAGCTCATGTGGATCGTGCGGAAGCGAACAAGGCTCACCTGTGCGTAGGAGCTTGCTCTAGGAAACTGGATCTCAGCGACTTTGCCAAAGGTCTTGAGGGAGAGCAATCTGTATCCGTGCGTCGATGAACCAAGGTCGCCACTGGCTCAATCTCTACCCTCTGTGCCCAATACTGCATGAAGGAAACATGTACGACGAAAAGATCTGCGCACTACTCGAGTGTCCAGTAGTGGGGCTTTGTGAGTACAAACTCTGGTGGCAAGTGAATCATTCGTACTGCAAAGGCTGATCCTGCTAGGGAGAAGCCAAGCTGAAAATACATGGAAGCAACATGAGCAAGCCATAGATCCATGCCCTGTGGCCCCATCCACTCGTGCATCATTTGATATACTTGATGCTTCATCATCACGTCGAAAAGCTGTCTGGAGTCCACTTCTCGACCCCTATGGAGGCAAACTGGAGGACCCAAATTGGGTGGGTGCGGGATCCTACTGCACTAATGCCCCCTTTTTGGGGATGCGAGATCAGAATGGTCAGTTCGAAGGTCATGGAGTACATATCTAGGATTTCCAAATAGTTCCATGGTCCTGATTGCCAGAACTCTCTCAGCAAAGGCCGCCCAGCGTGCATGCAGAGGCATGAGGACTGAGCATCTGCACCATCTTCCTCGAAGGTCTGAGAAGATGAAGCTGAATCCTGCATGCCCAAAGAGCCGACTTACTGATGAGGAGAGGTCAACGAGGTGGCCTTTGCCTTGCCCTTGCTCACAAATGAGGTGTCGAGGATGTTGCTAATTGAGGAGATGGAGCGGAGGGTGGGGGGGCGGGTGGTGAGGGTAATCACAGTAGGAGCAGGTGGAGGCGGCGGTGGGGGGGGGGGAGGTGCGGAGGGGTAGTGCAGAGAGGAGGCAGGCATGTCCAGGGGTGACAAGGATGAGGGGTCCGATGGGGGCTATGCGGTATCTGTGGCTGCCAAAGTTGAAGGTCACTCTTCGGCGATGGCACCTGAGGCCTCTAAGGCTCCTCCTCCGAACCCAGGGGATGGGTGAGTCGTGGACATTGATGCTTTGGAAACCTCTGGTGTCTACTGCTGTTGATGCGGAGGATCCTGTGGGCATGAAGTCTCACCTCTGGAGGGGTCTAAAGAATGTCCTGAGGTCGAGGGATCTCTCTTTGGATCTTGTGCTACGCCTGCTTGGGGACCTTCAACCTGGTATCCCTGTGATTGCGCAACTACCTGTGCTCGCCTCTTATGGTTGGCATGCTGTTGTTGGTTCATTCTGTCTCACTTACTCCGCTTCTTCTTCCCCACCTTGGTCCACCTTCCCTCAGAAGGCTCAACCTGGGACTCTGGCACATGTCCTTGGGATTGTTGCTGTGCCTGCCTAGGTCCCAACCTCTGGAGTGTCACTATGCTGTCCCTGTGTCTCTTGTGGGGAGGGATGGGCCCTGTCCAAGCCTCTTGTACAATCCCTAGCTAGGTGCCTCTTCTGTCTGCACCTCAAACACTGGCCTGTAAGTCCAGAGACCTCTAGTCTCTGCCGCAGAGTACCTCCCTCAAGAGTCTCCAAGAGAATCACCTCTGGGAGGGCATCCGGGCTCTCTACAACCAACTTGAGACGAGGAACCTTGTCATCTGTCACAATAGATGCCTCCGACTCCGAAGGGTACTCTAGATTCGTGCCGAATGCCCGCCTAATAGAAGGAAGGATGGCACTATACTCCCTCGGAAGGCCCTAGGAAGTGAAGCATCACTGGAAAGCGGGGAACATGGTGAGTCGAGTCCATGTCCTCCACTGTAAATCCGTGATACCAAGGGATAAGATACATCAAATGTGGGCCCAGGAGAATAGGGCTCCTCTCCACGAGAGCCAGAGAAGTATCCGGGGAGCCAAGATGGACGAGAAACACACCTTGTCCATATATGACGACCTCCTAGATGTGGTCACCATCTAATGCCAGGCTGCTAGTCCCTGATCTGTCTCCTCGAGGGATTAAGGCCAACTATCTTGCCAACAACTGTCGTGTATTGTAATTGGTTCACTGCTTGCTGTATCTGTTGCTTATCAGCTGGTGATGGGAGAACTTTGATGGTTGGGGGAGTCGAGGGTGCTGTCATGGAGCTCCTTTGGCCAGACCAAGGGTTGCCACTAAGAGTCCCAATCACCAAAGAAAAGCAGAAACTGAGGAAGAGTGGGGGACTAGAAGAGGAAGAAGATAAAGAAGGCCCTGGATAGAAATCACTGGCGCCCGCCGTTCCTAGTAAAAGCAGGAGAAAAGCTCCCCCAAGATACAGGAGAATCGCCAATAGCTGCCCGCCAATGCTGAATGGAAAGTACGTGTTGAATCCTCGTAAGATGTGATCGTTGATCTGTGATTCAGAGGGGAAAGAATAAACTAAAGTGAAGGAGCAGCCCCAAACTACTTCTCAAATTTCTGCCAGCCCTTGAGGGTAGCACGTAAGACCACTGAAGGAGATTTTTAGGCTGGCTGTCCACTCAATGCCAGCCCAAGGTGCCGAGGGCTAGCTATGCAAGTTGCCTTGACGCTGAATAAGCCACCTAGACACCCTTATGCGAAGCTGGAAGTGCAAGATTGAGCTGCCATTTTGTTGGGGGAGCACCAAATGAAAGAAAAAAAGGGGGTCGCCTGTCAGCGCCCCCACACCTTGCTGTCACTAGACGATGCCCTGCCCGTGTTGTGGGCTAGGCCCTGGAGAGTCACATGGAGCAAGTAGGTCATCTCGCGGGCAGCATGGGCTGGGAACGCGGGGAGCGCAGAGCCGAGGGGGAGCGTTCGTGAGCCAAAAGGGCCCGGAAAGGGCTGACGGGGGGGTCGCACGCTGCCCCGACTAGGGGGCTTGGAGTTGAGCTGCCTTCGCTAGGGGCTCGAAGCTATCGGTGGAGGAGAGGATCGAGGGGGGGGGGGGTTGCAGCATGCAGGTCCAACGAGCGACGGCTGCGTTGGTTACTTTTTCTTTCAGCCCTTTGTTTTGCTACCTAGTCTTCTTTTCTTTGTTGTTTTCACCCTACACCTTGTGCGACAGCTCCAGATTATGCCCCACGGGAAAAGTGTTATCAGCCCAGACTACCCAAGTTTGCTTCCTTCCATAACAACATGACGAGCTATCCACTTGCTCAACTATTGTGTTTGGCCTGGCTGCTCCTGCTGCCCCCCTCAGCCCTCTCTTCCTCCTCGTAGCTCCCCCCGCCATCTCCTCCGGCCCTCTCCTCCGCCTCTCCTCCCCCGCCTTCGTTGCTTCTCCTCTCCCGCTTCTTCCCCCGCCATTGCTCCTCTCCGCCCGCACCTCCTACCCCGCCTCCTCTGCTGCCCCTGCCGCCCCCACCTCCGCCTCTGCTGCCCCCTCCGCCGTCGCTACTCCTCCCGCCCTCCCCGTTGCACAATCCACACGCCCGCTACTATCTCCGCCCCCGCCTCCCCCTGCTGCCCCCCCTGTGCCTCTTCCCGCTTCTCTCCCGCCTCCCTTCTCTGCCTCCTCCTCCCCGCCTTCTTCACGTCCCCCTCGCCTCTTCTCCTCCTCCTCTCCACCTCATCCCGGCCCCCCTCTTTGCCTCCTTCCTTCCGGTTCTCTCTCTTCTTCTTTTGCAGTGGGAGCATTTGTGTTTGTTCGGAGGAGGAAGATCTTTGTGGTGACCTTTGGTCTGGCCAGAGGGGCTCTATGGCAGCACCCTCGAATCCCACTGCTGTTAAGGTCCTTCTTTCTCCAACCGACAGGCAACAGATACATCAAGCAGTTTAGTCCCTCCAAGACAAGGTGATCGTGGGCAGAATTATGGGCCTCACACCCACAAGGAGACAGGTGCGCAACTGGATCCAGGCGAGCTTGGCACTAGATAGCGACCACATTCAGGAGGTCAACATCTACGGAAGAGGCGTCTTCCTCATCCAGTTGAGCTCCCCTGCTACCTCCTTGGCACTTGTGGAGCAGAGTCCCATCTTCCTTGGCCCGCATTTGGTGTACCTCTTCCCTTGGTACCATGGCTTTACAGTGGAGGACATGGACACGACACACCATGTTCCCTGTTTTTCGGTTACGCTCCGCTTCACGGGGCTCCCAAAGGAATTTAGAGCCATCCTCCCCTCCATTGGTCGAGCATTTGGCACTATGTTGGAGTCTCCGCTAGCTTCGGCAGCATCAGTGGTAGCAGATGACGGGGTCCCCAGGATCAGGCTGGTGGTTAAGTGCGCGGAGTCCCTCCCATAGTTGATCCTCCTAGAGACCCTTGAGGGGGGTACACTTCGGCAGCGAGTGGAGATTTTAAGGTTACCAGGCCAATGTCTTCGTTATAGACATATGGGTCACTTAGCCACAGATTGAATCCGCAGCCAAGGCTGAGCTCTGACCCCCCCACCCTCGCAAAGTAGGTAGAGTCAGCAGGCCAGAGCCCAGGACCCCCCTAGACAGGAGAAGCAGCAGGAGTCTCAGAGCCCCTGGGTGAACCCTTCAAAAGGGGACCGGACCCAGTTAAAAAAGAAAAAGAAACCAAGCAAATAGGCTTGAAAGCGCCGCAGGCAGAGGGCTAGACGCAGAGAGAGAGAGAGAGAGAGAGAGAGAGAGAGAGAGAGAGAGAGAGAATCTCGAGAGGCACATGAGGAGGAGTAGCAGCTTGAGCCCATACGTGGAGACCCACCCCTCGAGCGGTAGGGGCCACTGCTCAGCCAGGTGATCCTCTCGTGATGAAGGTCCAGTGTCCGCATTCACCCTTGTATTAGTAGCGAGCCCTAGGAGCTCCTGATGCTGCGATGGCGGAAGCTGTGGATGTTAGCTGAGCAGTAGTTGAGGAGGATCGAATTCAGAGCCCCGACAAGCTTGATTAGCAGGAGGGGCCTGTGGTCGCCCCTACTCCCCCCCCGTCCCCCTCCTCTCCGAGATCCCTCCCCCTCTCCCCTCGCCCCCCTTCCTCCTAGGTTCCCCCCGCCCAACTCTTGCCCCTCCTGCTAGGGTCATACTCACCACCCGTCCCCCTCCCTTCGCCTCCCCCCCCCTCCCCCTCGGCCTCCCCCTCCACCTCCTTAGCGGGTTCTCAGCCTCCCCCCTTCCCCAATGGTGTTTAATGCTATGCTGCGAGTTCAGATTTCACGCATGATGGACGAGTGGATGGGGCCGCAGGGACTAGACCTTTGGCATGCCCACGGTGCTGAGGTGAATTTTCAGCTATGCTTCACGCGGGAGATCTGCGGAGAGACCTCACCTCCATAGAGAGGCTCAGGAAGCAGGACCTAGGTTCCCAGTGGCTTAGTATAGGTTTGAGAGCGCGTGCCTTGAGCTTCAGGACACGGAGATTCGGCGGGCTGAGTTCTCCTATCACTCCTCCTAGGCCCAGTGGGTACAATGTTGGTTCATAGATGGAACAATGGAGCAAAGATGAAACACAATAAACACTTCTTTATTCATGAGTGGTTACATATATACGCAACTGCCTCCATGTTGGTAGATCCCAGATCCACAATCATCTCCATGATTATCTCAATCAATCACCTCCTATGATCACTTCAAATCCACACATCACACCAACCTGACATACCTAACTGCCAAGTCACTAGAACCTTCTAGCACACCTACACTCACACACTCCTTGCATAGGACTCCAAGCCCATAGGCACACACACACACATACATCAATTTGTCCTTCATTCCCCCCCCACAAATTGATGACCTCATCCCTCAGCAGTAGTACATGGGATGCTCTATGGCTTGCCCACCATCATGTGGCAACACACATGGCCCCAACCTGTGACTCACTCCTAGGACTCTTGGTTTACAACTGGGAGATAGACAATGACTATGTATGAAAATCCCCATGAGTCGAACAAGGAAAAATCTCAAACAAAAGACTAACAATTATTGAAGGATGGACTATCCATGGCAGAGAACCATTATTGACCTCACACACACATAACTTTAGAAAACATATGGGTCCTCACCCTTGTCAGAATTGACTTGGGTGTTGTAAGCAGTGAGAGCTTTAACATCCTCTAGTTCTTCTTCTTCTTCTCTCTTTGCTTCTTCAACAAGGTTTGCTGAACGTCTCTTCTTTGCATAACATTCTTTTTCAAAATGTCCAGGTTTTCCACAAAAGTTGCACTTCATTTTGCTCTTTCCCTTGAGGTTGCTTTTGGCCAAATATGCTCCATGCTCTTTGTGGTCACTTCTTTGTTTGATTTTCCTTTTCTCTTCCAAGAGGGATGCCTCAATTTCCACCAGACTGATCTCTGGTATATTGAGTGTGGTGACAATAGTGCCATATTCCTCAGTTAGGCTTCTTAGTAAGATAGCAATTATAATATCTTCATCAAGATTAAACTTGATGCCAGATAACTGAGTTAATATGCTCTTCATTGAATTTAGATGTGAAGAGATGGATTCTCCTCTATCCAATTTTAAATCAAAGAACTTGATGAGCAAGCTAAACTTAGAACATCTCCCCTGTGCTCCAAAAACATGCTCAAGATGAGTCCATGCAGCATGAGCAGTCTCACAACCATCAATGTGGTGGATAAAAGAATCACTCAATCCAAGAGCAATTATGGCTAGTGCTTTTTCATCTTTAGGAAGCCATAAATCTTCTCCTTCCCTAGTTGTAGGTTTAGTTTCTTTTCCATTAGCCACCTTCCAGATCCCCTTTTTCATGAGAATAAATTTTAGTTTGGTCTGCCAAGTGTGAAAACCCTCTCCTTCAAACTTATCTATCTTGAGTTTGGAGGCCATTTGGGAAGGTCTTACCAATTTAATGGCAGTGTCTAATCCCTTTATAAAAGATCAATCTTTCTTAACAAAGAAATCACCTTCACCACATAGATGCAAATTGCTATATAAAAATTCAGAAAAACCTAGTTGTTTGGCATATGCATAACCAGTTGGCTTCTCCCATATCTCTTAACTGGGGTCTTCTTTAGTAGTCTTCTTAGCATTTGAAGAACATTGAGAACTTGGCATGTTGTCAAGAAATCACAATCAACTAAACTTCAAAGAACATTTTCTGAACTGGAAAAGTAATCTCTGAATCTCTGAACTGTACTTTAACTCCTCAAGCATCACCTTATTATTTAGTGTAGCATCAAACTTCAAGGAAAGTCTAGAAATGCTTGCTGAAAACAGAGGAACCTTGAGGATTGATACCTCACTCCACATAGCATTAAGCTTGGGGATTTTGCTGCGCAATCAAAGGTACATAAGAGGAGAAGGCTCAGTACAAATCTCAGGCGAAATGGCGCATCACACTACCCGGGGCAGCATCATCTTCTCCAACTGTGAAAGCCATGTATTCTCTAAACCCAATTGGTTTTTCTTCAGTTTCTCCTCATTCGCTTGACCATTTGCACTCAGATTTCACCAGTAGGTAGCTCATAGGGTCGCCTAAGTACACCTCAAAGCATTTTAGGAATGGTGGCTCCAGCAAGCTGAATTCATAGAAATGGCGCGGGATGAAGAAAGAAGCGGCACGGGCTGTAGAAGCTCTATTTCATCAATTCCTCCCAAGTGGAAGTGCGCCCTAACAAGGGAAAACTACAATTGAAAGGGCATGAGAAATGGTGGCTTGTAGGTGGAGAATAGGCTTGTTGGCATTTTGGGAAGGAAGGTAGAAGAGAAACTCCATTTGGGGAAGAAGAGGGAATCTTCTTGGAATCTTCAAAGAATCTCGTGGATTCTCTTCCTAGGCACTAGGATTCTCAGCAAGCTTTGATACCTAGATGGAACGATGGAGCAAAGATGAAACACAATGAACACTTCTTTATTCATGAGTGGTAGCATATATAGGCAATTGCCTCCATGTTGGTAGATCCCAGATCCACAATCATCTCCATGATTATCTCAATTAGTCACCTCCTATGATCACTCCAAATCCACACATCACACCAACCTGACATACCTAACTGCCTAGTCACTAGAACCTTCTAGCACACCTACACTCACACACTCCTTGCATAGGACTCCAAGCCCATAGGCACACACACACACATACATTAATTTGTCCTTCATACAGCAGGGAGACAGGATGACAAAGCAATTCTTTCAGACCACTGGGTTCCGATCAGCAGGCACGCAGTTGCAGCGTCTACGGGATCTGCAAGGCATCATGTACATTGATTCGCAAGAGATTTTAGACCTGACGAGAGGTTCTTACAACCAGCTTTTTCAGATGGAGAGGATGACTCCAGCTTGTCTTGTGGCCCGTCAGTAAATTTGGGATCACGTTCTGATGGCAGTCTCAGCTGGATTTGTGCAAGATTCTGGAGGAGCCTTTCACGGATGAGGAGCTTTGGGAAGCCCTCAAGGCTGTCACGACCCAAAAGTGTCCTAGTGAGGATGGTTTGACTCCGGCCTTCTTCTGAAACTTCTGGGATGTCATCTCCACCCGTTTCTGCCTAGCCTGCCACCAGGAGATCTTCAACACGGGCTCCCTTCCTCAGTCCCTGAGCAGGGGGTGGATTTGTTTGATCCCGAAAGGGGGAGATAGGTTAGACATCCGGCAGTGGAGACCGATCACTTTTCTTGATACTGCATACAAGATCCTCGCCAAGGTCTTGAGTTTACGGTTACGGCTCCATCTTACTGACATCATCCACAACACATAGACCGGGTTCGTTCACGAGCACAGCATCCTGGACAACATCTTCACGTTCTAGGAGGCAGTGGATTGGTCTAGGAAGGAGTCACAACCGTTGGCCATCCTTCTCTTGGATTTTGAGAAGGCTTACAACAGGGCGGAGTGGTCTTTCTTGGAGGGTACTATGCGGAGATTGGGTTTCTCAGACAGATGGATCAGAGGAGTTTTTGTACTTTATGCGGGGAGCTCTAGTCAGATGCTTATCGGTGGACACACGGATGACTTTTCCTCTCTCTCACTCGGTCCGCCAGGGTTGTCCCCTCGCTCCCTTCCTCTTCTTGTTTGTGGCGGAGACTTTGGGCTACTACTTGAGATCACAGGTGGCGGGCCTCATAGGGTTGAGGCTCCCAATCAGATAGGAGGAGGAGCTGCTAGACTCTGACTTTGCAGATGACATGGCCTTATATGTAGAGGGCACCACAACGAGCTTGGAGAGAGTTAGGGGAGCCCGTGCTATCTATTGTGAGGCCTCGGGTGCGCGGATCAACGAGACAAAATCCATAGGTTTCTTCACAGGCTCGGAGGAGACACAGAAGATTCGCGAGTTGGGGAGCGACTTTGGCTTCCATTGGATACCACGGGGCCAGACTACTAGATACCTCGGATGCCAGGTGGGTATCGATATTACAGCAGAGCAGTAGATCGCCCCGGTCTTCGAGAGTGTTCGGCGCAAGCTTCTCTATTGGAGCGCGGCCAAACTCTCCCTAGCGGGCCATGCCTTGGTATATCGTCTCTTGTTGGTGTTTTCATAGAGGATGCATTGGGCAGCTCTGACGGTTGGTTCGGAACTTCATTTGGACAAGATCGGACGGCACAAGAAATACTAGAGCCCGGGTCGCTTGGTAGACGGTGATCATGCTGTAAGCATTGGGAGGCTTGGGTATCATTGATCCGGAGATGTGGAGCAGAGCCCTCTTGGGCAAGTTGGTTGTGCGCGGCCTCACCCCAAGTGCAAAGCCTTGGAAGCTCCTCTTACAGCGAGGGCTTCTCAGGAACATCCCTTGCACAAGGGGGCAGTGGCAACATTCACACAGATGGATCTTCTCAGAGGCCTCCCTTACGGGGAAGGGTCCCCCCCTGATGAGGAGCCTCCATAGGGTCTGGCAGAGATTAGCAGGGGGTCTCATTCGTGCTCATCACCGATGTAGAGACGAGTTCGAGTGTCAGCCCCTTTTTTGGCACCCAGAGATCAGGGATCAGGATGGGCATATGCTCAGGCAGTGGATTCACATTGGTTGGGCACAGTGGCATAGTGGATCGGCTAGCTCCTTTTGCAGATGGAGCAGATTACCCATGGAGGTAGAGGCGAGATTTGGCACCTTAGCATGGATGAGAGAGAATCTATTTCGCACTTCTTCCAGGAGCCTTCCAGGCCACGCGCCTATAAAAATCACACTTTTCTGGGCAGTTTGGAGCTTCCAGGCAACTCGATTTGCTTCCAAGCGGGAGGAATTGCTGAGTCGCACTTGCCAGAGACTTTCTATGGCTGCCAGACCTGATTTTTCTGTTCCAGATCCACACCAAGGTCACCAGACAAGCTTCCGGGGTGCCAGATTGGTACTTGCCTACCAGGATTGGACTGCCAGGGGCCGACGGGTGTGAGAAGGAAATCATTTTTTCTGTTTTTTACCTCTTCCAAGGCTGCTCGTGCTGATTTTGCCTGCCGAATGCTTGAGAACTGATCCAGACAGATTCACCTTTTTGCTTGTTTACTGTTTGAGGGAGATCAGTCGATTGCTTCCCAGAAGCTCTCCTACTGCTTCAGAATCTTCAGATTCTATTGCCTTGTTTTAGCTAGCCTTTCTGTGTGCCAGGAACAACCAGGATTGGTTGTTTTGCTGGTCTTTGTTCTGTTGAAGGGTATCAGAGCTGCCAGGACATGCTTGGTTGATTTCTCTCCTACTAGGACTCCCTTGAAGGGTATGAGAGCTGTCTTCTGAATAAATGATAAAGAAATACCGAAAGGGGCGCTATGTTTAGGGCCAATTCGGGGTGTGGTGCAGGACGAGGGCAATCTACTACCTTGTGTTTATTCTTTGGTTATTTGTTTGGCTGTTATTATTTCTGGTTGGCTGTAATAAATCTCTAAGTGGCTGAAAATTAGGTATTTGCTGGTTGTTATCTATTCACTGTCCTTTGGAGTTTCCGAAGGACGGTTTCATCTACTCTCACGATTCATCCACTTTCATGACCAGGTTTGCATTGGGCTCTGTCTGATTGAGATGCGACAACACAAAGAGACACTACTATGATAGATCAGAGGGCGGCAAGAGGTGACAACGCCACAAGTTATTGAGGCAAACCAAGCTCGGAGGCATGTCATAGATTTTTATGCATTTGACTTAGCTCCAAGGTAGTGGGGTGGAGGAGGAGCTAGCTGATATGAGGGCAGTATGGATCAGCAGAGAGGGAGGGACGTAGGGACCACATGCGGCACGGAGAGTAGCCAGGGCTCATACGATCGAGGTCCGGCCTATCTTAGATCTCCTCAGAGAGGACTGCCAGAGAGGAGGCATCACTCTTGACATAGCCTATCGGATCTAGAGATCGAGCAAACTACGTCCCGTGCCACAGCACGAGACAGCTCGACAGATGCAAATCTGGGATATCCTTGCAAGCCACCGAAGAGCCACTACGGTGCCGGGTTTCGGCTTCTGAGTCTTAGCCTTCAATTTGTATTTGAGTTTTATTTGAGCTCTTGGTCTCTTTAGCTTAGTATAGCACTCAGCAAGGGCCTTAGGGTGCCCCTTGCTTCAGCCCTTCGAGGCCTGTATGCGCTATTTTTGCTTGATGTACTTTGTCCCATAGGCCCGCAAGGCCTTTCGAGGATGTTAACGTATCTTTCTTTCTTTCTTTCTCTCCGCTCCCCCTCCCGTAGCCTCTTTGCCCCCCCCCCCCCCCCCAGCCTCTCCGCCCCCCCTCCCCCCCCCCCCCTCCCCCTCCCATAGTCTCTCCGCCCCTTCTCCCGTAGCCTCTCCTAGCTGGGCTGAACCCCCAGCCCAACTAGGGGGTTAGCTCAGCCAGGGGGTAACAGGAGATATGGCCAGCAACCAGCCTACCTTCCTCCTCTTCACCTTCTCTCTAACCCCGAGTTGGGCTAAACCCCCAACCCAACCCGGGGGTTAGGTTAAGCCAGGGGGGTTCATCATACAGCCAACTATGGATTGGCCTACCCTCTCCTCCAAGTCCCCCTCAACCGCCTCAACTCCTTCAACATCCATCAAGACTCGGTACTCTACAGTTGCAGCCATGACACCCTCTCCATACGCATGGAATTACCAACAAGAAGGCTCAAAACGGCCCATCCTCGGGCAACAGGATCAGATTTTTTATCTGCAGCAGGTAGTGAGAGAGCTACGATTGGAGCTGGCAGAAGTAAAGGCCCAACTTCACATCTTGGAAGGGCCTGGTAAGCAGACAGTAATTGATGAGGTTGTAAAATCTTGTAAGGATTCCCCCCCTACTGCGCAGCTAGTCTCTACAGTCAAAGATCTTGTTCACACTGAAGTACAAACTGCTAGGAAGGAAGTGTTTGTGGAAGTTGACAACAAAGCAAGTAAGTCTGATATCCAAGCAGAGATTAAAGAACACGAAGCTAGATGTGATAATGCGCTGAAGATTAGAATAGGGGGGCTCCCAAAAGATTGGTACAAAGAGGAGGATACATATAGTGAAATATTGACAAAGATCAAATCAAGTTTGCCCAACATCGAATGGGTGAATGATGATGAGCAGGATGATGAAGACTCCAGGCCAGCTTCTATTTTGCACTATAGAGGTCATGCAATCCTTACACTGAAGTCAAAAGATATGCGGATCAAGCTTCTTCGACAATCTTACAAGCTGAAGGGCACCAAAGTATGGATAGCAGAGGAGCTTACACAAAATCAACTCAAGATTAAGGCAACTGAATTAGCTAAAGTCAGGGCTGCCAGAAAGGATGGAAAATGGGCAGTTTACCGTGAAGGGGTAGCACTAATCAGAGATTTTAAATCAAAACCAAAAGACTCTCAGTCTTAAACTGATGTATGGCTGTTTACTCTCCAGAGTATCATGTAGGTACTCTAAATAATTGGGGTTGCTTTTTGCACTCCTTGGGAGCTGCCATGTGCCCTCCCTAAAGTAGATGTACTAGAAGGTTTCTTGCTGTCCCATAGACCTTTTGGTCTCCAGTGGACGTCAATAGACTTTCTTTCTTTCTTTCTTTCTTTCTAGGTAGGAGGAGATCCTCCTCCTAGGCGACTTCAATGCACATACAGGGAATAGATAAGTTGGCATGCTTGATTTTAGATCAAACCCCCTCAGAGTACCAGAGATGGATCCTACCAAGCTTAGGATAGTGGGACACTTTGAGGTTGCACCACATGCGAAAAACTATGGACATCACTTATTGGAGATGGGAGTAGTGCACGGCCTGATCATCTATAACGATCTTCACAGATGGCCGTTATCCAGAGGGTTCACTTGTTTCCCACACAGAGGGGGGACAAGTCCCAATGGACTACTTGATGGGCTCCCCAGCCTTTTTGTCACTTGTACATGACCTCACTGTCCCTCCCCCCCACTTGGCACCGACCATTCTTATCTAGATTTCAACGTCTCGATTACGGTGTAGTCACAAGATGGAAAGCCTCCTGCCTCTAGGAATGTCTAGATACATTTTGATCATGCCCTTCATGTAGTATTCCCTTGCCTCAAACACACTTGTCTTGGCAGATTAGGATGCCGCCGTCAAATCATTCCCTACGACCTAATTCACATCATGTCCCCTAGTTGGGGAGTATGCCCCATAATTCATGGTTTGAGAATGAGTGCCGAGAGTTGAGTCTCACCTCGTATGTGAGTGAGTACGTACTTTGCACGGTTGTGCTTAGTGGGTTTTTGTTAGGACAGAAGCCCTTGAAGCATTTCTTCATTCATTGCATACAGTCTTGTTCTCCTTCCTTCGGTGGGGATTGGATAGATAGTACTAGGCAAATCTTTGCCTCGACATATCTCAGGTTCTATTGTCCCCTCTTATGGTTGCCATCCTAAAGGCTTGGGGTTGCTTTATGAGTAATCTTCAGGGAATCCCCCTTTCTTCTCTGGAAGAGATTAAGAAGCAGCTTGTCATAAGGAATGGCAATATATTTGATGATCATGGCAGACCTCGTGGTACTCCTGTTACATGTAGTAGTCCAGATGGGAGAGAGAATCCAGTTCCTCTATGGGTTGTTGGAAGGATTTCAAAACCTTCCAACTGATCATAAGCTTCAATTGGTAAGTCACCTCAAAGGAAATGAATGTAGAATTTAGCAGATTGGTGCAGCCATATTCTTGGAGTGGGTAGGCGTAGATGGCAGGCCTCACGATTGCTCTACATTCCTTGGGGCTTTTACAAGGTCACGTATCCCACTTCGAATCGTAGGGCTTCGACAAGGTTCAGATGGGGATGCCTAGTTTCATTGAAGATTCCTAAGAGTGACTCATTAGAATGACTTGCATAAGAGACTTCAACTTCACTTGTCATTCTTCTATTGTCTGTCCCACCAAAGATGAAGTGTTTAAAACTGTTGAACTGCATAACAGGGGTACAAGACTGTAATTGCAATAAAGACCAGATTAGTGAACTTGATGAAACTATGAAACTATGGTAGGGCAGAAATTTTGATAGCAAAGTCTTTTTTTGAAAGTGATAACTGAGTTGGACCAAAGTTAAAGAACACAGCATTTATAGTAAACAATAGAGTAAGCTTGAAAAAATATGCATGTTTACTGATGTGTGGTTGTACATGCACAGGTTTCTGAAGTGTATTTGGGACATCATGGTCTATTGTCAAAAAGGAATGCTGTTCGACCATCGTTGCTGATCGATGCATCAACAATCGATCCTCAAACATGTCGTCTAATTGTCTCTACTGTTGAGGAGTGTTCTCTTTCACAAACCTCTAGTAAGCTTGTCTCCTATGCTCACCTCGGTTGCAACTATGCTTCACGGAAATTACAGAATTGTGAATTGTCAAGCTAGTAAGAATTTGAGGAATGTCTAAATTTCTATGGATGAGCACACTATTTTTCCCTTTTGGGGTTTGATTTGTCATGCTTCGCATGATGTATATCTACCATGAGCTTTGCTCTTGGTGTTTCTTTCAGACTTAGTAGAACTATTTTCCCTGGAAGAATTTCAGGAACGTCTAAATTGTTATAATCAGCCACAAATTTTAGCTATTTTTCATTTTTCATGATATTGACGTGGAAGTCATCCTTTGATTATAATATTTGTAAGAAGGTGAATTTTGTGGTCAATGATTCCAGGGACCCACACAAACATAATTTTATGAGTGGTGGTGCCTACCCAAATACATTGGCTGATTTGGGACGTGTGATATATTATAAGTAATAGGTGTTGTGAAGTGATTGCTACATAGTTGAGGGCTTGTTGCTCAAATGCGCTTCATCTAATGCTCTGTCTCACATAGCCTGTGGTAAACTATGGGAGATGCTTGTAGGGTTCCGTTGAGCACACTCCCAGCATCAAACAATCCTCCCCACCATTCTTCCCCTTCCAAAAAAAGCTCCAAGGCTATTTCGTCTTCCCTGGTTTTGGGAAACTCATATAGAACAAAGTATGAACATTTCCATGTTTAAAGGACAACTTCTAATCAAAACAAGAGTTGGCTCACATGTGCTTCAAATAGAACTTAGAATATAGAACCAATCAGATGGAGAGCAAGATTTGTAAAGAATGTTATACTAGGGAAAGAAAAGCGATGCAAGAAAGAGAGTTTTGAGTAGATTTTAGAGCTACGTTTGATTCTATTCTTTCACAAATTCGGAACCATATGAATAAAGCCTCCACTTTTTCAATGCATGAACTATACCCAAAAGTTCCTTTTCATGCGTAGCATATTTAAGTTATGTTGGTGTCAGCTTCTGGCTAATAAATGTAATAGGTTGAACATCTTGGAACAAGCTTCACCTATAGTATAGTCACTGGCATCTATTTCAACCACAAATGGTTTACTTGGATCTGCTATATGCAGCATGGGTGCGGTAGTCAATGGATGCTTCAATCATATTTACCAAGGAACGGCGTTTTGACATCCACAACGTCTGGAAGGCCATTCCAGGAAGTAAGGCGGGGAACAGCCCCGGAACGTCCCCAAATTTTTTTATTTTTTATTTGTTGGGCTCTTTGGAAGTTTCAATTGGGTTTTAGAGCTTATATAGAAAGTTTAAAGCTGTAAAATGTTAGTTTCTTTCATTTTCTAGCATAGTGTTATGTCAAATGATGACGTGTGGTGTATGACGTGGCTTCTGGTTCTTGTTCCCCTGTTTCCCCCTTCCGGAACGTTCCCATTCCGACACCTAATTTTTCAAAACGTTCCTGTTCCCTGGTAACTATGGCTTCAATTACTTAAGAGCACACATCTAAAGTAATGGAACATCTTGCTAACTCTCATCTTCTATGAGTAGGTGTCATCCTATGAAATGAATAATACACAAATAACTCCTTGCTTGTAGATAGACTCCTACTAGCTACAACCACCGCGTATCAACCTTCAGGATGAGGCATATAATCATGCTCATGTCCCAAATGCTTTTGATATATACACTTTCTCCTATCTCTATCTCCTATAGAGCTATGTATTAATCCCTCAGTGTTGCCTTCGAATGGATGCAACAAGCCACCTTCTCTCAAGCGTTTTGCTTTATTGACTTGGCATTGCTGACATTCTTGGACATGTCGTTCGACATCAATCTACATCTTTGGCCAATGAAGTTCTTTCTTGACTATAACCAATGTTTGTTGGACCCTTGGGATGTTTGGCACAAGGTGTATCATGACACGCAAAGAGGACCTTTTTTACTTGTGTCCTGGACTTCCGGTGTGTAGACTTTATCATTTCAAAACAAAAGACCATTCCTAATGGAATATAATCTCGAATTTGGACCATCTGGTTCATCTGGGAATGCCCCAACCTAGACATGTTTCCATACACGGCTGAAATAATGATCATGCTCATACTAGCCTTTAAGTGATCAGTTTGGACCTCAGTGAAACTCATAAATGCATCAGCCACCACGTTCTTTTGTACCGATTTCAAAATCAAAATCCTGCATAAGCTCAGACCATCTTGCCTTACGACCGCACAAGTTTGAAGCAGTAGAAGTACTTAGGTGAGATGTATCTTTTAGGTAGGAAACACAAATTCATCACATGAGGTTCATGTTAGTATTTTCAGATCCACACTTGGCCAGGAGGCATGCATTATTACCAAGCCTAGAGAGAGAATTTATTCAGGCACACTTCTTGGCATGTGAGCACAAAATTACTTCTCTTGGGCTTTATATGTAGGGGATTTCGGGTTGTGGATCTTAGAGAGGACAAGTGGATTGATCTTGAAAGACTACAGGTCACAATGCTATCCCATATGATCTATGGAAGAGATATACTCCACACGACATATTCTAGTTGTTGAGTTTGCTGCTCTGCGAGACCCCTCCACACAAATGCCTCATTCTAGATCATCACTTATCTGGTACAAGTGAGGCGTTCCAATTGGACAGATGCAAGCCATCGGAGACTACCATAGACAGCCCTCTCATTTATGCAGCTCGTAACATAGGGAGATGAGGAGTGCCCTAACATCTTTAGTTCAGCCTTATCTCGTTTTAAGTCTCCTTTAAAATGTAGTTTCTTTCCACTTGAACGTAGATTTAAGGCCTTGAAAGAGTGGTCATGCTTGTATTTGAAGGGGACCTTTGCTTGGGGAATGACATTTTTGGGAACCTTACCTTTGCTTGGGGAATGACATCTTTAGGAACATTATCTTGTTTGAGTCTTCTTTATAATGTAGTCTCTTTCCACTTGGAGGTAGCTGTGCCATAGGGCACAAGATAGGAGGCGAGAGGGTTAGACAAGCTAGGGGACGGGGGTTAGGCAAGGTGAGTGGAAAGGGAGGTGAGAAAACTATACTATCCGATAAGACTGTAAGGCATGTATGGAAACCATAGAGTTACATGTGGAAACCTAGTGGGGGAGTGAAAACCTAGTTACATGTGGAAACCTAGTGGCTGAGGCGTTTAGGCGGAGTTGAGAGTGAGGGCAGAGCGGGGGCTTGAACAGCCCAATATTAGGCTGTACGGAGTGTACACGCATCTATACAGTCTTGTACGATAGTTAGGAGGATAGAGACAAGGTGGCGGGATGGCTGAGGTAGAGACTAAAATAGAAGATAGGGAGAAGCGGGCAATGGCCATAAGAAAGTGCTTCGGAGAGCTCTACCCTATTACAATGTTAACAATGGAGATGGATAAACTTTACTACGCTGTTGAATCTCTCCATTTGTTCGACCAATAAGGACCTCATCATGCAGTCTCCGGGCTCTCTGGATGCCGTCCTGGAAGTCCTTATTACGGGAAAGGCCATGGAGGCCAAGGAGAACGCTGCAGCTTTGTTATTCAGCCTCATGGTGGCGGAAGATCACCGAGTCATCATTGGACAAAAGGCAGGCCTCATCCAGGCGCTGCTCGATTTGGTTCGCATAGGATCGGTGCGGGCTAGGAAGGACGCTCTGAAGGCCCTCTTTCACATAGCTTTCTGCCCTCAAACACAAGGGTTGGTGCAAGGCAAGAAGTGAATGGATGAAATACTAAGGGATGGGTGGTTGAATCTTCCAAACAAAGATATCACCATCAAAACCCTGTAACCCAAAAATTCGGATCTTAACGAGAACATGCCCTGCAAACTAAAGACCAGCCCTCATGACCTTGAGGTGGAAATAGGGGGATGGGAGAAGATCCCCAGAGAGGATAGAGTTGTAAATTAGCCCATTATGAGACACTGACGATCATGATACACTCCTCATACATCAGACCTATCAACACATCAAGAAGAGATGTAAAATGCAGATTCTCTCACTTGTGAATCTACATAGTCTCTTCGAGCAACCAAGAGAAATGCTAGGGTCCTACATAAAATAAAATTTGGAACATGTGATAGGGTCTTAGACAAGGCACACACCTTAACAAGGTCATTCATGAACGCAAACACATGAAATCTACCATTGATAGCTATCTAAGACTACAATGAGTAATCTTTGATACACCTTAACTTTGTCCTATGAATTCTGATGGAGCTCCAATAAACGTTAATAATATTATATCATCTCTCTCTCTCTCTCTCTCTCTCTCTCTCTCTCTCTCTCTCTTTCTCTCTTTCTCTCTTTCTCTCTCTCCATGTATGCAGCCGACTGCCATGTTTGCATCGCCCTTCTAGGGATGCGATCTCCCGAAGGCAGAGTGGAGGAAATTTGAGCGGCTACAGGTGATTATGGGCTCCAGGATGATTCGGTGTAAGCCCTTAGCCCCACATGAGATAGTACAGGCAGAGTTCGCCATGACACTTCTCGAGGTTGATGCCATCTTTCAGACAGTGACTTTCATCCATGGAGTTTGGGACTTACCTCACAGGAGACTTCCGAGGCTGGCCTTGGAGTCATCCAAACGACTATCAGAGGGTGGGGTAGACACATGGTACGCATGTATATCCACCTGGCTTGCCAGGCACGATATCCAGATGGAAAGACTTCCCTCCTTTCAATACAGCATGGACGTGCCTCCTGAGTTGATGGTCCCCTCCCCAAGTCTGGGATGTGTGGAGTTCCCTACCAAGATCCAGGTCTACCGCGGCCACTTCCTAAGAGTAAGCCTTGCCTTTTCAAAGCGCAAAAGAACCCAATCACCTTCATTAAATAATAATTTACAACGGTGACAATTAGCTGCCTTCTTTTGCTTTTCTTGAGTCTTCTAGAGAGCCTGTTTCACCTTCTTATATGCCACATCCATGATTTCAACATACTTATCAGCCTCAAAAATCTTATCCTTAGTAATGCAAGATAGGCGGAACTTTCCTACCCCCTTCCACTATTTCAAAAGGAGCTTTCCTAGTGGAAGTATGCCACAGTATTGTTGTAAGACAATTCCACTAATGGCAAATTCCGCTCCCATTGTGTCTTATGCTTAGACACATAACAAATCAAGAGCAGTGGAATTTTCCTCTTCGGATTGCCCCATTGTGTCTTATGTTTAGACACATAACATTTCAGCAAAGCAAGAGCAGTGGAATTTTCCTCTTCAGATTGCTCATTCGACTAAGGATGAAAAAGAAGATAAAAAACACAATGTAGTGGATTGCCCATTCTGCATGAACAACCTTGCCATGTGATCCACTGTAATTTTCTTCCTTACCGGAATGAAGTGTGCCTGCTTGCTGAACTGGCATATCATAGTCTAGAGACCATCTTTCCCCGTAGGTGTCCTAGGAAGATCATATATGAAATCCATGGCAATGCTCTCCCACGGTCCATCTGGGATTGGCAATGGCTGCAACAATCCGGGTGGCTTCTGCGTGTCAAACTTGACCTCATGGCTGATGATGCATGTTCTGACAAAGGCATCCACATCCTTTCGCAAAGTTGGCCAATAGAAAAAGTGTTCCACTGCTTTCACCGTGGCATCAATGCCTCTATGCCCTGCATATGGTGGAGCATGACTTTCTATCATATCCTTTGACCTTAACTGCTTTGTGACACAAAGTCGTCCATGCATCATAATAAAGACATCTCTGAGAGTATAAGGGTCATGCCGCTAATTATTAGACAGCTGGTCATAGATCCTGGAGAAATCCTCATCCTGAGCATACTGGTCCTTCATTGCAATGGTGACTGTGGAAACCTGAGGCTTCCTTGACAATGCATCGGCCACTACATTCTTTTTACCTTCCACATGTACTATCTGGAAGTGAAATATAGATAAGAAATTGGCCCAATGCATATGCTTCTCAGATAATTTCGTCTAAGTGAGGAAATATCTCAGAGACTGATGATTTGTCTGCACTGTGAAATCAGCCCCAAGTAACTAATGCTTCCATGTAGCAAGGGCATGAATTACAACCAGCAATTCCTTTTCATAAATGCCCAGATGTCTCTCAGCATCCTGCAAAATTCTACTCTCATAGGCCACTGCCCATCCTTCCTGCATAATGACCGCTCCAAGGGGGCACATGCATCAGCTTGGACATGAAAAGCTTTTTGAAGATCTGGTGGGATCAACACTGGGTCTGTGGTAAGCTTTTCTTTTAGCATCTCATATAATGCAATCTGATTCTCAACCCATACGAAGGATGCTCCCTTCTTCTACATAGCATAGAGAGGTGAAGCAATTTCAGCATAGCATAGAGAGGTGAAGCAATTTCTACAAAATGGAGTATGAATCGCCTGTAGTACGAGCATAAGCCCAAAAAGTTTTGTACTTCATGCAAATTCTTCAGCTGCGGCCAGTTGCGAATTGCTTCAATCTTCCGGGATCCATGCGCACTCTGTCCGTAGAGACAATATGTCCCAGACAGTGAAACTTAGGCATAAAGAATTCACTCTTCTTTGCATTTACAATCAGCCTATGCTTGCTGAGTTCCGCGAATACTATTGCGAGATGCTTCCCGTGCCGTGCCTCATCTTTTGAGTACACAATCATATCCTCGAAGAAGGTGCCCCCACAAAAGACCTATGCTCATGGAAGATTCTATGTGTCATCCAATTACAAGTGGCAGGAGCATTCGTAAGCCCAAATGGCATAACCAAGAACTCATACAATCCAAAGCTCCCCACTGGAAGACCTTTGTGGGCAAGAAGCCACAGGAAGTAGGAGATCTTCCGCGGCCGCCAGCACTCCCACAAGGCCTTCCAGAAGGCCTGCAAAAAGAACCTCGAAATACCCTGTGCATACCAGTTGGGCCGCTGGGTGGGGGGGCGGCTCTGCATCCTCCCAAGAACTCGCCTGCCCAGAGTCGTGCTGTAGGCAAAGAAGGAGGTCGGCCCTTGTCCTGTCACAATCTCTGGCCAACTCCACTCTCCTGGGTCCCAATCAAGCTCTGACAAGGCCCGCCCCTCCCAGAGCCAGAGTCGCCAAAGCTGCATCTGATCCTGCTCAATGCTAGGATCGGTACGCCAGACCTTCCCAAAAAGGCCTACAACTCGAACCCTCTGCCATGGGAGTAGAGGGTCGATGAGCGCATCCTCTCTCCTGAGTCGTCCATCCCCCATAACCGCGAAGAAGGAAGTAGAGGAGTCGTCCATACGTCCTGCGACCACCAGTGGGATGCCACGGGGGGTGAACTGTCCCAGCCAACGAACGTCACCAGGCATGAGGATCTGAGGCTCAGGTGAAACCAACCAATCAGCTGGGATCGCGCCGTCGATCTCTATGCGTCTTGCCTGGGCTCCCCGTGCACCTCCAGCTGCGTCTGCGAGATCAGCCGTCTCCAGATGCCTGTACGTGTCCCTCCAAACTCGAAGGGACCGGGCTGGCCCCCTCATCCAACCCTCCCACCTGATATGTGATCTCTCCCCCAACTGAAGACCCTTAGCATCTCTGACCTGATCGTTCCAAATAAGCGGCTGGCGATCGATCTCCTCCTGGCAGCTAGGCGGGGACTGAATGAGACTGAGACAGAGTCGCCTCCAAACCATGAGGAGGCTACGAATGAGTGGGGAACGGGGCTGAGTGAGCGGGGCGGAAGTGAAGATCCACCTGAGGGACGGTAACCACTCTCCACCTCGGCGCGGGACACAAGAACCGACCCCCTGCTGAAGTAGCATCTTCCACGTCTGCCCCCCCGGGGTCAAACCACGGATGACTAGCTTGCCTAACAAGGCCTGACTCTGAAGCTCTGGATCGATGACCCCCAGGCCACCCTCAGCCTGCGGAAGAATGACTGTCTGCCAAGCAACCCTGGCTCTGGTATCTCTGAGGCCATCCTCACCGGACCAAAGGAAGTTCCAAACCAGCCTCCTGAGCTGTGCCACACTGGATCTCGAGAAACACCAACAGGACGCCACATACCAAGCCGTGGCTAGGAGGATCTGGTTGACTACCAGGGCAGGACCTGCAAGGGAAAGCTTAGCAGTGCTCCAGAAAGCCAGCTTCCGTCGGATGGAATCTAGCACCGGGAGAAACTGCTGAGCTGGCGTGATGTCCAGGCCGACCTGAAAACCAAGATATCTAGCTGTCTGTCCCCGTGGGATCCACCTGAAACCCAAAAACCTCCCCCACTGAGAACTTGCCCCGGGGTCTGTGAGAAAACCAACTGATTTGTTCCAGTTGATTTTCGCACCAGCAGCCAAGCAGAAGACCTCCAGGGCCATCCTCACCCTCTCCAGCATCATCTCATCGTCCTGGACAAACAGGGCTGTGTCATCCGCGTACTTCGAATCCAAGAGCTCCGTGTCCTCCCGGAGTGGAAGGCGAACACCCCTGATCCCTGTAGACCTCGCCCGAAGGTAGTAAGTCATAGCCTCGGCGAAGAAGAGAAACAGGTAAGGAGCAAGGGGGCAGCCCTGACGCACTGATCTCTCCAAGCTAAAGCGCTCACCCATCCTGCCTCCAATGATGACTCTGCTAGAGGCTGTCCTGTACAAAGCTGAAATACCCTGAATCCAACCTGCTGGGAAACCTAGCCGCTCCAGAGTCCCCTCCAGAAAGGACCAATCCACTCGATCGTAGGCCTTCTCAAAGTCGAGAAGTAGGATGGCAAGGTGTGATCCGCTATGCTGAGCCCACTCCGCCGCCTCTGAAAAGGTGAAGACATTATCCAGGATACTGCGATTCTGGACAAAGCCTGTCTGAGTGTCATGGATGAGGTCTGGGAGTAGAGGCCGAACTCGGGCGCTGATCATCTTGGCGAGGATTTTGTAGGCAGTGGTAAGGAGAGTAATCGGGCGCCACTGACGGATCTCCTGTCTATCTCCTCCCTTCGGGATGAGGCAAATCATTCCCGAGGAAAGGCTCTCTGGCATATAACCGCTGCTGAAAATCCTGTGAAGAGCTGCTAGGAGGGGCTGATGGATCTGGTCCCAGAAGGAGGTGAAGAATGCCCAGGATAGCCCATCCTCTCCTGGGCATTTCTGTCCGTCATCTCATCCGTGGAGAACGGTGCCAACAACGTTGCCTGCATGCTAGGCTGTACTAGGGAAGGAGTGTGCCTCCACACCTCCTCACGGGCACGTCGAGTACGAGGGGCAAGCGGCTCCTGCTGGAAAAGGGTCCTGTAGAAGTCAGTGGCCAACCCCAAGACCTCTCCCGGATCCGTAACAATGTGTCCCTCCGCTGTCCTGAGACTCCGAAGCTGATCACCTGCAGCTCTCTGACCATGCGACCTGAAGAACTCCCTGCACATCCGGTCACCCTTCCGGGCCCAGGAGGAGAGAGAGGCGTGATAGGAAAACTCTGAGCGACGCTGGAGTGTCTCCTCAAGAAGGGCTCGGGCTCGAAGGGCCTGGATCCGGAGCTCCTCCGAGCCCGGGGAAGCCTGCTGGAGTCGCTGAATGGAGGCGAGGTCCCTCCGAAGAGCTCTCTCTCTGCCCCACCACTCCTGTCGAACCTGTAGGGCTACGAGCTGGCAAATCTGGCTGGACTCCTGCAAAGCCTGCGCCACCGAATCCACCAAATCCACGCCCTCGCCCCAGTCTCTGTCCCAAAGACTGCAAATACTGCTGCGTACGTCCTCCCTCGAGAAAATGGAGTCGGGAATCCGGCAAGAGCGGGGAGGAAGGGTCTGAGCTGTCGAGTCTAATGATAAGAGCACAGGCACATGGTCGGAGAGTGTCGTCCCTGGAACTATACCCGCCTGACCGCCTCTGCTGATGGCCCAGTCACTGACATAAAATCTATCCAGCCTCTCCAAGAGTCTACCTCCTTCCCTGCGGAAGCCCCACGAGAAGTCCAGGCTCCCGTGCCACCATCGGAAGGACGGGTCTCGCCAACTGTCCCTTCCTCCTGTCGCAAAGATAAAGGAATCCCAAGCGGACTGCTCTGCCTGAGACATGTCTGTAAACTCCGGTCCTCTGCCCTGCTGGTCCTCCAAGGTCTCCAGATTGTTGAAGTCGCCTCCAACAATCCAGGAATCCATGTCTGGGAGAATCCCTGTAAGTGTCCTCCAGAAGGTAACTCTACAACGGAGATCTGTGGGAGCATAAATGTTGAGAACTCCAACTCTGGAGCCCTCCAGATCCAGGCCTACCCAAAGGGCACGGCCTGGTATCAGCGTGCCATGACCGAAAACTCCCTGGGCTGGTTCATCCCTCGCACACATTGGCTAGTATCTGGACAGACATCGTACACACTCTGATGGCCGTATGGACGGGTATGCAGGGGGACTCCCGTGCAGCCTCAGCTAGGAGGGCTTCTTTCTTCAGGGAATGGAAGGATTCTCCTTTCTTCTCTGAATCTACTACAGGGTTGAGATGGCACTTTCAGCCTCAGCCTTGGTTTCTTTCCACCTCACTCTGAGGGGGTTTTTTATTATCCTCATGATTTCATGATGTATTCCGCTTTGAGCTTGCTCTCGCGGGTTTTTGTTCTTACTTAATAGAAGTCTTTTTCATGGAAAAAAAAAAAAAAACTCCCTGGGCTAGCTGCTCGCCCACGGAGGTACAGACACCACCACTCCTCCCCATAGCACCGATCGAGGGCTCCCAATA
Organism: Dipteris shenzhenensis; assembly: GCF_047967505.1. Classification (NCBI taxonomy): domain Eukaryota; kingdom Viridiplantae; phylum Streptophyta; class Polypodiopsida; order Gleicheniales; family Dipteridaceae; genus Dipteris; species Dipteris shenzhenensis. The sequence continues at coordinate 2,201,959 of NC_141605.1, read as the reverse complement.
AGTGTGAGAGCGTCCAGGGAGAATCTTCCCGCATCTACGGGAGTGAGCCGCAGAAAGCTTGTGCTCCTGGAGCAGAAGAACATCCAAACGACCAATCACTGCTGTCTGAAGTTCCTGTCTCAAGATGAGCTTCCTGGGACCACGGGTGCCGGAAGAGTGAAACCCGTTCACATTCCAGAATACGAGGTGTAGGCTCATGGTGAGGACTGGGAGGCTGCGAACAACTGTCTGCTCGCGGTCGAAGTCGAAGAAGAAGCTGACATGTCGGAGTGGAGGCGCTGACGCTTATGGGAAGGTTTGGAGGGGGAAGTGGGGTCGTCCTGCCCATCCTTCAACACCTTCAGCAAAGGCGAGAGACCTTTGGTACCATGAGCGAAAGCATTCTCGAGCCAACTCGAGATCTCTGAGGTGGACATACCATAGAAGGCGCGGAGTTTCTGAGGAGTCCAGGCTCTGACATCTTGGGGGAGGGGCCAAGACAGGGGGGGCCTGAGGATCACAATCAGTCTGAAGCGTTTGGCGGCGCAACGCCACCGCAGGCGCACGTCACCCTCGGACCACTGAGTCTCGAGAAGCTGCCCACCGGACGGGCCTATCCAGGAGCAAACCTGAGCATGTGTCTGCTCCCTGAGAGCCTCCCAGACCGAGTCGTCTGTCCAGGTCTCGGTGCCGTCGCTAAGGAACGTGAAAGCAAAGCTAGGGCCATCCCTGGGGGCCAAGGCGGCTAGCTTCCCATCCGCCCCTTTGCGGAGCAAGAAGATACTGATGTCGAGGCAAGCAGGGAAGGTCCCGAGGTCGGCCACATCCAAGTAGTCCCAGGGGCCAGATCTGTAAAAGTCGCGGGGGAGCGCTCTCTCCTGAAGCTGAGGCCCGTCGGAGTCTGCCATTGAGGGGCTAGCGGACGGAGAGGCCTGCACCGGTGATGGTGTAGACTCAGGGTGTCCTGCCAGCGGAGGGGGAGGGGGAGGAGGCTGGGGAATAGGCAACTCAGACTCCTCGGGGGCGACTAGCGGGGGAGGAGGAGGAGGGGGAGCGGGGGCTGCCCTCGACTGAGGAACCGTCTGTGCATCTAGCTCTGCGGGAGGGCTAAAAGAAACCGGGGGGGGAGAGGGATGGGGATGCTGAGAAGGAGGGGGAGAAGACTGAGGAGGACGAGGATGGGGCTGAAGCTGCGGGTCGGGAGATATGGGGGGCAGATGGGGGATGGACTGGGGCTGAACGAGAAGAGGCTGGGGAGAGGAGGAGAGGGGGACCTGAGGCTGTGGAGGGCGGACAACCGTCGAAGAAGATGCTCTCCCAGATCCCTGGGGCGGCTGCCTGTCGGGTCTCTGAGGTGCAGCTGCAGGTTGGGTAGCCTCGGCCTCTTTGCCTTTATCAGAAATCTTCTTGTTCTTTCCTCTTTTCCTTCTAACCTCAGTCCAGCCGCCAGCTAGCTCTGGTCCAGGCTCCGGCTGCCTCTGCTCCTCCTGGAGTGGCTGCCCGGAGGGGGGGGAGGGGGCGGAGAGGGGGGGGCGGGGAGGCCGAGAAGAGCTGGCGAAGCGTGGACACACAGCCGCCAGGTGCCCAAAGCCGTGACACCTCAGACACTGTCCTGGCTGTTCGGTGACCACCATCCTCTGGGTGACGCTGCCGGCATCTGTCACGATCTCGATCGCTGCTGGGAGAGTCGCAGGATCCGCCACCGCCACACGGACTCGGGGGGCTCCTGCCGTAGTCACCGCATCAGCGAACGTATCGTGCATAACCCAGCCAAAGTGGGAGCCCAGGTCCCTGACAATCGGCCGCAGCTCAGCAGCAAGACCTGGAAAAACAAGCGTCACTGGATGACGAGGTATACGAAATCGAGCATCAAAATCTGCTGCACTGAATCCACGGTACCACGGGACTATCATGATAATCTTTCCGTCCACTGACGTGGGGGAGCCAGCAATCAGGTTGCTCGCCGCTTTCGCAGTGGAGAGTTTGAGCCAGAAGATGCCCCTACCCATAAGGGCCACCTCCTCAATATGGCCGTCCTCTAGCCTGAGAGTGGACTGGACCCAGTCCCTGATGGCTGATCTGGAGGGGGAATGTCCAATGCTCTGCCATACACAGAGGTAAGGGCAAAGTCATTGGCAACCTCCTGAACCCGAGATGATTGTCGCTCTGTCAGGATGACGCGGTAGGCATCTGGAGAGGGAGGGTCCGTCTAGGCCTCCGGTTCCGGGCAGGGAGCCGCCATACCGCCAAGACAAACTGCGAGGCTTCCGGTGAGGAAGAGGCTGCTACCCAAAAAAGGGGGGGATAGAAGCGGAAGGGTGGAGCCTAGGTGTGGCGGGAAGGATGGAGGGCGGAGGCGGAGGAAGCGGGAAGGGAGGGCAGGAAGTGGAGGTGGCGCGGGGTGAAGAATTGTGGGCGGGGAGCGGGCGAGGCGGAACGAAAGCGGGGGCGGGGGGAAGGCGGAGAGGGACGAGAGGGCGGGCGGAAGGCGGAGGAAGGGGTGGGTTTTTTTTTTTTTTTTTTTTAAATATAGGTGGAACGAGGGGGCGGGGGGGGGGCGGAAGCGGAGGGCGGGAGGGGGCCCAACAGCAATGCATCGGCTCTAGTAGCATTCTCAATAAGCTGAGACATGTTGGTGGCCCTCGTTTTAGTGCAGTAGTCCCTAATTTCCTTTGGCAGCCCGCAACAATATTTTTTAATCTGTTCTAACAAGGGCACATGCCGATAAGAGCTGACTGGCAAGAGAGCGTCCCAAAACTTTTTATTGTATTCTTCCAAGTTATGACAGTTGGCTGCATCCAACTTGTGCCATGTTGTCATAACGTCTACCTCAAATGTAGTGGTCAACCAGGTAGCTGAAAACCGCTGCTTAAACTGAACCCAACTTGAGGGTGCTCTATTTTGGAGCAGCAAGTTTGTCCACCATTGTAGAGCATCCCCTTCAGGAAGGTGGCTGCCTTTCGCATTTTTGATGACTCAGTGAAGTTTCCCTCTGAGAAGGCTGCATCAAACTATTGTATAAAAGTTAAAGCCCTCAACTTGTCCCGAGCCCCATTAAAGGTCTCAAACTTTACTGCTGCCCCACCCTCCTTGTAATCTTTTACCTCTCCTTTAGGTGTCAGATTATCATACACGGGTGGCTGCAAAAATAGAGGTTGCATTGCATTCCCTCTAGCCTGTCCTGCACTGCCACTACCCACTAAAGGGTTTGTCAAACCAGCCCCAGGCATACCAAACATACCTGTAGGAGCTCCAAAGCTCACTGACCTTCCACTTTGCATACTTGGCTGCATGCGAATATTGCCATACTTCATGCTAGGCGTTGCGGGCTGCATATCCCTAGATATATTGCCTTGCATCCCTTGCATCCCAGGCTGAAAACCAATAGGGTAACTTCCAAGCATTCCTTGACCATCGTTAGCTTGACCAGACATTGCTTGAAATACTGAACCCCCACCAAAATACCTTGGAGCAAAAAGGGTTGGGGAAAGGCTTGCTGCCTCTGAAAATGAGTCCCTTGGCCTTGCATAGCCATACTAGGACCTTGAAAGGGCTGCTGCCCTGGAATTCCCCATACATATGGCATTACTGGAGGCTGTCCATCTAATGGCATCACACCAAATGGCTGTTTTAGAACCCCACAGGCTCCCCTACATGAGAATGCTTCTTTCTCTCGTTAGACATCAAAGGAGTCTGCATAAACTCAAAGAACCATGGGTCCTGCGTGAGTGTTCCCACAATGCTCATTAACTATGCCTTAAACATAGCATCATCATCCTCCGCATCCTCAGCCTCTTTTGACCCTTTTGACTGAGTGGCACTCACACCAGAATAATTTACAGCTTGCTGTGCCTCAATAGGCTCCCTCATGCATAGATTGCTCTTCTTACTCATCCTGGGAGAACTGCGCCTCCATATCCCAATCATTATCTATCAAAGACATATTTGCTTCGATTGTGCAAGGCTTGGCCTGCAGGAGTTTTTTACATTTTCACTCCGTGAGGGATTCACTGGTTGTATAGTCCCCCCACGTGGTTGTTAGCCGCAGTACCAAAGATCCCCTTGGCAGTGAGCTGGGTTTCTCTGGAACATGCTGGTTTTGCTTTCAGCCTTTTCCCGGTTTTTTCCATAACACCTTGGGGTTGTTGTTTTGTATGAAGTCTTTCAAGCATTAATAGAAGGTTCCTTTCTTTGCAAAAAAAAGACATATTTGCTGATTTTCTTCTCACTGTAAGCCAATTGTAGCAAGCAACACTTCACCAGAGACAATCACAAGTTCACCTCCTTAAGAAAGATGGTGATGTCCCGGCTACAAAACCATGAAACCAGCCTCGAGAGAGTCGAAGCCAACAAGAGGTGGTAAAACAATTAACCAGCCAAAAGCCTTCACATTAACATATTCAGCAAATACTTCAAGCATAGATTGGGGGAGCTAGAGTGTTCTTGCTCAAATACAAAGACACAGACTGGCCCCAAAGCCTCGGCGCCCCTTTTGGTATTTCTATATTAATTTGAGAGTCCAGCAAATAGGTTACACAACGACCTCAATCCCACTTGCACTCAGTGCTTTTCTCACTCTTGGTAGACATCAGTAATAACTCAAACATTAGCCCTATGACCATGGGCATCCATTTTCAGTGCAAACACCTGAAAACCTGGGAGCTGTCACTAGCAGCCCAATGCAGGACCACATACTTCCCGAACAGCTACAAGTGTCCACTGACTCACTAGGATACCCAAACAATGGGTGAAAGCATGACTGATTTGCCCACAATGTCAGAATCAACAACCTAAAATGCAAGCATTCAATGGTGATCCATTATGCCAACTAAGCTTCTCCAAAACAGCTCACAACTCAAGTGCCCATTCACAAGAGTGCAACCAACTTGTCCCATTTAACCTGAGCACATTCAACTAAGCTCACACACGAGCTCGTGCAATTCAGCCTCAATAGTGCCTTTTTCCATCTGGAATTCAGCATAGCTTGCTTGTGCACAAGTCCAAGGCCAACCGGACCAACTACAACCGCATTGAGAGCGTCGTTATGTGTGGATCAGCGGGATCATGCCTCGCCCTACAGTCCGTAGTCTTCTTGGCAGCCTGTACCAGCTGTACGGACTGTTCCGTACAGTCCCTTACGACGTTTCCTCTGCTATTTGCCTGTTCTGGCAGATTGTACGACGACGCACTTGCAGTCCGTACCACAGCGCTCTTGCCTCTTCATCCGCGTGACTTCTCCTTGCGTGAAGCAACTCTCTTACCAGCTCTCAACTTTCCACGTCGTGATCTCCTCCACGCATCCACCCCAAAATTCATTAGAGACCTCTAGGTGCTTCTAGCCAGCCCTCGTGGCATGCACATAGCCTCAGTCTTTTTAGTAGGTGCCACGTGGCACCTGCGTTTCATTTTGCCCGGGGCACGTTTTAAGTTCAAACCAATGGCCAACCTAAATCTCTAAGGTCCTTTGGCCCCTCTTGGCCCTAGACCTCTCATTACCCCGAAGGTACAATTCCCTAGGGGGAAAACTTGCACATCCACACCCCTTGGCGTTGCCAACTAGATTTCTAGGGTCGTGCCCACATGCAAGTACATAACTCACTCCTTTGTGACACTCAACTACGGACCAGAGAAGCAAAAGGAGAAGAATTCATCTCCAGAGGGTAGTAGATCTCAGAGCAAAGGCTAGTAGGGGAAATGGGCAGCTAGGAGAGTGAAAGAGAGAATGCTCTGGAACCAGAGAGAGGAAGAGAGCAAGCAGGTCTCGAGTAGGAGCGACCAACCAGCAATGAATGCCTCGGGATTCGTGCAATGTGAAACAGCCAATACAACCTGCGTCGAATCATCCGTACAGCCAGCAATTAATGCATTTCAGCTGCCTTGGTTTGCATGCCAATCAAACAGAGTGTCGTATAGTCCGTCTTGGGAAGCGTGCCAATCAACCATACTATCTGTACACCCTTGAAGATGCCTTAAAACATGTGGCACTAAATGCAAAACAGCCGCACATTTGCCTCGAGATCAGCACATGCAGTCTGTACAGCCATATGGATTGCCTCGGGGTCTGGACAGCCATACGGATTGCCTCGGAGTGCGTGAAGCAGCAAAAAGATGTGGAGAGAGACAATTTGGAAAATGCATGCCAAATCTCAACCTTGCAAAACGTGCAATTAACCAGCCCGTAATGCTTGAAGGAGGAGAGGGGGAGTGCATGAGAGGCTGCCACGTGGCCCCCTCATTAATGCTCTAACCCACCCTACCAAGGACAATGTTGGTTGCACCTTGGGCCCATCATTTAGACCCCTCCTTAATGCCTTAGTCTAGCCCTTGGACCTAGTGGGTGCACTTGGAATTTGTGACTTCTAGGAAGCTAGCACGTCCTCTAGGCCAGTCCCCTATGGCCAAACTATCCTCGGGTTTGTCCACGGGGTTTTTTGCACATGAAAATTCACCTCCCCGTGACAAGAGTTGAATACCCGAAGTTACATTATTATGAGATTGAGCAGCAGAAAGGCTATGTTACGTTATCATTTTCTCAGAATTTTCATTTTGTTGAAATACATTCATGAATCTCCAATGCATTGCATAAGAAATCCTTGGCATGATTTATGTTTTTGGTTTTGTAGGGTGCATTGGATCGTTCAATCATCCTATAATGCTTGACTGCCCTGTGTCTGGAGGTGTGCTTGGGGCACAAGCTGGAACCCTTACATTCATGGTCTGTTTATCTTTTTTATGTCCAATTTTAGACATGTTTACTGCAAACGTTGTCTGCATGCTACAGTTTCTGTAAACTTTATCACTGAGGACTTATTATTCAAGAGATGTTTGTCTTTTCCATAGGTTGGAGGCATAGAAGATGGATGCAAGGCAGCAAAACGGCTATTTAATGCTATGGGAAAACAAGTTGTCTATTGTGGAGGCTCTGGCAATGGAGCAGTAAGCATCAATATTCAACTCTAAATTACAACTCTAGCATTTGTTTGGAAAATAAGAAAGTTTTGTATGACACTCTTTTTGTGAGAGTGAAAGAAGAAGGAAAGATGCATTACCGTCTTCGGGAAGCCTCGCGGGCCTATGAGGCAAAGTACAAAACTCAGAGAGTAACTCATACAAGCCATAGTACCTTGTTGCGGTGTTCTAGAGTTATTTTAGTTTTTTTGCTGGCTGCTCCAGCAGATTTATCAAGTTATATCTGCTGTCCCCATAACATTCTCTGATGTCTATGTAAGCTCTACATTTTAGGAGTACATGCTGCTCATTTTCTACCTCCCCTGTTGGGTAGATTTTGCAGATCCTTTGTCCTCTGGGGTGGGTCTTGCCCACCTGTCCTCACCACCTCTAGATCGTGTGAACTGGTTCTGATTTTGCAGATTAGATGCCTTTTAAATATTCATAGGTCTTCCCGAGGTATTTCTGCATTCTGTAGCTGTCCATTTGAGTTAATTTCCTGTCAGTAGAACTGCAGTTTTGTCCCCGGATTTTGCCATAGTTTTTGTAGCATTTCGTGCATCACTATCTCCTTGATTTCACATGCATCTTCTTGTTATATCAACAAATGTTATGCCCCATGATTCCATCCACTTCATCCGCTTTTTATGCCATCCTGTCCTTTGCATAGCTTCCATCGCCTGGCGTGGTATCCTACTGGCAACCATCTTCTCAACTTTGTTGAGGTAAGCCATGAATTGACACATTGCCTCCCCTCTAGAGGTATCATACATGCTTCAACCAGCAGGATGGGGTAGGGAGGGTGTCTGTGCCTTCACCCTTAACTCCCCTATTAGGAAATGTTTATGTAACATTTCTTTTCTTTCCCAGAGAGTCCGAGTGCCTAAGCTGGGCATCCATAAAGGAGTAGTCTCCACAAGCATTAGTGTATAGGAATTTTCTCATTTCCCAATTCCACTGATGTGATTTCTTGCATTTATTCTGGAAGCTATATACCACTTTCAATCCTCCTAGTATTCTCCTCTCCACACATACATTCCATTTGTAGTTGTCCGTGAAATCCAGACCTAGATATCTATATGTGTTGCCTATTTCTAGGGGTTTTCCTTTGAAGTTGAGATCCACCTGTTTATTACGTGTCCCAATCACCATTATTTTTCCTTATCTATATTGACTTGCATTCTTGAGTGTCTGCAGAATTCTCTCAATGCATCTTAATGTGCTTGCAAGTTCTCCTTGTTCTTTGCGAAGAATACCACATCGTGTGCGTAGATAAGCATTAGCAATGTGTATCCTGCAATTCGCACACCCTCCTTGCTATGTTTTTTTGGCCACTCTTCCAAATCATCAATAAAGAGGCCAAAAGTGTTGGGAGATGGGGCATCCTTGCTTCACCCTTATATCATTGCTTATGACAGCTTTTCTCTTGGAACATGATTCATCCACTAGCGGCTGTGCTAGCTCTACTAAAACTCTCTCATAGAGTCGATATGTGCTTCTCTGAGTTCTAAGGGACTTCAAGTTTTTCCAGACTTTCCCACAACTTTTTATGTGGAACTGTACTGAAGGCGTTCTTGAAATCAACAAAGTAACAATAGACAACCTCCCTCTTATGTTTGGCTCCTTCTGCTGTAGCTCTTATGACCACCAAATGATCAGCCATTGGGTGTTTGGGATGAAACCCTGCTTGGGATTGTGCTCTGACCCCTTGTTCCTCCGCCCATTTGCTGTTTTTTTCTTAAGGATAGTGCCATACAGCTTTGCCACTAGGCTAGTCACCATGATTGTCTGATTATTCTTTGCCATCTTGCCCCCCTTACGGGATGGCACAATCCTACATTATGAAGGGAACCCTTCTTCTAAAGCCATATTCATAAGCCTGGTTAGAATTTTCTTTGTCTTTGTCCTCCTCAGTTATAATTGCATTTGATGCTTTTTGATACTGTAAATTGTGTTTGATTTTCTCTTCCCCATCTCTTTTGTAAAGGCTTTGACAAATCGTATCATGCTTTCCCTTGTGCTTTCCTCTTTTGAGGTCTGTTGCCATGCAATTCTGAAAGAACTTTGTGGGATGTTGTTTCAGCTCCTCAAATCTCTCAACTTGCTTGCTCTTGAGAATTATCCTGTTCTTATTCCTTACCATCTATTTATATGTTTGTGCTTTGTCTTCTTTCTCTGCTGTGTCTGCTGTTTTCCAGGCTCTATTTGCATCCCTGCAATCCTGGTCATACCAGCGATTACATGGCATTCCCGTACTCCTCCCCTTGCTTTTAGTGATTCACTTTTGGGCTGTTGACAGCAGCATTTCTGTTATGTATTTGCTCATTTCTTGACATGTAGAAGGCATTTGTCCATGTGTTATTGCTGCCTTTGTCTCCCTTTCGTAGATATGAGCCTTTTTGTAATCCATTCTTAATCTGGTATGTGTGATAGTTTTCTGTTTTTTCACAGCATTACTGGTTACCATTATGCCTATAGACATCGCCCTGTGGACAGATTGAAGAGACTCTTCCTTAAATTTGATATATTCAATCATGTGCTTTGCATGCGGGTTTGTGGCCACATAGTCAACGATGCTTGATCCTTGAGCTGCCTTGCATTTGTATCCCTCCTTGTTTTGAAAATTTGATGTGCCATTACAAATTTGCAGCCCAAAGCATCCACATAGTGTGAGTTGCCTTTCCATTTGGGTGATGTGCCATCACAGATTTGCAGTCCAAAGCATCCACATAGTGTGAGGAGTTGCCTTCCCATATGGGTGATTTCCCCGGCATCTTTTGATGTCCTTTTCCATCCTCTTCTTTCTTCATCGTCTTCCTCCACTTCCTCCATCCCTACGGGGTCTCTCCCCTTTGTGCAGTAGTTCCAAGTATCCATGGTTTCCCCTGCTTTGTGTATGGGTACATGGTGGTGGTAGTTGAAGCCGTGGCATACAACATGATTGAACATCTGTGCTAGGATTAGGGCCAAGACCTCCTGTCCATGTGCAAAGTGCTTTGTCTGTAAGCCCTCATGGTCCTTGGCTCTCCGGTTATGGAGCCGGCGTAGTGCAGCTCGCACATTCTATGCAGTGAATAAAATGCATGTGGTGTGTCTGAGGAGTCCGGACATGTCAGGTGGTGTTTGGGTGGGGATGTCATAGAGGGATGTCACATAGGGTGTGCCACACATCCTGGTCTATGATGGGAATGGGCTGCTTCCCCTCAGATAGGAGCCCTCATGCAAAGGTGAAGTCACCTCCTTGAAAAGATCGAATTACCTCATCCATCCTATGTGAGAGGAATGCCCGCCTCTTATGTCTTGTCACACTTCATGAGTCCGTTGTGCCTCATACCTCGTCAAATGTCCCAAACCTTCTCCTGCATGAGGTGAGATCTCATCCCTCCGCACTCATCACCAAACCATCATGTGGATGGCATCCTGTAGATTGGGTCATGGGGAATGATCTGGTGGCAACATCATGAATCATTGATACGAGTGTGTTCAAGGTATGGGCGAGGTCTGCATCATCTCCATTGGGGGCTGCTAGCCCATGGGACAGGTGGCTCATGTGTACTATAAAGAGCATGGTGGCAGTGTACCTGGACCGTGTGTTTGGTGGTGCAGAGGAGATGCTAAATGACAGGTATGAGTGACGGGCACCAAGAGGGGGAGGGGCGGCGGTACTGTGAAATAATGTACCTGTGTCACACAAGCCGGGGAACCCAACAAGTAGTCCATAGTGCTAGTACCTCCTCCATGTGGGAAGCAGGTAAAGGCCTTTAGATAGTGGCCATCTTTGAAGACCGTTGTATATGATGAGGTCATGTACAGCTCCCATCTCCAATAGGTGTCTCCCATATCCTGTTCAGTGCATCCTCTGAATGTCTCACTATCCGGAGTCCCTCTCTAGCTCTCTGAGGGGGTCTGACTCAAAGTAAAGCAATTCCACTTGCATGCTCCGTGTGCATGCATTGAATTCACCTAGGAATACCTCTCCTTGCTTGGAGAACTCCATGATATCATTGTATGTCATCTCATGGGCTATGACCCTGTGTCCTAACCTCATGCATGTATGATGATGTGTCCAGAGGGAAATGGCACACTCCTCCTTCCACATCACAGAGATAAGCGATCTCAGACGTGATTTGAAAAGAACTGCTACCCCTCTAGATCCTCGTATCCCACTATTCTTCCTCGTCTCCCGTCTGAAGGCTGACTCCCAAGTTTATCCTATGACTGTGGTAGTTCTCTTTCTGGACTCTCATGTGTCTTGGTGTAGAAGATCATCTCTCTGTGAGTGTAGGTCTTTGAAAAGCCTCCTGGATCCAACCATAAGGTCCCATTGCAGTTCCATACTGCCATCTTCAATAATGATGCCCCCCCACCCCCTGGCCTTGACACCATCATGTGCTATCAACATCTCTATCTTCTCCTCTCTGTGCCCTCTCTTGAATAATGACTTTCCCATCTCTGTAGACAGCCCATTACATGCACCATTTCCTCCTTGTGATGCTCCTACTACAAGAGCGTGAGATTATCATCCAAATATGTCCAGATTTCCTTTAATGTGGCTCTCATGCTCATAAAGGTGGGTCTATCCATGACAGTCCTGAATCTTTTTTACCATCAGCCTCATGGGTGCATCATCCTTCCCCATTCTCCATGCAGCCTCATAGGTGACGTTTGCACTTGTCTTGGTAATGAGTGGTTTAGTGTCTGCCATTGCGGTGTCACCCACAGCTAAGCCTCTTACTAGGACATTTAGGGCCTTATTGCTCCGTCTTTTCTCCTTCTCTAGGGTGTTGGAGATGATTGTTTTCTTTAGGTCTGATGCACCCTTCTTTACCACTTCTTTCCATTCTAGAATCTTCTCCTTTCCTTCGGGTATTTGTTGATTGAACTCTGAATGTTTGCCCTGCATATTGCCTTGAATGGCAGCCATCTCCTTCCTAAATGTCTCGTTTTCTGATTTGAGCTTTCTAGTGCCTTGTTTGTCTTCTCTTCCTCTTGTGCTTGAAGGTATTTGGCCTGCTCTTTAATTGTGCTCAACTCTTACTTTAGAGGTTGCTGAAATTCCCCCTCTTCCTGCTGTGTGCATGCTCTCGATGCTTCATTTTCTGCTTTGAGGATCGCAGTTTGGGCCTCTAGCTCCTTGATGAGTGTACCCATAATGGCCTCTATTATTCGAGCCATGTTTTCTTGCCTTTGGCTTAACTGATTCTTCCATTCTGTTTGCATGTCCTCTTTCCATTTGTTCAGCTCCTCCTGCAAATGATTCCTCAGCTTATGGCATGTTTTCATCTCCTTTGTTTTCCCAATCTGCTTTTATAGTGACTCAATGTCTGCAGCCTGCATCTTGAAAATGTCTTTAATTGCAGATACACATGTTTTGGCATTAGCATCATCAACTTTCTGTGTGTTTGCCCCAATGACACTGTACTTCTGTTCCTTCTCTCCTCGTGTTTTCTTGTCTGGTGAACTGTCCATTTTCAGGCTTCGAGTCCAGCACTTTTTGTTTACTGTTGTGTGTGAAAAATCTCTGCTGAATCTGAGTACATTTCACTTACATGTGTGGATTCTTTCAGTCCAATCCAGAGGGCACCTCTTCCGGGCTGATTTTTGGTGTGCCCTATTTCTTGTAGGTCCCTGATTGCGCTGTAGCAGGTCGAGGTGTAAAATGCAGTCCAGCACTCTTTCTAGGGCCCCCTGGGGGAAACGATTTGCAGGTAGGGTTGCTACAGCAGCTCCAGGAGGCTCAATGGCTATGGTGCAGCCTAGGTGCTGCTTGTAGCTGCTGCTACAGCCCCAAGTGGGGCTTGATGTCTACAGCCTCATCAATTACTGCCTGCTTACCAAGCCCTTTCAGAATGTGAAGTCGAGCCTTTACTTCTGCCAGTTCCAATCGTAGCTCTCTCACTGCCTGCTGCAAATAAAAAATCTGATCCTGTTGCCCAAGGATGGGTCGTTTTGAGCCTTCTTGTTGGTAATTCCGTGCATAAGGAGAGGGTGTCATGGCTGCAACTGTGGAGTACCGAGTCCTGATGGAGGTTGAAGGAGTTGAGGGGGACTTGGAGGAGAGGGTAGGCCAATCCATAATTGGCTGTTTGTTGAACCCCCTAGCTGAACCTAACCCCCGGGTTGGGTTGGGGGTGTAGCCCAACTCAGGGTTAGGGTTAGTGTGTTTGCTGCTGACGGGCTGCTAACGGGGCTGTACGAACGGAGAGGTACGGACAGAGGGGTACGGACGGGACTTTACAGGCGGGAGAGGTAGAGAAGAGAGAGAGAGAGAGAGAGAGAGAGAGAGAGAGGCTGAGCGGAGAGCCAACATAACAAAACCCTAGGGCTAAATGCCCTAAGTGGACTAAGTGTCCTAATTGACCTAGGTGGTAGATGTACTAACTGTACCAATAGACCTAGGTGGTAGATATACTTGGATTGTGACATCAAAATGCCCCCCTCACTACTAGCGAATTGGATGCCGAGATAGTAGGCAAAGACCAAGATCAGACATAGCAAATGTCTTCTGCAAATCAAGCTTAAAATCTGCAATTTGCTTAGCATGTGTCCCAGTCATAAGCATGCCATCCACATAAAGGACCAAAATCAGCAAATCTGTCCCACTCTTGGGCATGTAAAGGGTAGCCTCTGTGGGGCTGTTCTAAAAGCTAAGTCTGAGCAAATGAGTATGAATCCTAGAATACCAAGCCTGAGGTGCATGCTTCAATCCATAGAGGGTTTTCCTTAGGCGGCATACCTTGCGTTCAGATTCTTCAACCTCAAAGCCAGGAGGTTGGGAAACATAGACCTCTTCCTGCAAATGCCCATGAAGGAAAGCTGTCTCGATATCAAGCTGATGGACCTCCCAATGAAAGTGGGCAGCAAAGGCAATAACAATGCGAATAGTAGTGATCCTGGAAGTGGGAGCAACAATCTCCTCAAAGTCAATGTCTTGTTGCTGAGCATAGCCCTTCGCAACAAGACGGGCTATGTAACGGTCCACTGAACCATCAGCTTTCGGTTTAATCTTATAAACCCACTTAATTCCAATGGCATGCTTGCCAGGAGGCAAGTCACACAACTCCCAAGTGTTACTATGATAGATAGAATCCAATTCAGCTTGCATAGCCTGCAATCATTCTAAAAGGTATCTTTATGGCATAATGGCTCTTCATTGCATGCTGTAGCAACCAAAGCATAAGCAACAAAACTAGCATGCTCTTTCCGGACAGGTGCTCTAGTACGGGCTCGGCATAGGAGTATCCTGTTTGCTGTCTTTTAATGTCTGAATGAGCCAACGGGGGACCTTTTTGGGCTCTTGGATTTCAGCTCTTTCCTGGTCAAGAGCTCTGTGCACATTGTTGTGATCAATCGAAGGCATATCAGGCTGAATATCATGCTGAATATCTGGTTGCACATGTGGCTGCAAATGACTAATAGATGGAGGAGATACAACCTCAGATGGAACATCATGAAGAGCATCTGACCAAAACAAAGGCATCAAACTGTCAAAGATATTTGGGGCATCAACAACGGGCTGTTTTTGACAGTCCAGCAAAGGCATTGTGGAAGATTCATCAAACACAATATCTCGACCGACAAAACACTTGACCATGCGGGGCAGATAGAGCTTATAGCCCTTGCTCTTTGAGCTATACCCAATAAAAATGCACTTGACAGCTTTATCATCCAACTTGGTGCGTGTCTGAGAAGGCACATGGGCATATGCCAAGCATCCAAATGTCCTCATGTGAGAAATGCGAGGCTTATGACCTGTCCAAGCCTCATAAGGTGTGATAGTCTGCAATGCCTTTGTGGGACATCTGTTCAAAATGTAATTAGCTCACGTAACGGCATCCAACCACAACTTGTTAGGCAAATGCTTGCCTTTCAACATGCACCTGACCATCTCCATCACTGATCTCTTCTTCCCTCAGCCATGGGATTCAGTTGAGGAGTATAAGGCACCATGCATCGATGATGTATGCCACGTGAAGCAAAAAAAACAGTCAGAGATACAAAAACATGTAAACTCCAAGTCCAAAACTAGTGACTAATAGCTACGGAGTAGGAGTCATGAGACATATCCAAATGCCATGGTGGCTCTCGCGTGAGCTGCAAGAATGTCTTGTATCTATGTCTGTCTGGTTTTCTCACGCTGTGGTGGGGGCCGTGGTTTCCGAGCGCTTTGTATCCGGTGGGCCACATAAATAGTAACACCTCTGGTCGGGCGGTCTCCTCCCAATAGGGCTGTAATGGGATGGACCTCCATTGTGTGTGCTCTGGTCCACCCTACATCGTGGGTGGCTCTAGCGTCTCTAGCTATACCCCTCCTCGTCGTCGTCTCATCTCACTGATCCGTACTACCCTCATGTCATCAATCTCCTCCTCCTCTATCTTGACATGCCTAGGGGTAGACTCGAATGTTTAGAAGCCTATGACATGTCATTGAGCCCAATCCACCTCTGTCCTCTGCTGAGAAGCCCTGTCTCCCTTTGTGATCTGACACAAAAGGGTCTCTCTATGATGTCTCATCTCCATCAGTGGACCTAGTCCTGGAAGTAATCAATCTCGAGAGAGACCCGAATCCAAGTCCCTCTTGGAAGAGGCAATGATAGCATTCTTGGATCTCATAGTAAAATGTGGGTAGGTACATAAGAAATGCTCCTCTGTCTCTACCTCCCCCAATGTGTCTGTCCTCGAGATGTTGGGGTCTGATGATGAATCCCTTCTCCGATACTCTCAGGAAGTGCTCGGTGGGGAGCTCTTGATCCCTCCTCCCCCAAGGCCGAGATGTATGGAGCTGGAGGAGATCTAATTGTATGATACGGTTAATCTCATCGCGTGGGATCGACTCAGGAGGTGCATCCATGCTGTATTGAAAGGGGGGAAGCTTGTCTATTTGAATACCGTGTCTGGCAAACCATGCGGATATGTGTGCATTCCATGTGTCTGCCCCGCTCTTTGCTAGTCGTCTGGATGACTCCAGAGCCAGTCTCGGTAGTCTCCATTGAGGTAAGTCCCACACTCTATGGATAAATGTCATTGTCTGAAAGATGGCATCAACTTTTAGAGGTGTCATGGTGAACTCTGCATGTACTATCTCGTGTGGAATTGAGGGCTTACTCCAAATCATGTTGGACTCCATAGTCACTTGTAGCCACTCAAATCTCCTACACTCTCTCGTCGGGAGATCACTCCCCCAGAAGGGTGCTGCATACATGGCAGTCGGCCACACTAGCGTGTCGAAGAGCTAAGCCTTTGTTGGTGGATCCTGAAAGTGTGCGTGGAAGCACTGTCTCTCTAGCAGAGCCAAAGCACTCCGCCCCCGTGAGTCGTGCCTGGGCTGCACGAGTCATCGTGAAGATGGGTCTTGTGAAGACTGCTCCCAAGTATGTGTAGGATTGCACTATCTCCACTGAGTCGTGCCTGGGCTGCACGAGTCATCGTGAAGATGGGTCCTGTGAAGACTGCTCCCAAGTATGTATAGGACTGCACTATCTCCACTGGCTCACCACGGCAAGTGAAGCTGACTCGGCGGAGCACTGCGCACGAGGTGTTGGAGATCATAACTTTGGTCTTCCCAAGGTTGCAGGTCTCTCTCTCTACAGAACACCTCTAGGGCCTCCAGATGTCTCTATAGCCCCTGCGCTGAAGATGATATAAGGACTATGTCATCAGCTTATAGCAGTATCTATATCATGAGGTTAGCCAGTAATGATCCCTAAACCCCTAGGCAGTTTATGAAGGATGTGATCTCATCGATGTAATGTGCGAAGAGAGTCGGTGAGAGGAGGAGACCCTACTTCACCCCGCCGATTGTGCTCTTGACCCAATCCGATAGACCACCTGGGGCACAAACTCTGCCTCTGACTGACTCATACAGGCTAATCACACCCAATCCGATAGACCACCTTGGGCACGAAGTCTGCCTGTGATTGACTCATACAAGCTCATGACCACCCCAAATCAACGTCTTTGGAATCTGCATCTCCTCTAGTCTCTTGATCGTGTGGGATCGTAGGACAATGTCGAAGGCCTTCCGAAAGTCTACAAAGCACGTGTAGACTTTCTGGTGTCTGGGCCTCGCCTCCTTAATGATAGCCCTCAGAGTGAAGATGTCATCTAGAGTAGAATGCTGCCTTCGGAATCCTGCCTATCCTAATTCCGTTGTCCCGAGCCTGTGTATGACTATTGAGCTCCCTCCCTAATACCGACCTATAAATTTTGGCCAAAGTGTGGCCAATCATGAGGGTGCGGTAGTTTCCAGTATCCATAGGGTTCTCGGCTTTGTGTATCGGCACAATAGTGGTGGTGCTCCAAGTAGGTGGGAAGCCATTGCATACAGGCTAGTTGAACATCTGTGCTAGGATCGGAGCTAAGACCTCCTGCCCATGTCCAAAGTGCTCATTCCGTATGCCCTCATGATCTTGTGCTCTGCAATTGTGTAGCTGATGGAGTGCAGCCCGTACATTCTGTGTAGTGAACAAGTGACAAGTGGTGGGCCTGGGCTTAGAGGACATGTCCGGTGGCGTCTGCATTTGGGCATCATATAGGGAGCATGCATACGTGTGCCACTTACCTGGGTCAGGGATGGGAATAGTTGGCCTCCCCTCCGATAGAAACCCCCATCCAATGGTCGGATCTCCTCCTCGAAAAGATCTCACAATCTCATCCATCCTATGTGTGAGGAAGGCCCACCTCTTATGGTGTGTCAATTGTCGGAAGATCCGTTGCGCCTCAGATAACGTCAGATGGCCCAAGGCCCGCTCCTGTGTGAGGTGGGCTCTCACCTCTCTGTACTGATCGTCGAACCAAGGGTTTTGAGGCATGTTCCCATCTTGGACTTGTGTGGATTGGGTCGTGGGAAAGAATCTAGTGGCAGCTTCCTGTACTACTGAGACAAGGGTGTCCGAGGCACAGGTGAGGTCTATGTCATCTCCAAGTAGGGCCGGAAGCTCTCTGGCTAAGTGACTCACATACACTGTGTCGAGGGCACGGTCAAAGTGGATCTGGACGCGTGTAGGCGCGGGAGGGGATCTCCCTGTGGCTGGCAAAATAGCAGAGACACAGAAGGCCAAGTAAGAGTGGTTAGCTTCGCGGCAGGGGGGGGGTGGTGACAAGGAAGTCGTGTATCCACGAGACAAAGGCTAAAGGGCCAAGTAGGTAGTCTAGTGTACTTGTCTCACCGCCATGTGGGAAACATGTGCGTCCTTCAAATGATGGCTATCTCTGAAGACCATTATAGATGATCAGGTGATGGACTATCCCAAACTCAAGTAGATGTTGCCCAAAACTGTCACATGTGGAGCATCTGCAAAGTGCCTTAGTATCTCGAGCTCAGTTGCATCTAAGTCCGAAACTATGTGGGGATCTCTCTCATACTAGTAGGCCCACCTATCTATCTCCTGTTCGTGCATTGAAGTCTCTCAAAAGGAGGGTGTCTCCTTGTCTAGGAAACTCTGTGATGTCATCATGTATTGTCTCATATGGGCTGTCTCCCTCTGTGGTGACCTCATGCGCATAAGATGTCGTGTCTAGAGGAAAGTAGCACACTGCAATAAAGATTGGTCGGGCATCCGGTAGCTGGACTCGTATCCACATGTGTCGTGCATACTCTTTGTACTAAAGACATGAGTAGTCTGAGATATGATTTGAAAAGGACAGCTACTCCCCCAAAGCCTTGTACTCCACTATCTCTACTCAATTGTCTCCTGAGCTGACTCCCATGTCTATCCTGTCACTATGGGCAGTCCTCTCTCAGGGCTGTCATGCATCTCGGTGTAGAAGATCATATCTCTGTCAATGTATGTCTCCAAGGACCCTCCCAGATCAGGACCATAACGTGCCATTACAATTTGACACACTATTTTCAATCCAATGTGTGCACTCATCCCATGGATTCGACACCGTCATAACTCCCCATCTTCCTTCTCCTTGTCTCCTCTCTCTCTCTCGTGATCACCTGTCATCCTGCTTCAACATGTATCCACTTGCTTGGTACTATTTCTTTTTGTTTTTCAATAGTATGCTTATTAAGAAATGAAATGTTTTCCTACTGTTCAATTACGGACAATGGGGACTAGGTCGTCTAGCATTTGAGGGTGGACCCCCTTGCTTGGGGTTATGGGCATTAGTGACCCACAAGAGTGATGGCCTCTCTTTGAGAGGGACATCTGGAAACCACACCCCACCTGAGTACCCAAACATGGGACCAATCAAATGCATAGATTGCATACCGACCTAGGAACCATTCAAGAGAATGTTCCCTGAGCTTTGGGTGTGGGCTTGGCAGCATGCCAAGAGTAATGGAGATACAAGATAAGACGACAAACAAATGAGCTCAGTATGGCTCAATTATGACCTTAGAGTACGTCAATAGATAGTCTAAGCTGTTAGGAACCCGTGGGTGCGATCAAAATTGAATTCTGACAACTTTGAAATTTTAGGGTTTTTGGGAGTGACACGTGGCAGACTGCCACATGGAATCTGAGCTGGCAGGTCAGTCCACCTGTCCCACACATGTGGCAGCATGCATGGCAAGTGGCAGGGCATGTAGGCCAAGTGTTTGGCCCCAAATCTGGTAGATTTGGGGCAGGTTGTGGGCTGTCCTCTTTGGGACTGCAGCCCACCAAAAATCTGGGACAAGTGTCCACCTTCCACTCTAGGCCTGGGGGGGGAGCTGAGCCTATAAAAGGCGGCCTCTCCCCTTCATTCCTCACATGAAAATTTCGTCACTTTTCTTCTCCCTCCTTTTGGATGATGCAGCAGAACCTCTCCAGCTCCTTGGGTGCAGCCAGCTTCTCCCCAGGCCATTCTCTCACCTCAGCAGCACTTTCTCTCTCTACAACAGCACATTATCTCTCTACAGTTCCAGCCCCTCCTCTCCAGAAATCTGCCCCCTCTCAGCTCTTCTGGAACAGCAGCAGCATCCTCTCTCCTTCTCCTAGCCTGGAGCAGCCACAGCCCCTTTCTCTCTCTTGCTGCAGTCTTTCTCTCTCTACTGCAGAATTTCTCTCTCTACTGTTCCAGCCCATTTCCCTCGCAGAAATCTGGCTTTCTGTGCACCTCTGGAACAGCAGCAGCTCTTCTCTTACATCCCCTCCCTTGGGATCAGCATTGGCACTCTCTCTCTACAGCTATCACTCCATAAAAGCATTCTCTCTCTAGCCTACAGGCTGTTTTTCTAAGCTGTTCTCATTCCAGCCCCATTTCCACACTCTCCTCACCCAAGGTAGCTTCAGAGGCATCAAGGACTTCATCTACAAAAGGGTCAAGTCACGAAGGGAAACTGTATTGTCAAGTTTATCTCATTTACAGCACTATTTCATGTTGTTTCTACTATCTTTCTAGAAACTAGTGCTTGTCTCTAATGTTGGACGTAAGTGGTGATTGTTGCAGGCTTCTTCCATGTGGATTGGGCAAGCCAAGAGTTGAAACCTGAGCTTGGAGTCCTCCTTTTTGTTGTCTACCTTACACATATGCTCTTGAGTCTTGTATCTAGGTCCTAGGTTTTCACTGAGTTCATCAGTTTGGAAGGTGCATTGCACCTTGGTCTTGTATCTCCATTTTCAAGAATAAAGTGAGCTGGATAAGGGGGGGGGCCGTCTTGGCCCCTCAATCATATTGCATTTTCCAATGATGTCACTTTGTGTTTAAGCTGTATAAGTCTTAATTCCAGACTGCTTACTCATCCATGACTTCAACTCCGTCCCTCTCTTTCCCAAATGCTCTCCCATCCTCTTCACCCCCACATCTTCCATGTTCTCACCCTTTCCCTCTGCAACACCGAGACCCCCCACTTACGCCCTACCATCTGAGTACACTTCCTCTATGACTACATCAGTAGTGACTTCTCCATTGTGGTCCTCCACAGGAGGGGTTGTCGGGGTGGTCTCCTCCTCGGGAGCACCAACACTCATTACAGCCCCATCGGGACTCCCTCCAACTCTTGCATCCTCTCCAACCTCTCGGGTAGGGATGGCCGTTCTCAGTCCTCCAGACAGAGCTAGACTTCTCGAGCTACTCAACAAGGTCCACGTGAAGACTCAAAAGTTCAAAGGCCACCTCCATGAAGATGCGGAAGCTCATGTGAGGAAGTTCCTCACAGCATGTAGAGCTAAAGGTGTGGAGAATGAGCATGCGTTCCTTCACATCTTTCCCTCGTCATTGGAGGATGCTGCGGATGTATGGTACAGTCAATTTCCTCCGGACCACTTCCAGACGTGGACAGACCTAAGGGAGGAATTCTTACGCACTTTCAAGTTGGAAAAAATTCGAACACATGATTGTCCAAGAGTTATCCACTGACACCATGAAGCCTGGAGAGAGCATCTCTGAGATGTACACAAGGATGAGGGTCTTGGCGGCAAAGATGTCGGTGCCACCCAATGACGCCGTCATGAAGGGGTGGTTTTTGAAGGCTTTACCCTCCACCATTGCTATAAGGCTGGTTGACAAACTTCCTGAGCATGCCTCACTACAAGAATTTCAGAGGGAAGCGGTGAAGATGGAACGGTCCCAGTTAAGTTTCGCCTCAACACCCGCTCAGACCGCCCAACTTCCGAGAGAAGAGGGCTCACAGGCATGGCAGCAACTCAAGAAGGAATTAGAAGAAATCAAAGAAGGTCTGAAAGGCAGAACAAAAGTGGATGGACCGTCACCCTTTGAAGCTCAGATAAGAAGTGGTCTCTGGTGCACCGACTGCAAGGGTTCTGGCCATGGCTACTGGGAATGTCCATCGAAGCGTAAGGTACCCACCCCAACCTCCTTTTGCACATTTTGTGAAATTCATGGACATGATGCCTCCGAGTGTAGGTATCTTAAGGGGTTGAGGAAGCTTCTGCCGGAGTATCCAATTGGGGAGCCACTGGTGGCTACAATCAACAAAGCTGCACCGACCACTTCAGGGCCAGTACCCCTAGCTTCAGCCCCTGTGAAGGCACCTGAACCACCCACCCACCCTATCATTCCACCTCCACTACTTCCTAATCCTCCTAATCCTCCTTTGCTCCAAGCTCCTACTCCTAGTGAATTTGGGGCTCCATACTTCTACCCTCCGCCCTACTATGCACAGTATCAACCACCTATGTCAGGGGGTGGATATGGACCCCCTTATGTTCGCGGTCGACAGGGTGGGTTCCGAGGTGGACGTGGAGGCAGAGGTACCAACTTTCGCAGGCCCATCATGTGCTATAGATGTGGCGAGTACGGACATTACCAAGATGATTGTACACAACCATTTGGGGGACCCTCTTGTACACAATGCAATACAAATGACCAATACACCAGAGATTGTCCCAATGGTAGAAGGGAATTAACATCGCAAGTCAACATGGTTGACGTAGTAGTGGCGGGGGAGGGTGACAAACCCCATTTGATTGGTGCAGTGTTGGGAGCTGTGACTAGGTCACAAATGAAGGGTGACAGTAGTAAGGATGATTCAACATCAATATCGGAGGCCTCATCACCAACTAATACCAGCTCAGTCACTAGAAGAGCATCCCCACCTCCTTCCTCCAAGGTGGACAGTGGGCACAAGACTACATCGCCCTTGTCCTCTCCTGTAACTGGATTAGAAAGGACCCGAAGGGCCCCATCAAGACCTATCAATAGCTCTAAAACTACCTCAGCTCCAAGTGAGCAATCTATGCCTTCAAGGTATCAGGAGGTGATCAGGAGTGTCACCAAAGATCTTCAATCTAGTTCTGAAGATGAAGGAGTCACACCTCAGTTTCCTTCCCGCAAGTCCAAAATAGTGAGGTTTGCAACAGAAGTGACAACTTCAGGGCAAAAACGTGAAGAGTCGCAGGCAGGCCCATCCACCTTCCACTCAGGAAGCACAATGAAGCAAGAGAAGGAAAAAGGGGTGAAGCCTAGTAGTGCCAAAGAAAAGGGGAAATGGGTGATGGGAGAGTCACCACAGGAAATATTGACTGAGAATCCAGAGGCACCTCCTCTCCCTCGTGTAAGCTTCGACCCTCGGCCAGAAGCTCGGCGGATGAAGGCACAAAAGGTTGCTGCTACTGTCCAGCCCTATTCTTTGATGGATGACTTGATGGATTTTAGGCCCAATATCACCTTACGACAACTCAGTCAATTGTCTCCACATATCAAGCATCAGACTATTGCATTTTTGAATCGCATGCCAGGAGGGCGCCAAAGGGGATCTGTTCAGGGCGGACCCACACCAGAGACAGTAACAGTTCAAGATGGAGTAACACTAGACAATTGCTCAGCCTATGCTGCCCTCACATGTGAACAAAGTCCCAAGCTCGCAGTGGAGATCAATGGGGTGGAGCTGAAAGATGTTTTCTTGGATGGTGGGGCAGCAGTAAACATCATGCCGAGAGGTACTCTTCAACAACTGGGTTTGAAATTGACAACTGACGTACATTTCCAAGTACGCAAGGTGAAGCCTATGGGGGCTGTAAAAGGTGTTCACATGAAGATTGGGGGAGTTACATTCCTGTCCAATTTTGTTGTACTTAATATGACGGAGGGTGAGCAGACTTATCCTCTACTTCTTGGTAGACCATGGTTACGCTCAGCAAAGGCCATTCAAGATTGGTCAAGTGATGAAGTTCGACTACCTTTGGGATCTACATCCTTAGAAATAGACATGGTTACTGGAAGGGCCCGCCACCGACCTGTGGAACTTGGGGAAGAGGATTTTGAAGAAGAAGAAGGGGTGGAAGAGGAGCGATGGGCACTTGGGGATTGGCCCCTACAGGAAGAAGAGTTGGCCTATGTGGAGGACTCACCCTTCCAAGGTGAAACCGATGTAACAGCGGCACGAGATGTTGGTGAGAGCTTGACGTACTTGTTGGAACATGCTAGACCAGATGAGGAAGAAGTTGTCATCTTGGATTGGATGGGGGCCCTGGGATCCTTAGCCATCAACATGGTGGAGTTGTGTCCAGAAGAGGATCCTGAAGCCCATTTTGGTACTTCACGGAATGCACAAGAGGTGAGCCAGGAAGCCTCTTCCCCACCTGGTTTGGCTGATCTCATGTATGAACGGATGCCTTTTGGCCTTCTTAATAATCCCCACATGTATCAGCGAATGATGTCCGCAAGTACCAGACCAAGTGGTGGGGAGGCCACCAGGGTGACTCAAAGACAAGACCATGAAGCAGCAATGGAAGCAATGGATGCACACGACATGGATGCCTCACACCAAGAAAATGACCATGGGGTCACAACAGAGGAGGAAGAGGATCCTATGCAAGAAGATGATGAGCGAGCGGAGCATAATGATGGTCCTGAAGAGAACACTCATGAATCTATGGAAGAAGAAGATGACCACATAGATCATGGGCTGGCTGAGCACGATGATGGTATTGGAGAATACACTCATGGATCTGCAGAAGAAGAGGATGACCACCTACTTACTGATGTCATTCAAAGGCAGGAGGTACCGGAAATGACTCTTGGAAGGGTTATTGAATCCATTATGCAATCTGACCAACCTAGGAGGGGTCAAGAGGCCGGACAATTTGAAGGAGCCGTCCACATTCACACTGGAGTCTGGAACTTCAGACCTTCAAGGCAAGCCCACAGCATACAGGGAGAAGAAGATGTCGCGGACCTTGTTCTACTCGACTTATATATGTCAGAAGCTGACTCCCCAACGACACAGGAGGTTCATGACACTACATACGAGGTGGTTGGACTACCATATAGAGGAATGCTCAAGCAAGCACAAAAAGGAAAGAAGAGAATGGGCCCAACTGTTGCCTCTACATTTCAACCATTTCCAGAACACACCCAACCGTCCTATCCGAGCTTTTGGATGGAAGAAGTAGTGGGGAATTTTTCTCTAGATGATTCTCCTGCGCACCCAGCAGTGGAAGTAGAAGAACCGAACAACTCCACATCAGGAAGCATACCTCAGGTTGACCATGCCAGGGATTGGAGGTATCTGAACATAGGGACAGAAGACCAACCGCGACATCTTAAGGTAGCCAGTTGGGTCTGGGAACATGACTATCTCCTTGCTGCATTGTCTGATTTTTTTCAAGAGTATGTTGATGTCTTTGCCTGGTCATATAAGGATTTAAAGGGAGTACCCACTGAGTTCATGGAACATCGCATCGATCTATATCCGGAAGCAGAGCCGGTGATCAGGGGACCATATCGCATGAATCCTAACTATGGCAAGGCTGTCCATGCTGATATTCAAAAGATGGAGCAAGCAGGGTTGATCTACCCTGTTGACTACTCCGAATGGCTTAGTGGCATCGTAGTGGTACCCAAAAGAGAGACTGGAAAACTCCGAGTTTGTGTCGACTATAGGAGTTTGAATACCGCCACACGTCGGGATAGGTTTCCTCTCCCCTTCACTGACAGGGTGCTAGAAACCGTAGCTGGTCATGCTCTCTACTCCTTCATGGATGGATACTGTGGGTATAACCAGGTTCGGGTGCGAGAGCAAGATCAGTTAAAGACTACCTTCGTCACCCAATGGGGAACTTATGCTTACCGGATGATGCCTTTTGGTCTATGCAATGCACCGGCCACGTTTCAACGTCTTGTCACCAAACTCTTCCAAGAGAACATCGGAAAGTTCCTTGAGGTATTCTTGGATGACTTCTCTGTGTTCAATGGTAAGAATGCTTCTCACCTCGAACCTGCTATTCAGACTGATCACATGAGTAAGTTGAGGTGGGTTTTTGATAAGTGCAGAGAAGCTAGGTTGTGCTTGAATCCGGACAAATGCTTCTTCCTCGCCTTGCGAGGGGTCCTCCTTGGCCACATCGTCTCAGCTAAGGGAATGACCACGGACCCAGCAAAGGTGGAAGTGATATTGACCTTGCCTATTCCTCGCACACCCAGAGAAGTCAAGTCTTTTTTGGGACATGTGGGTTATTATAGAAGATTCATCAGGTCCTATGCCAACATAGCGGTGGCGTTGACGGAACTCCTTCGGCAGGAGCAGTCCTTCAATTGGTCGGCACCTCAACAACTGGCGTTTGACAACCTCAAGGATCGTCTAGTGAAGGCACCCATCTTGCGGCAACCTCAATGGGATGTCATTTTTCATGTGCATGTAGATGCAAGTGGGCTGGCGATTGGGGCGATATTGGCCCAACCAGATGAAGAGCACAAACTCGACCTACCTGTGTACTTTGCAAGCAGACAACTCAATGGAGCAGAAAGAAACTATAGCACCACTGAACGCGAGGGCTTGGGCATGGTCTATGCCATGACAAAGTATCGGCACTATCTCTTGGGCAGTAAGTTTATCATCATTACTGATCATCAAGCTCTCAAGTACTTACTAAACAAACCAACGCTTGGGGGGAGAGTGAGTAGGTGGATTCTTCTATTTCAAGAGTTTGACTTTGACATCCTAGTGAGAGCAGGCCGATTACATCAACCAGCAGACCACTTGTCAAGGATCTCTTCAGGTGAAGCAGCCATAGGAGTTGATGATGACCTTCCAGATGCGGGCCTCTTCCGTGTCGATGCCACAGTACCAAAAGATGACTGCCTGTTTGCTGTGGATAGCTTTCCCCCATGGTATGCAAACATTGTGCACTTGTTGTCTACAGGGAGTTCTCCAAAGGGTTAACTCCAGCACAAAAGCGGAGGCAGATTCTTCAGGCTGCTCCTTTCAAACTGATCGCGGGTCAGCTGTACAAGTTGGGGAAGGACCACATTTTGAGGAGGTGTGTGCTCCCTCATGAAACACAAGACATCCTTCAGGAGGCTCACTCAAGAATGGGGGGAGGTCATATGGCACCAGAGGCCACTGCTAGAAAGATAATGCGCTCTGGGTTGTGGTGGCCAAAGCTATTCCAAGACTGCTATGCTTAGGTGCGCCGCTGTGACTCATGTCAAAGAGGGGGGCCGAAGCCTACCCGACGGGAGTACCTTCCCCTTCAGCCATCCAGCCCTGTACCCCCCTTCTATAGATGGGGATTGGATTTTGTTGGATCCATCTCTCCTGCAACTCGAAGAGGGAACAAGTATGCTCTGATTGCTACTGATTATGGCACTAAATGGGTGGAGGCTAAGGCCGCGAAGACCTGCACTGCTCAAGTTGTGGCCTCATTCTTGTATGATCAAATCATTTCTAGGTTTGGATGTCCTGTGGAATTGATGAGTGACAGAGGTACCCACTTTCTCAATGATGTCATCGCTGACCTCATCACCCAACTGCAAATTGTTCACAAGACCTCTAGTTCATACTACCCTCGAGCCAATGGTTTGGCCGAGAGCTCCAATCGGACCATGTCTCATATTGTGGCTCGGTTATGCCTTCATTCCTTGGCAGATTGGGATATTCTACTACCAGCTGCTCTTTTTGCTTACAGAACCGCATACAAGGCTAGCACTGGATATTCACCCTTCCAGCTAGTTTACGGCTTGGAGGCGGTTATGCCCTATGAGTTCCACATGAAGACCACTAGGGTCATGGCAGAGATGGATGATAACTTGAAGGCATGCACACTTGAGAGATTATGGGATCTTGAAGCCTTGGATGAACATCGTCGTGAAGCGATCCTGGCTCAGGAAGTCTGGCAAAGAAGGCAGAAGGCATGGCATGACAGAAATCTCAGGAAGAGGGAATTCCAAGTTGGCAGCTTGGTCTTGTTATATTCCAGTAAGTTCCTGAAGCATAAACCCAAATTTGTCAGTGGTTGGACAGGGCCCTTCTTTATCACAAGGATTATTCCCAGTGGAGGGGTTTATTTGGCCACCTTGGAGGGCAAGAAGTTACCAGCACCTGTAAATGGCTCACGGGTAAAGAAGTATCATCCACATTGACTCTCTCTCTTTGGATAAGGATTTCCATTCCTATTAGTTGAATTTCTATTTATTCAAACCACAACAATGTATTCCCTTTCCTAACCCTGTCAAGCTTCTACTCTCTACCCCGCTGCACTCTTTGGTGAGAGACCAATAAAAACTGAGTTTTCCTTCCCTGGCAAGACGGAGATAGCCCTTGCCTTCTCTGACACACCCTCCTCCTTAATCCTTCTTCACCTCTCTGTCACTCAGGTTCACCTCTCTGTCACCCATGTTCACCTCTAGGTCACCCCTCTTCACTCCTAGGTCACCCCTGTTCACTCCTATGTCAACTCCCCATGTTCACCTCTCTGTCACCCATGTTCACTCCCAGGTCACCCCTGTTCACTCCTATGTCAACTCCTGTTCACTCCTATGTCAACTCCCCATGTTCACCTCTCTGTCACCCATGTTCACTCCTAGGTCACCCCTGTTCACCTCTAGGTCACCCTTGTTCACTCCTCTGTCAAATCCCCATGTTCACCTCTCTGTCACCCATGTTCACCTCCAGGTCACCCCTCTTCACTCCTAGGTCACCCCTGTTCACTCCTATGTCAAATCCCCATGTTCACCTCTCTGTCACCCATGTTCACCTCCAGGTCACCCCTCTTCACTCCTAGGTCACCCCTGTTCACTCCTATGTCAACTCCCCATGTTCACCTCTCTGTCACCCATGTTCACCTCCAGGTCACCCCTGTTCACCTCTAGGTCACCCCTGTTCACTCCTCTGTCAAATCCCCATGTTCACCTCTCTGTCACCCATGTTCACTCCTAGGTCACCCCGGTTCACCTCTAGGTCACCCCTGTTCACTCCTCTGTCAAATCCCCATGTTCACCTCTCTGTCACCCATGTTCACCTCTAGGTCACCCCTCTTCACTCCTAGGTCACCCCTGTTCACTCCTATGTCAACTCCCCATGTTCACCTCTCTGTCACCCATGTTCACCTCCAGGTCACCCTTGTTCACTCCCAGGTCACCCCTGTTCACTCCTCTGTCAACTCCCCATGTTCACCTCTCTGTCACCCATGCTCACCTCCAGGTCACCCTTGTTCACTCCTAGGTCACCCCGGTTCACCTCTAGGTCACCCCTGTTCACTCCTCTGTCAAATTCCCATGTTCACCTCTCTGTCACCCATGTTCACCTCCAGGTCACCCCTCTTCACTCCTAGGTCACCCCTGTTCACTCCTATGTCAACTCCCCATGTTCACCTCTCTGTCACCCATGTTCACCTCCAGGTCACGCTTGTTCACTCCCAGGTCACCCCTGTTCACTCCTCTGTCAACTCCCCATGTTCACCTCTTTGTCACCCATGTTCACCTCCAGGTCACCCCTGTTCACTCCTATGTCAACTCCCCATGTCCACCTCTCTGTCACCCATGTTCACCTCCAAGTCACCCTTGTTCACTCCCAGGTCACCCCTGTTCACTCCTCTGTCAACTCCCCATGTTCACCTCTCTGTCAACTCCCCATGTTCACCTCTCTGTCACCCATGTTCACCTCCAGGTCACCCTTGTTCACTCCCAGGTCACCCCTGTTCACTCCTATGTCAATTCCCCATGTTCACTTCTCTGTCACCCATGTTCACCTCCAGGTCACCCTTGTTCACCTCTAGGTCACCCATGTTCACTCCTCTGTCAAATCCCCATGTTCACCTCTCTGTCACCCATGTTCACCTTTAGGTCACCCCTCTTCACTCCTAGGTCACCCCTGTTCACTCCTATGTCAACTCCCCATGTTCACCTCTCTGTCACCCATGTTCACCTCCTAGGTCACCCCTGTTCACCTCTAGGTCACCCCTGTTCACTCCTCTGTCAAATCCCCATGTTCACCTCTCTGTCACCCATGTTCACTTCCAGGTCACCCCTCTTCACCCCTAGGTCACCCCTGTTCACTCCTATGTCAACTCCCCATGTTCACCTCTCTGTCACCCATGTTCACTCCCAGGTCACCCATGTTCACTCCTATGTCAACTCCTGTTCACTCCTATGTCAACTCCCCATGTTCACCTCTCTGTCACCCATGTTCACTCCTAGGTCACCCCTGTTCACCTCTAGGTCACCCCTGTTCACTCCTCTGTCAAATCCCCATGTTCACCTCTTTGTCACCCATGTTCACCTCCAGGTCACCTCTCTTCACTCCTAGGTCACCCCTGTTCACTCCTATGTCAACTCCCCATGTTCACCTCTCTGTCACCCATGTTCACCTCCAGGTCACCCTTGTTCACTCCCAGGTCACCCCTGTTCACTCCTCTGTCAACTCCCCATGTTCACCTCTCTGTCACCCATGTTCACTCCTAGGTCACCTATGTTCACTAGGTCACCCCTGTTCACTCCTGAGTCAATTCCCCATGTTCACTTCTCTGTCACCCATGTTCACCTCCAGGTCACCCCTGTTCACCTCTAGGTCACCCCTGTTCACTCCTGTGTCAACCCCCATGTTGACCTCTCTGTCACCCATGTTCACTCCTAGGTCACCTATGTTCACTCCTAGGTCACCCCTGTGCACTCCTAGTTCACCCTTGTTCATTCTTCCTATGTCACCCCCCAAGCTCACTCTCTGTCACCTATGCTCCTCCCTATGTCACCCCTTGTTCCTCCCCTGTTCACCCTAGGTCACCTCTTGCCGCTTTCACCCTCAGTCACCTATGGGCACACCAATGTCACCCCTTGTTCATCCTTGGTTCACCCTTGGTTCATCCCTCCTTCAGCCTCATTCAGCCTCATTCACCTCTATAACACCCTCATCCAATATCCTACACAAGAGAGAGTAAAATTCAAATTCCAATTTTCCCACCGTGTTCATTCAAATATTTCCTCTTGCCCACACCGCTTTTTCTCTCACCTACCCCCTCCCACCAAGGCTATATTTAGCCACCAAATTCAGCTTCTGTCCTTTATCTCCCAATTCCAACCAGTGCTATATTTAGCATCTGGCTAAACTCAGCGTGGATCCTTGGGATCAGCTCATCCACCTCCTCCACCGCATCTTGCAGCCCACTCATGCTATTTTTGGCTTACTTTTCTAAATTTGGATCTCTTGGTTATGTATTTATGGCTGTCCCCCTCCAAACAACGAAACCATATGCAGCCTCCCCTCCAGCGCCTTCTCCTGCAGCCTCCCTCCTTCTCCTGCAGCCTCCCTCCATCGCAATTCTCCTGCAGCCTTCTCCTGCAGCTCTCCCTCCATTGCCATCGTACAGCTCTCCCTCCATCGCCATCCTACAGCAGCCCTGCAGCCTCCCCTCCAGCGCCTTCTCCTGCAGCCTCCCTCCATCGCAATTCTCCCGCAGCCCTCTCCTGCAGCTCTCCCTCCATCGCCATCCTACAGCTCTCCCTCCATCGCCATCCTACAGCAGCCTGCAGCCTCCCCTCCAGCGCCTTCTCCTGTAGCCCTCCCTCCATCGCAATTCTCCTGCAGCCTTCTCCTGCAGCCCTCCCTCCATCGCAATTCTCCTTCTCCCTTCTCGTTATCACCTAACCAGCTCCCCTCCTCACTAGCACCTCGCCAGCTTCCTCTCTGGACCTCGTCATCGACTCCCCTTCTCGTTATCACCTGGCCAGCTCCCCTCCTCACTAGCACCTCGCCAGCTTCCTCTCTGGACCTCGTCATCGACTCCCCTTCTCGTTATCACCTGGCCAGCTCCCCTCCTCACTAGCACCTCGCCAGCTTCCTCTCTGGACCTCGTCATCGACTCCCCTTCTCGTTATCATCTGGCCAACTTCCTTCTTGCCTCGTCATTAACGCCCCTTCCTTTCCTGCTTCCTTTCTAGCCTCCGTGCTTCTCCATCAGCTTCCCTTCTCATCACCATCAGCTTCCCTTCTCATCACCATCAGCTTCATACGTATCGCACTTGGGTTTATCCCACGCAGCTTCCGGTGAAGATGGCCACATATCGTGACCACTTCCTTCGGATCTCAGAGGATGGATTCGTCATCCCACCAGGCTATACAGGTACCCACATGTCCCACTCACTGAGGATTGCCCTCGGCCAGCTTAGAGTCTCTTCGCATCAGCTCGAGATAGAGGCTGGTAGGATGCGACGCATGGAGGATGGACGGCGACCAGGCCGAGAGACCAGGATCTGCCCTTGTTGCACCATGGGAGAGGTGGAGTCAGAGGAGCACTTCATTTGCAGATGCCCGCTATATTATGAGATCAGAGGTAGATTCCACTGTCTCTTCACGGATGGCTTTGGACCTCTCTCACGAGTGATGGACTACGAGGATCAGCATTGCCTAGCCCTTTACGTCAGGGAGGCCACTATGCTTCGGCGAGACTACCTCAGAGAGCACAGACCGGAGCGTGATAGAGCCCAGCCTCATAGAGCTCAGACACACGCCATACCAGAGGACAGAGACCAGGAGGAGCACGAGGACGGCAGAGCCCACACAGGACACATGCCTCCACCATGTGGATGTACATATGAGATGGTTTGTAGACGCCGCAGGATCTTGTTACATAGGGGACGTACTCGCCGCTTCATCTCCAGACGATCCAGGATGATGGCAGCATTTCGGAGGAGACTTACTCATGGAGATCTCGCCCCACCAGCCGCTCACCTCACCTTTGCCCAGATTTGTACTCTCATAGCAGGAGGCAGAGTCGATGGACAGGATTTCCAGTATTATTTTGGTTCTCAGACTCATTGACACCTGGACTTGTATCTTTGCATTGGCATATTGTGCTCATCCCCCCCATTTTGCATCCGGGGGCGGTTTCCGTGCATCTAGTTTACTCTCTGTATTTAGGCTCAGATCTGACATTATGTACTTTCACTAGCATTATATTGCGTAGCACTTAGATGATATTCGACGATGCCTCTTCTTTGGGGCACGTTGATTTTGTGCTATCTTGTATGCAGAGTTCTTGATGTCCCATGGGCCCATTTTGGCCTCTAGTGGACAATAATACACTTTCTTTCTTTCTTTCTTTCTTGTCACCACCTGCCCCACTATCTCGTTCTATCTCAGCGGGCTTGCCAACACCTCGACAATAGCCCCCCTACCTCATCACCAGCTCCCCTTCCCTTCCTGCTTCAAGCCCTCGACAACAGCTCCCCTACCTCGTCACCAGCTCCCCTTCCCTTCCTGCTTCCTTTCTTGCCTTGTCATCACTCACCTTCCTGCTTCGTCATCAGCTTCCTTCCTGCTTCGTCATTAGCTTTTACTTTACCTCTTGTTCTTCTTCATGCTCGAGAAGAAGTCCAAGTATAAGCCACGGTTGCCCAGAGATAAGCTCTTCATTCCTTTCTATACCGCCATGACGTCTCAGGCAGCCTCTGCAGTGCACATGACCTCACCCATGCCTACAGCCTCAGCAGGGCCGACTACATCAGCTAGGCCGACTTCATCAGCAGAGCTACTTTCATCAGCAAGGCCAACTTCATCGGTAGGGCCGACTACATCAGTGATACATTCCCATCTTGGTCCGGAGATCACTATCATCTCGGATGGAGAGCCACCGCAATCAAGACAGCAGCGGGGGGTTCTTTTCCACTCTCAGAGCTCCAGTGCCTCCTCTTTCGACCATGGGGGCTCAGATTACACCCCCTCTGCACGGAGACCACATTCAGAAGGGTCGGGTGGGCCAACGGAGATACAGAGCCCTTCGGTAACCACCCCTCCCCTCTCCCACGTTCGGGTTATGTTTAAACCTCTTCTTGATCCGAACCTCAAACTATCCTCCGTATTGACATCTTCCGAGATCCAGACCCTCAGTCTAACTGAGTTCGACAAGGTCATCTTCCCTCCGGTGGATGTGGAACTGTGTACAGGATTCATAAGATCTTATGACTATGTCACAGACACTTTTGAGTTCATGGGCTCCAGGCAGCTTCTCACACCCAATTTGGTCTCACAGTACATGGGGCTCCCTGCTCTCCCTATTCAGCCTCCTTCCGACGATTCACCACATCTCCTTTCATTCCTTTCACAGTGCAAACCCAACAGGAGGGGATATGATTGCAAAAAGGTTTTGGAAGGTGGAAGCAGAGAAGCAATGATCACACGCTACTTCTTCACTCGCTTCTATTCAGCACCCGGGCATTACTACATCACGAAAGGTATCCGTCCTGCTCTTAATGCTCTCTTCACCATCACTCAGTATGATTTTGCATCCCTCTTTTATTCAACATTCCGGGCCACTGTTCGAAATCACACACGCCGAAGCACACACACCTGTACTTGTGGACCTCACCTCACCTACCTCTTGCACCAGTGGCGGGCTGCAACGCCTGCACTTTTTCCTCCACCTTCACATACTTCATCCTCTCCTCACCGCCCACCCTCCGCTCCTATGATCCCCCACTTGAGATCAGCTCCACTGGCCCTTCGTGCGGCCCCAGCATCCTCGGCCTCTGCTGCATCAGTCTCTGTCCTCTCTTCCTCTCCAGTCCCCATTCCCACTCTTGCTCCCCCCACATCTGCATCTCCAGTCCCCATTCCCACTCTTGCTCCCCCCACATCTGCATCTCCAGTCCCCATTCCCACTCTTGCTCCACCCACATCTGTAGCACAGGTTTCTGAGCCATTCCCTCTTGGGCCAGCCTCTGGAGCTTTGTCATCAGTTGCTCATGCAGGAGTCGCCTCTCCATCCATCCCCTTCGAGGCAGATTGTGATTTCCCTGATGATGTTCTTCCGGTCACTCCCCTGCCCTCCTCAGGTCTCACCCACCATGGCAGGACATTACCACTTACCTCACCCGCAGTCATGACCATTTCCTCTCCGATCATCTCATCAGGGTCAGTAGGGTGCAAAGATATGCACATTAACCCCCCAACTCAGGGGGATCCCTCGACAGAAGTTACGGCAGCAGGCACCGTTACGGCAGCCTTGGAATCTCTTGATGGAGAGGCATCAGAACGACACAGGTTATTGAACTTGAATCTTACTTTGGGAGCCACTGGTGATGCGAAGACCCCACCCCGGGTGTCTCGACGACTGACCCCTGAACCAAGTATGGAGGCTGCTGGACAGGACTTACTGGAAACTCTCTCCTGTTTGCATGGAGGAGGAGGACCTGGACCAAATTTTCACACTTCCCTTGCAAGAGACAATCGCTTCCAACAAGAAGGTATCCCAAGCTCCAAGCTGTTACCTAGACATCGACACACTGGCTCCAGTGGCAGCTCTCGAGGACCCAGAGCAAGAGGGGATGAAAGCGGCCTTCGAGGAATATGGCGAACTTATTGACATGGCTGACCGAATGACCTATCGGGACAGGTATGCATGGGTTAAAAGGTCCCTTCATATGGCTCAGCGCATTATAGATGACAGCTTCATTCAGATGGGTGCCTCCCTCTTTAATACTACAGGTCAGGTTTGCAAGCTTCTGTCACAGAAGCAACACCTCCGCTTGGAACATGAGAAGCAGGTAGCCAGCATGCATAAAGAATGGGATACAACATTGCAAATGAAAAAAGCGGAGTGGGGAGCAATTCTACAGGCAAGGGAGGCTGCGTGGAAAACTCAGCACGACGAGTTTCAGCAAAGTCTTGTAGCAAAGGAGGCAGAGTGGACAGCCACCAAGAAAGTTTTGGAGGACCACCATTCAGCCCAACAGGCTCAAATTCAGCGGGAGCTTGCCGCCCTACAGGACAGATACACCTCACTGGCTGCGGATAAGCTTACTGTGGATCAACAGGTGGAGGTGGTGCGGAGTCAAATGAAGCAGAATCGCGAGGCGAAAGACCATCTCCAAGTTTCACATTCCAAGTTGCAGGACAACTTCCATGGGCTGCAAGATGAAAATGCTGCTCTCAAATCTCGATGTGAACATTACAGGTCTGGCTACCACAGGTATAAATCCAAATACGAGGACATCCGCAACCTCATGGACACAGTCGAGGAAGAGGCAAGGACCAGCCCCGGAACATCAGCACACCCACCCCCTCCTCCTCCCTGACTTTCATCCAGCAAGCAGTAGCTCCTGGATCTTTTAGTTCGGCATTTCTTTTTGCGAACTCTGTACATTTGGACATGACATGACTTGACATGGACATGACTTGGACATGACATGGACTTGACATGGATATGACGGAAGCAATACATGACTGAAGAGTGCCAAACCTCAACCTCGACTCACCATGATCAAAGTCAATCAAAGGGAAGTATTGGCGCAATGGTACGCGGGATACACCTGTTGGTGCACATGGGAAGCAGTCCAACAGTTAAGAGGCATAGGTGGTGCACCAACCCTCTCAACCAACTAGTGTCAGGAGCGCAGGAGAACACATGGAGCACGGGATTCACTGACCCAGGACAGGCTGGAGTGTTGCGGAAGCCATCAAGGACAGAGCGGCCCACAAACGGTGGAATGGCTAAGGATGGCTAAGGGTGCAAGAAGACATCCAATAGGGAGAAGGTGTGGAGATTGGTAGCGGGGGGTGGAGCAGAGGAGGAGAAGGTGAAGAGGGGAAAGGGAAAAGGGGGAAGGGGGACTTTTCTGGGGGGTGAGAGGCGGGAGTGAAGGAGTGAGAGGCTAGAGTCAAGAGCTCGCCTCGTGTGTATCTTCTGGGAGTGTATCAGTCATCTTGCTTTCTAATGAGTTATGCTACTTCCCATCTCTGCTCGCTACTCTAAAATCTCTTTTCGTTGTGTTCTCCTCCCCTCCTCTCCCTTCACCTGGTACAACGGACCTGTGTCATGTGGTTGAAGTTCCTTGCTGTTCATGTCGAGGGATGGCTTTCATGATGTTGTTCCGCTTTGGTCTTCTTCTTGCTCACATCACTTCAGCACTTGTAGCGCTTGCACATAGTTGACACCATCTACCGCTTGCACATAGTTGACACCATCGACAAGCACTCACCTACGTACCATCAGTGACATTATGGCACGTCTTACTCGCTTCTCGCACCAGCGGCCCTAGGCCTCCGGTAATACTTCCGGAAGTGTTAGGAAACCCCCCCCCCCCCCCTCAGACAAAACACTAGAAAAGAACATACTCCTTTCTTAAGCAAATTGGGAGATCGTGCATGACTTACCATAGGAATGGTGTTTCCTGAAACTCCCGCTGTAATGCTCACATCTCTACCCTTATGTTGGAGGGTTAGAATATTCTTCACATAATCGATTCGGGGGTTGACTTGCTTATGCCAGGGCATGCCGAGAATTACATCTGATCCTTGAAGTGGTGCCACCATGAAGGGTAGATGATCCAAGTACCCTTGGATGTGTACCCGAAGCTTGCCGATGATGGGGTACACCTTCTCTTCTTGGTTCTTGAAGGCTGCAGTTGCCTCCAAGGCTTCTCCTTTATCCTCTGGGGCTATCCCCAAGTTCTGTGCCATCTCATGAGAAATAAAGTTGTAAGTAGCTCCACTATCGAACAAAAACAAAGCGGATTGATCCTTTACCTGACCCCATGTTTTCAACAAACTATGGGTGTCGTTTACAACTCCCTTTTCTGGAGGTGCTTCCACCTTGTTAACTATCAAAACTGGCTTTTTGAGGGCTTCTTCTTTGTTGCTGCTGTTTTTGGCAGCTTGAGGGCATTCGTAGAAGTTGTGGTCTCGATCGCCACACTTGAAACATCGCCCTTCGGAGTAATACTTTTGCTTCTGTTGTGGAGACAATGAGCTGAAAGTGCGGGCTGCTTTCTTCGAAGGAGGCTGGCTGGCTGACTTTTGCTCTTTTGGTGCGTCCTTTGCTGTCTCCTTACCCTTTTGTTCCTTGGAAGAGATTCCCTGGGACTTCCGCTTGTTGCTGCTGCCATTCCGCTTGTTGGAGAAAAATTGTTTCTTCTCCACCTTCAAGGCGATGTTGATGGTGTCTTCGAGAGAAGTAGGAGTGGCAATGTCCACCTCATGCTGAACGATATACCGTAGGCCAGCAAAGAACTTCCTTTGCTGCTCTTTTTTATCCTTCCTACTGAATGCTTGAACTTTTAACAAAGTATCCCAAAAACGATCAACATACTCACTGACTTTCTCTTCTTGGCGTTGGCAGAGGATGTCCCACTGCACCATTGTATCTCTCTTAAACTCCTTAGGCAGGAAGTGCCTCATCAAGTTCTTCTTGAAGTGCTTCCAGGTGTGGGCTTGTTGTCCAGTGTTGACCATAGCTGCCCACCAGAGTGAAGCACGGTCTTGCATGTGCAGGACGGCAAACCGGATCTTCGCCTTGTCTTCGTACTCATCCCCCTAAAAGAAATACTCGAGGTCTCGGATCCAGGCCAGCAAGACCTCGGGCTTGTCCTCTCCCTTGTACTTGGTAAACTTGAAGAGCTTATCTCCAAGAGGTACCTTATGCTTTGCATACCTTCGTCTCCGTGGACGTCTCGAAGGAGATGGACTCCGATGACGCCGTCTACCTCGAGGAGGGGAAGAAGAGAATGATCTTCCCTCCTTGTTGGAGTTGGTGTTGTCCGCACGACCTCTTCCTTGGGATTGGGGCCCTATGTCATGAGTTTCTACTTGGCTGCTTTCCAGCACTTGAACCTATTGAGCAATGTTTGCCAAGAGAGCACTCAACTCATGCAGGTTAGGAGGAGGATCAGGTCCATTGGCTGCCATGATGACAAGATGACTCAATGAAGGAGAGACTCAACAAGAGAAAGCACAGAGTACAGGACCACTGCCTAAGCTCTGATACCAATGTAAACTACTCGGTGCTTTCTATCAATTCAGACAACGGTTTTGCAGAGGCATTTGAATGAGATGATTACGTGTTGCCAAACACATATACTTGAACTTAAGAGTTTGCAATTAAAGGTGGTGGAAAAGGCAACACCGGTGTGGATGGAAAGGGAGATGAAACCATCATGGCAGGTAAAGGCATGGCCGGAGCAAAAGTACCCCCCAATGGAATAAATGTAGAAGAAGGATTAGCTAGGAGCCCGGAGCTATGCATAACAGATGAGGTAGCAGCTTGTCCACAAGAGGTTGAGGCGGGAGCAGATGGAGTCACCACTCCGGTAGAAGTGGTGGTTGGTGAAGACATCGTTGTAGGAGGAGGAGAGGGGCTGCCTTGACCTTGATGAGTCCCTGAGGAGGCCTCGTCCTTAGTACCCTCTTCTTTCACCTGTTCTCCGCTTTGCACTTCTTCTTCTCCGGAGTCCGGATCTGACCACCATGGTTCTTGTTGGTCCAAGTCAATGAGAGTGTCGATGAAGTTACTTGCTCTGGCTACTGCTCCAATGGGCTCACTTTGTGCTCGAGTTGAGGACTTCGCAAACTTACGTCACACGTAATGCTTCTTGTACCTAGTTTGGTATGCCGGAAGTCTTTTCTCCACTCTCCTCAAGTACCTCCTAGTTCTCTCACTAGCTCCTTCAAATGTTTCAGAACTACTCGGCATAAGACCTCTCTCTAGGACCCTAGATCACCACTTCACTCGTGCTACTCAACACCAGCAGTGTCCCACCGTAATCGCCATAAACTGTCTGAGGGGGGGGGGGGGTTTCCTAACACTTCCGGAAGTATTACCAGAGGCCTAGGGCCGCTGGTGCGAGAAGCGAGTAAGACGTGCCATAAGTGTCACTGATGGTACGTAGGTGAGTGCTTGTCGATGGTGTCAACTATGTGCAAGCGGTAGATGGTGTCAACTATGTGCAAGCGCTACAAGTGCTGAAGTGATGTGAGCAAGAAGAAGACCAAAGCGGAACAACATCATGAAATCCATCCCTCGACATGAACAGCAAGGAACTTCAACCACATGACATAGGTCCGTTGTACCAGGTGAAGGGAGAGGAGGGGAGGAGAACACAACAAAAAGAGATTTTAGAGTAGCGAGCAGAGATGGGAAGTAGCATAACTCATTAGAAAGCAAGATGACTGATACACTCCCAGAAGATACACACGAGGCGAGCTCTTGACTCTAGCCTCTCACTCCTTCACTCCTGCCTCTCGCCCCCCAGAAAAGTCCCCCTTCCCCCTTTTCCCTTTCCCCTCTTCACCTTCTCCTCCTCTGCTCCACCCCCCGCTACCAATCTCCACACCTTCTCCCTATTGGATGTCTTCTTGCACCCTTAGCCATCCTTAGCCATTCCACCGTTTGTGGGCCGCTCTGTCCTTGATGGCTTCCGCAACACTCCAGCCTGTCTTGGGTCAGTGAATCCCGTGCTCCATGTGTTCTCCTGCGCTCCTGACACTAGTTGGTTGAGAGGGTTGGTGCACCACCTATGCCTCTTAATTGTTGGACTGCTTCCCATGTGCACCAACAGGTGTATCCCGCGTACCATTGCGCCAATACTTCCCTCTGATTGACTTTGACCATGGTGAGTCGAGGTTGAGGTTTGGCACTCTTCAGTCATGTATTGCTTCCGTCATATCCATGTCAAGTCCATGTCATGTCCAAGTCATGTCCATGTCAAGTCCAAGATGTGAACACATGTGAACACGCTGCGAATAGGTATGAACAAGGTCTAACAACTTGGCATGTTGCTGAGGTGACCATGACGTGACCCAGGTGTGACTCTTAGTGGGTCGCCATAAACTTTGAGTACAACATGTTTGTACGCGATAAGCAACCAAGTGAAGAAAAATCAGATCCTCTCACAAAAGAAAGATTAGATTTCCTTCAGGAATTCTCTAGTTGCTTCTCTCAGGAACTTCCTAGTCACCTCCCTCCTGAGAGACGAGAGGATCACAAAATTGACATAGTTCCAGGGTCTTCACCTCCAAATAGACCCCCATATAGAGTTAGTCAATCTCAACAAGATGAAATCCTCAAGCAAGTCCAAGAACTCTTGGACAAGGGATTGATTCAACCCAGTAGTTCTTCTTTTTGCTCTCCTGTCTTACTAGTCCAAAAGAAGGATAAAACCTTCAGGATGTGCATAGACTATAGAGCCTTAAACAAACAGACGGTTAAGAATCGTTTCCCAATTCCTCGTATAGACGATATCTTTGATCGTTTAGGAGGATTTGAAATTTTCAGCCGCATAGATCTTAAGAGTGGCTACCATCAGGTACGAGTTGTACCTGAGGACATTCATAAAACAGCCTTCTGAACCACATTTGGGCTGTATGAATATATGGTAATGCCATTTGGCCTTACTAATGCCCCAGCCACGTTCAATCGGCTGATGGGACGGTTGTTCAGGAACTATAGACAGTTCACCGCCGTCTTCTTTGATGACATCCTCATTTTCAGCAAGAATGAGGAAGAGCATAAGGAACATCTAAAGATTGTATTTCAAATCTTAGCTGAAAATGCTCTTCACATCAATGAGAAGAAAAGTGAGTTCTTTCTTCCTGAGATTCACTATCTTGGTCACATTATCTCACGAGAAGGTGTCCGTATGGACCCAGCCAAGATACAGACAATTGTAGAGTGGCCTGACTTGAAGAATGCCCATGAGGTAAGGTCTTTTCTAGGCCTATGCTCATATTACCGAAGGTTTATTTGGCATTTTGCTGAACTTGCAGCTCCTCTACATGATCTCACTAAGAAAAATCTCAAGTTTAGATGGACCCAAAAAGAAAAGGACTCTTTTAATGCTCTAAAGCATGCCCTGACTACAGCTCCTGTACTTATCATTCCTGACTTAAGGAAACCATTCCTAGTAGCAGCTAATGCCAGTGGCGATTGCCTTGGGGCTTCTCTTACCCAGGATGGTCATGCTGTGGCCTTTGAAAGCCGACGGCTAAGAGATGCTGAACTTCATTATGATATCTATGAAAAAGAACTCTTAGCTGTAATTCATGCTCTCAAACTTTGGAAACATTATCTTTTAGGGATAGATTTTCTTGTAAAAACTGATCATGAAAGTCTTAAATATTTTCTAACTCAACCTCTGATCAGAGAGAGACATATGAAATGGTCTACCTTTCTGCAATCATTTCATTTTCAGATACAATATACTCCTGGAAAAGAGAATGTAGTGGCTGATGCCCTTTCTCGTAGACCACGGCTTCACCATATTTCAGTTCCCTATCATGATGAGCTAACAGCCCTCAAAGAATTCTATGAGGGAGATGCTGATTTTGCTCAGCCATGGGCACATTTGAAAGATGGAGGCACCCATCATGCCTACCACATCAGGGATGGCTATTTATTCATGGAGAACAAACTATGTATCACAAAGCAGCTTAGATCTAAAGTGATGGAGGAAAGCCATAACCCACCCTATGCTGGTCATAGGGGTATTGTGGCCACTTTTTCAGCCATGGATAAATTTTTCTACTGGCCTAACATGAAAAAGGACACTGCTGCCTACATTTCAGCTTGTCTCGCATGTCAAAAAGCTAAGTATGAGAGAGGAAAACCCAAGGGTTTACTTCAGCCCCTACCCATTCCTGAGAGACCATGGGAACACATCACCATGGACTTCATTACAGGAATTCCCAGGACCAATCAAAATCATGACATGATTTGGGTGATAGTAGATCGATTCAGCAAGCAAGCCCACTTCATTCCTTGCAGAAAGAATCTCAAGGCACCTGAAGCTGCCCATTTATTTATTAGACACATCTTTAGACACCACGGCATGCCCATGCCCAAGTCTATAGTATCAGATAGAGACTCAAAGTTCATTAGTAACTTCTAGCAGGCTTTGTTTGAGAACCTTGGAACTCTTCTAAGTTTCTCCTCAACTTTTCATCCTCAAACGGATGGCCAAACTGAAGTTACGAATAGTATACTCTTGGATTTGCTGAAATTTTATGTGCATGACCAGCAAACCTTTTGGGAGAAATTCCTTCCTCTTGTGGAGTTTGCTTATAACAACACAATTCATTCCTCCACTGGAAAAGCTCCTTTCGAAATTGTATATGGTAGATCTTTACTAACTCCACTCATGCAAACAAAAGAGAAAATCTTTGCCGCTGATCAATTCGTGGAGGATTATGACTCTGCTTATGCCACGGTTCGAGCAGCCATTCAAAAGGCACAGGAGAAACAAAGAGCAGCTGCAAATAAAAGACGGAGGGCGTTTGTAGTGAAAGAAGGCCAATGGGTCTTATTGAAATTTGAGAAAGCCCGGTTAAAAACCAAAGTGGGCAAAAAGCGCATCTACTTTAAGCTATCCTTTCGATATTATGGTCCTTTTCAGGTGTTGCAGGTAATAAATGATGTCTCAGTCCGATTGAGACTTCCAGAGCATTGGAAGATCCACAATGTCTTCCACGTAAGCTTGGTGAAACCCTTCATTGGGGAACCACCTCAAGAGCCCACACTGGACGATGCACCTGAAGTAGAGGACACTGAGATCTTGTTGATCCCAAAGCAAATTATTTTGCATAACTTCACTATGGGACGTCGAGGCACGACTCGCAAAATGTACCTTTTGAAGTTCAGAGGGCTCCCATCCACCGATGCCCAATGGGTGGACAGAGCTACATTTCAGGAGTGTCTTGAAATCCAGGATGCTTATGAGGAAGCATTTCAGTTGCGGACAACCGAATGAAAGACGGAGGGAATGTCATCCTGCTTCAACATGTATCCACTTGCTTGGTACTATTTCTTTTTGTTTTTCAATAGTATGCTTATTAAGAAATGAAATGTTTTCCTACTGTTCAGTTACGGACAATGGGGACTAGGTCTAGCATTTGAGGGTGGACTCCCTTGCTTGGGGTTATGGGCATTAGTGACCCACAAGAGTGATGGCCTCTCTTTGAGAGGGACATCTGGAAACCACACCCCACCTGAGTACCCAAACATGGGACCAATCAAATGCACAGATTGCATACCGACCTAGGAACCATTCAAGAGAATGTTCCCTGAGCTTTGGGTGTGGGCCTGGCAGCATGCCAAGAGTAATGGAGATACAAGATAAGACGACAAACAAATGAGCTCAGTATGGCTCAATTATGACCTTAGAGTACGTCAATAGATAGTCTAAGCTGTTAAAAACCCCTGGGTGCGATCAGAATTGAATTTTGACAACTTTGAAATTTTAGGGTTTTTGGGAGTGACACGTGGCAGACTGCCACATGGTGAGCTGGCAGGTCAGTCCACCTGTCCCACACATGTGGCAGCATGCATGGCAAGTGGCAGGGCATGCAGGCCAAGTGTTTAGCCCCAAATCTGGTAGATTTGGGGCAAGTTGTGGGCTGTCCTCTTTGGGACTGCAGCCCACCAAAAATCTGGGACAAGTGTCCACCTTCCACTCTAGGCCTGGGGGGGGGGCTGAGCCTATAAAAGAAGGCCTCTCCCCTTCATTCCTCACATGAAAATTTCGTCACTTTTCTTCTCCCTCCTTTTGGATGATGCAGCAGAACCTCTCCAGCTCCTTGGGTGCAGCCAGCTTCTCCCCAGGCCATTCTCTCACCTCAGCAGCACTTTCTCTCTCTACAACAGCACATTATCTCTCTACAGTTCCAGCCCCTCCTCTCCAGAAATCTGCCCCCTCTCAGCTCTTCTGGAACAGCAGCAGCATCCTCTCTCCTTCTCCTAGCCTGGAGCAGCCACAGCCCCTTTCTCTCTCCTGCTGCAGTCTTTCTCTCTCTACTGCAGAATTTCTCTCTCTACTGTTCCAGCCCATTTCCCTTGCAGAAATCTGCCTTTCTGTGCACCTCTGGAACAGCAGCAGCTCTTCTCTTACATCCCCTCCCTTGCGATCAGCATTGGCACTCTCTCTCTACAGCTATCACTCCATAAAAGCATTCTCTCTCTAGCCTACAGGCTGTTTTTCTAAGCTGTTCTCATTCCAGCCCCATTTCCACACTCTCCTCACCCAAGGTAGCTTCAGAGGCATCAAGGACTTCATCTACAAAAGGGTCAAGTCACGAAGGGAGCCTGTATTGTCAAGTTTATCTCATTTACAGCACTATTTCATGTTGTTTCTACTATCTTTCTAGAAACTAGTGCTTGTCTCTAATGTTGGACGTAAGTGGTGATTGTTGCAGGCTTCTTCCATGTGGATTGGGCAAGCCAAGAGTTGAAACCTGAGCTTGGAGTCCTCCTTTTTGTTGTCTACCTTACACATATGCTCTTGAG
The DNA here is from genome assembly GCF_047967505.1 of Dipteris shenzhenensis. Classification (NCBI taxonomy): domain Eukaryota; kingdom Viridiplantae; phylum Streptophyta; class Polypodiopsida; order Gleicheniales; family Dipteridaceae; genus Dipteris; species Dipteris shenzhenensis. Next base: position 2,157,377 of record NC_141605.1, on the reverse strand, counting down.
TCTTGTATCTAGGTCCTAGGTTTTCACTGAGTTCATCAGTTTGGAAGGTGCATTGCACCTTGGTCTTGTATCTCCATTTTCAAGAATAAAGTGAGCTTGGATAAGGGGGGGGGGGGCGTCTTGGCCCCTCAATCATATTGCATTTTCCAATGATGTCACTTTGTGTTTAAGTTGTATAAGTCTTAATTCCAGCTTAATTGCAAACTCTTAAAGTTCAAGTATATGTGTTTGGCAACTCGCAATCATCTCATTCAAATGCCTCTGCAAAACCGTTGTCTGAATTGATAGAAAGCACTGAGTAGTTTACATGACCTTACCATCCCTATATGCAGCCCATTTCCTTGCCTCTCTTGCTGACATCACTCGTACCATACCCTCCCTCCGGTGCTCCTGTTGTAGGGGGGGGGGGGGGGAGAGAGAGAGAGAGAGAGAGAGGTTTATTAATGTTTGATGAAACACCAAAGAAGCCTATGGGACTAAGAGATTGAAATCAACATGAAAGTGCACCCCTTGTGGAAGGAACTCTAGAGTTGTCTGTGAGACCCCCAAAAGCAAAAAATACAATAAAACAAAATATTGATGATCCTAGGAACCACATAAAGGACTCCATGTGACGGGAGTAGTTCTTGTCATGTCCTAACATGGATTGTGAACTAAGTGCCAGTCATTGAGTAGTTTGAGCTCCATGTGGGCCCAATTGGGGTCCCATTGGGAATTCTAGTGTCTCTAGAGCAAATTTGAGATCAGCTGCTTCCAATCATCAACTTCTCTCTATAGGGTCTACTTGGGGGCGGCATGAGCTTGCCTATTGTTGAGATGTTGCAGTGGTGGTATCCCTAATGGGACGGGTGCGTGCAAGGCATATGTCCAATCTCCTAGTGACTTGGCATTCTTGAAAGTTAGGGCCTCCATCACGGCATCCCTCCTCGCTTTCAAAGTCAAGAAAGGGGAGTGAAGGAAGAGCCGCCGTAGAGGGAAAAGGCACAATTGAGGAAGAGGCAAATGAGAAGAGTAGGTGGGGCAACCAAGAGGAAAAACAAAGAGAAAGGTGGGTGAAGTAAAGTGTCCTTATGAAGAGAAAGAAAGAAAGAAAGAAGGGCTATTAACGTTCATGGAAGAAGACCAATAGGTCTATAGGACAGCACAAAACCCTCTTAGTACATCAGTTTGGGGAGGGCACATGGCAGCTCCCAAAGAATGCAAAAGCAGCTCTATTTATTTAGATATCACGTATAAACATTCAAAAGCCTAACTCTCTCTTCCCAATCACGGGCATAGGCACATATTTTCCTCCCAGCCAACCTCGATGGTAGCAAGCTCACAGAATCTCTTACGTGAAAGTTCTTGCTTGTCAAATTCCAACGAGCCCCAATTCCCTAGATGGATCTAGTATGCCACATATCTACATTTTAGGATACCTCCTAAATGCATCATTTACCCCTCTCTTGGGATATCATTGAAATCATTTGCCCCTTGGCACATTTAATGCATTTATACCCCTAAGCCTTAGATCCACCTAGTCTAGTGCCATATCACCCTCACCAAGGACCTTGACCTTGATTCCTTTCTAATCATTTACGTAAAGCCCAAACACATATAATACAAACATTGATCCTTTAAAGGAAAATGTCGAGCGACCCTTCCGAGGTCATGTTGCCTCAACTTGAGCGTAACATTCCTTCCCTCTTCAGGCATCAGTATCCTCGATGATAAAGTCTGGGAACACTCTCCGTAACTGGTATACGGATTCCCAGGTAGCTTATGATAGAGGTAAACCATGCCATGCAACCAACACCGTGGGTATCTTCCGATTGCATACTTGCATTGTTCCTTGGTCTAGGATTCTTGTTGGTTTGCATCTTGCATTATTCTCTATCTCCTGAAACAAAACAACACCCTCGATTAGTGAGTCACCTGTATGCAAAAATTTCTTTAAACGAGAAACATGAAACACTGGGTGCACCTTACAACCCTGTGGTAATTCTAATTTATAGGCTACCTTGCCTATTCTTTTTAGAATTAACCACGGCCCACAATATCGAGGTGATAACTTAGCACAATTTCCTGCAGTCAAAGACTTAGAGTGCGAAGGAACTCTGAGAAAAACTTTTTCTCCTTCCTTAAATTCTAACGGATCTGTTTTCATCCGCATACGCCTTAGCTCTATCCATAGCTTGGCGGATGTTAGCTCTCGCGAGTGCTAGCATCTCCCGCATCTGAACTACAAAGTTCGCGGCACTAGCCACTTTTTGAGGTACTCCAACTGTAGTTGGATTTGCTGGTCTATAACCATAGTTCAGCTCAAACGGACTGAACCCTGTAGAGGAATGCTTTCTATCATTGTAGGCAAATTCTAACAATGGCAACCACTTGTCCCATGTATGTTGCCTCAATGACACATATGCTCTAAGCATATCCTCTAAAATTTGGTTGATTCTTTCCGTGTGACCATCCGTTTCTAGATGATCCCCACTACTCATTCCTAACTCAGCCCTTAGTGTCTCAAACACCTCAGTCCAAAAATGACTGGTAAATTTGACATCCCTGTCTGACACTATGGATTTGGGTAATCCATGCAAACGAAATATATATTTAATAACAAGTCCGCTACTTGCGGGGCACTAACAGACTCTCTAGTTGGAATGAAGTGAGCCATCTTGGTAAGACGATCAACTACCACAAGGATAGAATCATATCCACCTTGTGTCATAGGCAGACCTACAATAAAGTTCATGGAAATGCTCTCCCACTTACCTAGTGGTATTTCCAAAGGTTGTAAAAGTCCGGGTGGCTTCACCCGCTCTGCCTTACTTACCTGACATGAAAAATAACATCTCACATATTCATGAATATGTTTTTTCATTTTTGGCCAAAAGAAATCTCGCTTCACGAGATCATGTCTTCTCGACTCCTAGATGTCCTGCGCATGGGCTATCATGGCATTGTTGAACGACTCTCTGCCTGAGATCATTCTGATTAGGTACTACTACCTTGCCATTTCTTTTCAGCATACCATCTCTTATGATATATCTTACATAAGTTTGACATTTTCTGGATACCAAGTCACTCTTTTCCCCGGGTTTGAATACATGAGCCTTAGGTCAAAGGCTCTAGACGAACTCGTCCACCTTTTGAGTTTCTCTTTTCTCGGTCATTAGAGCACTTTTTAATACCGTGAAACTCATATTATGCATAATGCGTGACAACACATCAGCAACCTTATTATCCTTCCCTCTTCGGTACCGAATCATCAAGTTAAACTCCTGCAAGAGTTCTGTCCACCTAGCTTGGTGGCCTCTCAAGTCAGGTTGTTTACAAAAATGTTTCAGAGTCATGATCAACATCAACATAAAACTCTGATCCATATAAATAATGTCTCCATGTTTTCAGAGCATGGATAACAAACAGCATACAACTCCAATTCATGAGTTGGCTAATTTCGTTGAGAGGGAGAAAGCTTCTTGCTTTCAAAGGCTACTGGCCTTCCCTCTTGGAGGAGAACTGCTCCTACCACAATGCCACTTGCATCGGTTTTAAGGAAAAACGGTTTCTGGGGATCAACTATTTTTAACACCGGTCCTGAGACCATAGCTTGTTTTATGGTGTTAAAACTCTCCTGTTGATTCTGTCCCCATATAAAAGATACTTTATCTGAGGTCAAATCAGTCAATGGCGATACTATTTTGGAATATCCTTTGATATGCCTTCGATAAAATTGGACAAATCCCAAGAATGATCGCAAAGTGGTCGAACTCTGAGGGATAGGCCAAGTCAGTATCGCAGCCACTTTCTTTGGATCCATTTCTACCCCCTCGGGAGTAATAATGAATCCTAATTATTCAAGTCTTACCATACACAGTACAATTTTCTTTTTATTTACATAAAGACTGGCTTTCCTTAAAGTACTGAACACTATTCTTAAGTGTTCATAATGCTTAGCAATACTTTTACTGAACACAAGAATATCGTCAATAAAATGTACTACAAACCTCTCGATATACGGACATAGTAAATCGTTCATAAGCATGACGAATGTAGTTGGAGCATTAGTAAGTCCAAATGGCATTACCAAAAACTCATAATGTCCAAACCTGCTTCTAAAAGCGGTTTTATGCACATTCTCGGCTCTAATACGGATCTGATGGTAGCCACATTTAAGATCTATCTTACTGAAAATTACGGCCCCATGTAACGCATCTAGCAAATCATCGATCCGAGCCATCAGATACATGTGCTTAATAGTGATATTATTCAATGCTCTGTAATCTATACAGAGGCGAAAAGTATCATCTTTCTTTTTTTTAATATCACCGGCGAAGCAAAAGGTGAGAAATTGGGTTGAATGTGCCCCAGCTTGAGGTATTCTTCCAGTCGTCTTCGTACCTCCGCTTCTTCGGTAAAACTTAATCTATAGGGAGGCCTATTTACAGGTTATGCCCTCGGGATTAGTTCAATCTTATGCTGAACATTCCGCTCTGGAGGTAACCCACAAGATAACTCATCCCTAAAACAATCAGAGAACTCCTCTGCTATTTGATCAGCCAGCTTGGCCATCTCTCCATTTTGGGCAACATCAGTGCTAGCCGAAGGACCGTCAATCGGCTCTACCGATGCTGTACAAAGAAACAAAAACTCTTCTTTAGCTTTTCGAACTTCCATTACGGAAACCAACGGTCCTTGAGGTATATCTTTTTTACCTCGTAAGACATACAACACATCATTCATCTTGAATTGATAAATGTGCTTTTTCTAATCTATGGCTGGATTCTCCCTAGAATGCCAAGCCTTACCCAGGTCTATGTCTGCATGAGCAAGCTTTGTCATTTCAAAATCAAGCTTCTCAGCATAGTCTTGAATTCGAAGTTCCAACTGGGTAACCCTTTGGTCCCATGCTTCAGTTGAACTTCCATCTGCCATTTTGATTGTATATGCATAGTCAGATGGGATAGTCTTTAATTTTAGCCTCTTTACAAGCTTGGAGTTAATTACATTGTGCATTGACACTGAATCAAACAACACAATGACATCATTATTGGCTACTTGCCCTTTCATCTTAATTAACTCCGTATCGCTAAAGGCTGTATACCCCGTTGCTGCGGGCTTTGACAGGACATTATCAGGTGCACTAGTTACTAGCTTAGCAACAGACACACATAACAAAACAGGTACTGACCTTTGAGAAGATCCCGCTAGCTGAATCTGCATCTGTTCTGCTCTGGGACTTCCCTCCATTTCCACGTCGCATTCTGAGATCACCATCTCAGTCATCCGACAATCCTTGTTTCATGGACAATCTTTCCACTGATGAGACTGAAGGCATCCAAAACACAAGCCTTCTCTCCTCGCTTTTTCTCTTTGCTCTGGGTTTAAAGAAGACTTCGACCAAGCCCGAGCTGCCATTGGTGTTACTTTTCTTTTCATTCCAATGGTGATACTTGGTTGAGGAGTCTCGACTAGCTTCGCTTGCTTGGCTTGACCACTAGGCTGTGAGGTACTCCCTTTGCTAATCCACTTCTTCTTAAACCCAATTTTCTTCGGGTACTCATACCGAGTCCCAACCTGCACAAACCCACTTGGTCTGTTCCCTTTGGCACCTTCATAGTTCAGGGCTATGGCAATTGCTTCATCTAGCGTGTTCGCATACTTAGCCCGAACTTCCATCTAGATCCGATCATTCAATCCAAAGATAAAATTCTTTACTTGGATTGACTGAGGTAGAGGTTCATAAACTTTCATTACACTTTCTCTGAACTTATCAGTGTATTCCATCACTGATAAATTTCTCTGACGAAGGTTTCGATACTGATCCCAAGCTCGGGATGCTTCGTCAGGAGGTAAGAAGTGTTTTCTAAATTCTTTTTTAAACCCCTCCCAAGTAGTGGATGCCATACCATCTTTCCGCTGTTTTATCCACCACCTATCCGCTGCCTTATTAAACATATGGGTGGCCTCGCGGATTTTCTTCATATCATTCCTGATTTCACAAATGACGAAAGCTTCGTCCCATTTGTGTAACCAAGTCTCTATTATATTGGAACTATATTGGAACTACGGTCAGACATCCGACCAGAATACTTTTCTGGCCTATAATTGACAATATTAGGCACCTTAGCCCTTCTAGGCTCGACCGTATGAACACTGATTTCAGGCTCCATTAGAGATTTACCTTTGTCCTCATGAGATGGTCTAGCAGACATACTATGAACCATTTTCCTGAGCTCGGATTGCCCTACATTTGCTTGTAACTGTTGCGCTAAAATCTGTTGCAAGGCATCCTCCAATAATGCAATTCTACCAGATAGTGTATGGCCTGCTGGCAGGGTCGGCTGGACTCCCGACTCTACGGGATCCACCCTAGAAGCTTCCTCTTCTACTTCCATTTAGGTTGATATGTGTTAAAAAAACAAAAAAATAAACAAATAAAACACTGCCTAAAACTGTATTTATAAATGACTTTTCAATCTCCTAACCCCAAAAGGTGTCTAACCAGGCATAACCATCAACTGAAAGTAATTGAGAACCAAACCGAATATCTTTTCCCTATACTAGGAAAATATCTGCAATCAGAAATAACTCAAACACCGAGGCAAATAAACGAGCATATACTCCAACAAAACTTAGAAGGCATAGAAAGCTCCCTGGTCATATTTCTGCTGCATGAAGAGATTAACTTGTCCTTGTAAGGTTGTTCCAAGCATTTATGACCTGACTTGTGGCCACGAACATGCTGTACTGTCTACCCCTTTCCATGAGCTCATGACCAAGCGCAATCTTAACTCGTGTTCAGCGACCAAGTGCAACCAATGAAGGCTAGCTTTGCGGGCTATCAGGCCCAATAGTCGAGTCCACGACTAACAAGCCATTTACACTGTCATAACGCCCGAACCTTGCATATAGTAATTGACCCATAACCTCTGTTACGCTCCAGCCTTTGGTGTTAACCAACGCTCCACCAACCAGTCACGACACCATCTAATAGTCTATGTGCTTCGTCTGATAGCGGTCCACAGCAACGTACGTAGCTCTACTGGCTACCGAATCCACTACTTGCAAAATCCACAATACTACGCTTTTTTTCACACCCAGCTCCTGCTTGCAGCACTACCCAACAAGACACTCATCTTTGAAGTACCAGCATCGATAACGTTAAAGGATCTCCACGTAACGTAGATATCAAAACACAGACTTCTTTTAAGTGGTTCATTGTGGATATCTAGATCAGTTTTCCTGGCCCTAGGCTAGCTGTAGATTGACGAACGGAATCACAATAATTATAAAACTAGCCCGTACTCACAGGCTCCTGCAATCCCGTCTTCCACGCCTTCAATCAATGACGAAAGATACCAAAATATTATAGTCAGCTAGTCTTGAAGGTAACCACCCATAAACCAGCGCGTTCGCCACTCTTAGCCTTTTTCTCTGATCCCGTAAGACAAGATCCCCGCTCCTCTATTGGCTTCCCGGTGGTAGCACGCTAAGGCTTAATGAAGAATCGGATCAACAGCCCGACGTTCCGCCACGCTCTGCCTGCTGAATACCAAAGCCCAAGACCTCTCTCGATCCCCCTTTTCCCAATCGCCTGCTGCTCTGATACCAAATATCACGTAGCAAGCTCACAGAATCTCTTACGTGAAAGTTCCTGCTTGTCAAATTCCAATGAGCCCCAATTCCCTAGATGGATCTAATATGCCACATGTCTACATTTTACATTTTAAGGTACCTCCTAAATGCATCATTTACCCCTCTCTTGGGATATCATTGAAATCATTTGCCCCTTGGCACATTTAATGCATTTATACCCCTTAGCCTTAGATCCACCTAGTCTAGTGCCATATCACCCTCACCAAGGACCTTGACCTTGATTCCTTTCTGATCATTTACGTAAAGCCCAAACAAATATAATACAAACATTGATCCTTTGAAGGAAAATGTCGACCGACCCTTCCGAGGTCATGTTGCCTCAACTTGAGCGTAACATTAGAGTACCTACCTAGTAATCTAATAAAGCATAATTGGCTTTATATCAATTTAAGACTGACAGTTTTTTGGTTTAGATTTAAATTCTCTGATAACTACTATGCCTTCATGGTATACTGCCCATTTCCCATCTTTCCTCACAGCCTTTACTTTGGCTAATTTTGTTTGCTTTGTTCTTCAATTGAGCTTGTGTGAGCTCCTTAGCTATCTATACCTTTGTTCCTTTCAACTTGTATGCTTGGCGGAGAAGCTTGACCTTTAAGTGAAGTGATTTGAGTGTGATGACAGCATGTACTTTGGAATGTTTGATATTTGTTGCTCTATATTCATCATCATCGTCCTCATCATCAGCCTTCCATTCAATGTTGGGTATGGCTGCTTTGACATGTGCTAAGGTTTCACGAAAAGAGTCCTCCTCTTTGTACCAATTTTTGGGGAGTCCTCCTATTCGAATCTTCAATGCATTTTCCAATCTGGCTTCGTGTTCCTGGATCTCTTTTTGGATATCGGTTTTATTTGCCTTTGTCTTAACCTCCACTTTAGTGTGAATGAAATCTTTAAATGTAGAGACTTGTTGACAGGTCGGAGGAGAAGCATTACATGCTTTCATGAGTTCATCTATGATTGCCTGCTTGCCAGGCCCTTCAAAAGCCTGAAGTTTAGCTATCACAGCTGCCAACTGCATTTTTAACTCTCAAACCTCTTGCTGTAAGTAGAAAATATGCTCATGGTGACCAATGATAGGTCGATTTAGGCCTCCTTTGTGATATACCCTTTTTAGCTGCAACTGTAGAATACTAGCCGCTGGAGTAGAGCGGGAGGGGGATTTGGAGGAGAGGCAAGGCCACTCCATATTGGCCATATCTGCAAGACCCCAAGCTGAACTAACCCTCGAGCTAGGCAAGGGGTTTCAGCCCAGCTCGAGGTTGACGTAGAACGAAGGGGAAGCTGCTGACGATGACATAGAGGCTGGAGATAAAGCTGCCCACGACCCTGCTATGCTGGTTTTTGTTGCGACGTGCTGCTCCGACCTGCTGCTGTGGCCTAGAGCTGCCCGCGATGCTTGGAGATCTGCTGCTGGACAGGCTAGGCCTGTGCGCCTAGCCCTTGCACTAATTGCACACCCGAGCCCTGTGCGAGTTGGCTATGCGCCTAAGTGCCTAAACCCTTCACGGGCTAGGCCTACATGGGCTAGGCCTGCATATGGACGGCGCCTAAACCCTTCACAGGCTAGGCCTACGTGGGCTAGGCCTACTTATGGATGGAGACAGGAGGAGGCACCAATGGAGCGGGTGAAGGTACGGACGGGAGAGGGAGGAGGTACGGATGGAGACAGGAGGAGAATGGGAGAGAGAGGACTAGGAAGAGGGGAGAACTCCAAAGGGAAGGGGAGAGAGAGAACGCCATGTGAAGCAGCACCCAAGACTTACTTTCAACATATTGGAGGTCAGTGAGGTCCCTGAGGGCAAGACCTGCTAGCCCCACTTTGGTTTCCTTCAGATTCTTTCCTCATGGGCAGAGCAACCACTAGAAGTGAACACCACTGTGGGACTCATTCTCTTTCAAAAGTATTATCAGTGGCCATTGGTTCTAGGAAGACCGCTGAGCATCGTCAGTGGGGTCTGCTTTTGTTAAGGAAGTTAAGGCATAGCTGTCTCAGTCCCATCCAATGTAACCACCATAGCTCCAGCTGGTCCCCCATTCCGTTCCCACAGTTGTGATGTTGGCTCCAGAAGAAAGCTCTAGCATAGTACGTTGCTATAGCTCTAGCTACAGCTCCATCATCTGCTGCCATAGCTGCGGCTGTAGCTGCACCTGCATTGTCTGCTGCCATAGCCGCAGCTAGCCACTTCCATTGTCTGCTCCCACAGTTGCAGCACCACTATTGTATGTTTCACAAAGTACAATATTGACAAGGGATTAACTTCATCAGATAGAGTGTACTTACTCCCACAAAATCCATTTACTAAGGTATCAATTACTTAGATATATTATTTGCAAAATTCTATCCTTGTAATATTCTTGCTTGTTTGTGCTCAGCACTTTATGAGGTTGCACCACAAGCATTGTAAATTAATAGGTCATTCAAAAAATGTTGTGCCATTTGACCTATCATGATAATAAAAATTATGTCCAGGTATAATATAGTATCTTTGTCAAAGAAAGAAATTACATTTCGTTTTTTCTACCAGAAAATCTATGTTTAAATTTACTCTATGATTCAGTACTATCCCTCAGGGAATCACATACCGAGTCTGCAATAACTTTAAAAAATATGGTCTTAAGGTCGCTCTACGATCCCCCATTCCATCCCTCCCTTCCCAAGCCTGCCCTATCTTCTAAGTGTAATTTTTAAAAATTTTCTTCCCTCTTGTTTTCTGGTTATATCTAAAATAATTATGACAGCCTTTGGAAACGTTCCTTTAATTTTTAAAATGAATCCATATTTATGTCTACAGGCTGCCAAAATATGCAACAATCTTGCCTTGGCAATTAGTATGGCTGGGATTTCTGAAGCTCTAGCTCTTGGGCAGCGGTTGGGCATAGATGCACATACCCTTTCAAAAATTTTTAATGCTTCTACGGCTCGATGTTGGAGTAGGTATGCTGTGTGTGTGAGAGAGAGAGAGAGAGATCAGTTTTTCTCCTGGTGTTGTTATTGGGCATTGTGGTCTTTATACCATGCTCATAACATCTGACTATGTGAACATTCTTCCATTGATGTTTATCATTTCTTTCGTTACTCCTTGTATTGGTCTCTCCAAGATGTCATACTCTTGGGGACCTTCCTATGGCCCAATTGAAAGTTTTTCATTTTTGCTTTTAGTTTGAGTAGTAGCTGCTCTGCTTTGGGGCAGCTATGAATGTACATTTATATTGAATGAGAAATTGCTTTTACGAAAAAAAAAAAAGTGTGTGTGTGTCTTAGAGGTGGATACAAAGGTCAACAAAGAGATTAAGGAACATGAGGCCAGGCATGATAATGCACTTAAAATCAGGATCGGGGGGCTATCCCATGGCTGCTACAAGGAGGAAGACTCATTTTATGAGACCTTTGCATAGATTAAGGTGGAAGCCCCAAGTATTGAATGGCTAGAAGATAAAGATGATAAGTAGATGATGTAAAGCACATCCATCAAGCTGGGACCCACGCTGAACTAACTCCAAGTACATGGGCTGCAAGACTTAACATTCTTCACCAGTCCAATAAACTGAAAGGGACAAAAGTATGGGTAGCTGAGGAGCTCACTAGAGCACAACTGAATCAAATGGCAAGTGAGTTGACCAGGTCCATGCAGCCAAACAGGCTGACAAATGGGCAGTATATTGTGAGGGCCAAGGAGTCTAAATTAAAACCAAAGCAGCCTCCTCCAGGAGAGTTACTTTTCTCAGAGATTGGAGAGACTCTCCCTTCTTTGCTGAGACTTCTACAGGGTTGAGATGGCATTTTCAGCCTCAGCCTTGGTTTCTTTCTACCTCATTCCTCTGAGGTGTTTTTATTACACGCTTAGCATGGTGTATTTCCGCACAGAGCTTGCTCTAGCAGGTTTCTTTCTTACTTAATAGAAGTCTCTTTTTTGAAAAAATGAAAAAAAAAAATTTAAAACAAAAAAACCCTCAGTCTTAAGCTGATGTATGGCTGTTTATTCTCTTACTTTTTCAGACTACAATGTAGGTACCTTAAAATAACCTGGAGTCGCATTATGCACTCCTTGGGAGCTGCCTTTAAATTAAAAAAAGAGAAAAGAACAATCCTTAGTGACACGGACACCAAGGAAAATACAACTTTTCAATGAAGGGTACAAAATAAAAAGCACAAGGATATCTCCCCGGCTGGCCAATTGATTGGGATTACCTCGTGCAAAGGGCTGAACAAATAGCCACTTTGGTGGTTAATCTACACCATATGTGAAATGAAGGGAAGGGCCTAGCTCCCATATACCCATAAGAGCCTCTCTCATACGCCTAGCATGATCTGAATCACCTTGATTCTATCCCATCTACCTCTGAGAGTATGAATGATATCTAGCCAAATGCTCGCCAATATCTCCGAGGCTGATGTGGTCTACTGCATATGGCCTACTTGCACCTAGCTGTCCATATGTACTAGGTAATGATGCCTTTCTATCAACTCCCATCAATGACAGTGTCTACATGTCCACACCATCTCTGTGAAGTCAAGAGTATGGATGAAGGTCAACTTTTGTTTGGAGCTGCCTTATGCCCTCCTTGAACGGATGTATTAGCTGTTTTTTTGCTATCCCATAGACCTTTTGGTCTCCCATCGACAGTCATAGACTTTTATTCTTTCTATATACTACCCCCCACCCCCCTTTGTCCTTTTCCCTTCAACTATTTATCACCTTGTTAAAACATGAGCTGCAAGAGAAGGGCCTAAAGGGTAATAACAAGGCATTATACGGTTACTTTATAGACTTGATGAAGATGTTTGACACTACACCTTGCAAGGAATTATGGAGAAATATAGAGAAACTAAAAGCACCTCAAGAATTGAGAGAATTTACATTCAAGTTGTAGAAAGAGGTTTAAGTTGACTGGCAAGGCTTCTTATAGATGGATGAAACTTTGGGGAAAAGATAATCCTAAGCAATGATACAAGATTCAAACGGGGATGCCCATTCTCACTAACTCTCTTTAGCCTATTCATTATGAATTAGACGAATGGATGATATCCCAAGGTGGAGAGGGAGTATGAAATGCTGGTTATGCCTTACTTCTTCCATTATAGGTAGACAATAAAAGTAGCCTGTAAAGATACCTAGATGCACTGAGTCAAAAGAATGCAAATGAACATTGCGAAGACGAAGATCATGATCATTGGGACACAAGACAAGCAAGTGTCTTTACATTTGCATGGAAAAATAAAAAATTGGAAGCTTGGGAGCCAAAGTTCACAGAGCTTCAAAGGGAAAGCCTTCTCTCCATGCGTGTACTCCCTTCTAATTGTCTTCAAACTCTAGATCAAAGTATTATATGATTCAACATCCCAATCCATAACAACCATCTTGGTCATGCAACGATCTTTGAAAAATCCTTCTACCTGTGTAGTTGGAGACCTTTGACGCACACATCATCCTTTCTTGCTTAAGTTGCCCAAGACACAAGGAATACTTTGCCCATGCTCAAGAAACAAGGAAGTCTCTATGCATGCTTGAGTTGCCATGGGTGAAACTTTTGTTTTCATGCCTATGGTAGTACTTATTCGCATGTCACAAGCAGTTGCTTTTCTGGTATTGGTGTGATTACTAGGTTGCTACTTGCAACCTTCCTTACAAACTTTGTTTGAAATGGATATACTCTTTGTTTTGTTTTTGCACGAAAGAGATTTCTATTAAGTATGAAAGAAACCTGCGAGAGCTAGCTTAGAGCGGAAATACATCATGCAAGGCATGAAAAAAAAAAAAGCCACCCAGGATGAGTCAACAGAAACCCTCAGTTCAAACTGTAAAGAATACGAAGGAAGAGGCTGAAAATGCCACCTTAGTCCAACTATAGACTCTGAGAAGAAGGGAGAGCCCCTCAATTCCTTAAGAAAAATATCCCTCTTGGCACAAGCTGCCCTAGAGGAATCTTACATGGTCGTTCAATTGGCCATCAAAGTATGTAAGGTTAATTAGTCCATATATTGGCCATGGTCTGAGAGGGATGGTTGATCCATGCCTCTGTGCATTTGGCTCTACAAGTATGGACTGACCTTGGTCTGAGAGGGATGGTTGATCCAATGCCTCTGTGCATCTGGCTCTCCAGATATGCCATGCTACAATACTCGCCAGTATCTCCCATGAGGTATCCATAGAAGCATGTATAGGTCTGAAGGGGGATAAGGGATTATCATCCAGAGAGCAATATTGAACTAATTGTCACAAGGGCATGAGTTTTAATGCTCGCATGTGACCTCAACCCCGTGAATCAAGTAGCGAGGTCACAGGGTGAGGGTGTGGAAGTTCCCCCTAGGAAAGTATGCCTTGGGGGCAAATGTAAGTTCTAGGGCCAAGAGGGGCCCAAAGAACCTTAGAACTAAGGGTGGTCATTGGTGTGCTTCTAAAAAGGCTCCACTAGAGGGGGCCTAGGGGCAAATGAGGCCATTGGGGGCAACCTAAGGCATGGCCTACCACGTGGCAAGACCATGCAGCCCCTCTTTGGAAAGGAAGGCTAAGGAAGGCCTTGAAGCAAGAAAAACGAAGGGATTTTTCCGCGCGGGGAGAAGACGCCAAAACGATCATGGTTGGTGACCGTATGTGGGTATGGAGGTCTGTTGGATGCGGCCGTGAGGACAAACATGCCTTGGAGTGCAACGCTGCTGAGCATGGGCTGTACGGACAGTCAGTACACAAGCATTGATGGCTGTGTGAACCCCATAGTAAATGCACGGGGCAATTAATGGCAAAACACCTACGGTTGTGTGTAACGCAGGTGTATGGGATTGAGCAGCTGTTGTACGAAACATTCAATGCTTGTGAATGGGACGTATGGTGATGTACGGTTGTTGTACGGTTGTACTGTGGTGTACAGTCATACAGTGCCTTTGGGGTCAATTGTACGGGGCTGTTCCTGAAGGACTGTACAGACAGCTAGCCATTGCAGGTTTGCGGCTGGTGCATAGGCCTTAGTTGACGCCATCTGGCTGCTAAAGATTGGCTAGCTGTGTAAAGATGCCTTTTCTTTCTGCTTGGAGTAGATAAATCGTCAAGCAGGTACTTGAGGCAGCTGTGGGGGATTGTGTGACCAAGTATTGGTTGTCAGGAATGGTCCCAAGCTGGGTACAAGTGTTTTGAAGAGAATTTATTGGCAAGGTGATCACAATGTATGCTTGCAGATATTGTTTGTGCTTCTAAGTACTGAGGGCAGCTCAGTTATGCTTTCACCCATTGCTTGGCTATGTCAGTGGATCAGTAAAAACTTGTGATTGATTGGGGAGCGTGTGGCCTTGCTTGGGCTGTAACTAATGGCTCCCATGCTAAATGCAGGTGTTTGCACTGAGTATGGATGCTTATGGTTACATGGGTGTGATAGCGGAGCCCCACAGGGATAATGTGTAGTGGTACTGATGCCTCCGAAGTCAGGGAAGAGCATTGAATGCGTGTGAGCTGGTGCTCACTATGTAATCTCTTTGTGGCACTCTTCAATTAATAAAGAAATACCAAAGGGGGGCCAAGGCTTTGGGGCCAGTCTGTGTCTTTGTATTTGAGCAGGAGCGCTCTAGCTCCCCCTATCTGTCTATGGAGTGTTTGTTAAGTATTCTTTTGTGAAGGCTTTTGTTGGTTAGTGTTTCACCACCCTCTTGTTAGCCTTGAGGCTGGTTTCATGGTTCCGTTGCTAGGACATCACCATCTTTCTTAAGGAGGTGAGCCGGTGATTATCTCTGGTGAAGTGTTGGTTGCTGTAATTTGATTGCAGCAAGAAGAAAATCAGCAAATATGTCTTTGACAGATAATTATTGGGATATGGAGGGGCAGTCCTCCCAGGATGAGCAAGAAGAGCAATCTATGCATGAGGGAGCCTTCCAGATGATCAAAATGTTGAGGCACAGCAAGTGGTAAATGCATTTGGTGTGAGTGCCTCTTAGTCAAAAGGGTCAAAAGAGGCTGAGGATGTAGAGGAAGCCAATGCTATCTTTAAGACACAGTTAGTGAGCACTCACGCAGCTCACGCAAGACCCAAGGTTCCTTGAGTTTATGCATAGTCCTTTGAGGTCCAAGAAGAGAAAAGCATTCTCATTCAGGGGAGCCTAGTGGTGTTCGAAAATAGCCATTTGGAGTGAATGCTTTGGATGGACAGCCTCCAGTAATGCCAAATGTACAGGGAGTTTCATGGCAGCAGCCCTTTTAAGGTCCTGGTATGGTTATGCATGGCCAAAGGGCTGATTTTCAGAATTCAAATCAAGGGCAGCAAGCTCTTTTCCAACCCTTAATGCATCCAGGGTATTTTGGTGGGGGTTCAGTATTTCAAGCAATGGCTGGTCAAGTTAATGATGGTCAAGGAATGCTTGGAAATCACCCTGTTGGTTTACAGCCTGGGATGCAAGGCAATGTATTTGGGGAAATGCAGCCGGCAATGCCTAACATGATGTATGGCAATATTGGCATGCAGCTAGGAATGCAAAATGGAAGGTCAGGAACCCTTGGAGCTCCTACAGGTATGTTTGGTATGCCTAGGGCTAGTTTGGCAAACCCTCTAATGGGTAGTGGTAACCCAGGATAGGCTGGAGGGAATGCAATTCAACCTCCATTTTTGCAGCCACCTGTGTATGATAATCTGACACCCAAAGGGAAGGTGAAAGGTTACAAAGAAGGTGGTGCAACAGTGAAGTTTGAGACCTTTAATGGGGCTCAGGATAGGCTGAAGGCTTTAACTTTTGTGCAGCAGTTTCATGCAGCCTTCTCAAGTGGGAACTTCACTGAGTCATCTAAAATGCAAAAGGCAGCCACCTTCTTAAAGGGGAATGCTCTATGGTGTTGGACAAATTTGCAGCTCCAAAATAGAGCACCCACGAGTTGGGTTCATTTTAAGCAGGTGTGTGGCTGCTAGTAACAGCTCCGGGCTATGTAAAGCCTTAAATGGCAATGAATGGCCAATGAATTGATGCCATGACAGCTTGAAAAAGAACAGATATGCCTTGAGTTCTTTTGTTGATGTTGGAACCGTGTGAAGTGGTTATATGCATTGGAATGGAATGCCTTCTACCAAAGCAAAGGATTACAAAGGTTATGCTTTGGGCTGGGATACCTGTTGGGTGGTGGGACGCCCATGATGCAAGAGGAGTTGTAAACTTTGTGTGACCTGGTTTTAGGGATTTTCCCAATCCATAAAGAAATATCGAAAGGGGCACCAAGGTTTGGGGCCAGTATGTGTCTCTTGTATTGAAGTAGGAGCAATCTAGCTCCCTTTGCTGTGACTTTATTTGCTAATTTGCTGAGTTAAGTTAATGTGATTGTAAGTTATTGTTCTACTGCCCTTTGGTAGATACTGAAGGTCGGTTTCATGGTTCCGTTGCTAGGACATCACCATCTTCTTTAAGGAGGTGAGATGTGGTTGTCTTTGGTGCAAGTATTGCTTGCTTTAATTAAATTACAGGCAGGAGAATTCAGCAAGTATGTCACACACTCATGATGATTGGGATATGGAAGAGCAATCCTCTCAAGATGGGTAAGATGGACGATCTATGTATGAGAGAGCTTCTTTTGATGATCAGAATGTTGATGGACAACAAGCTGTAAATGCACTTGATGTGAATGCTTCATAGTCTAAAGGGTCTAAGGGGGCTGATGATGCAGAGGAGGTCAATGCATCATTTAAGGCATATTGCTTAGTGCAGTGGGAACACTAATCCAACTTACTCAGGACCCACGGTTTGCTAATTTCTGCATTCTCCTCTAAAGACGAAGGAGAAATAGAGTCATTCACATTTAAAGGGATCCAGGTGGGTTCAAAGGCAGCCATATGGTCGTATGCCATTTAATGGACAACCATTAGTTATGCCAAATGCATAGGGTGCTCCATTGCAACAGTCTATCTATGGTCTTGGTGATGATTTGCATGGACTAGGCAATAATTTTCAGTATGCAAATCAGGGGCAGCAAGCCTTTTCCCAACCCTCAGTGCATCCAGGATTTTTGGTGGTGGTTCAGTGTTCCAGGCAATTAATCTTGGAATGCTTGGAAACTACACTGTTGGTTTTCAGCCTGGTATGCAAGATATGCAAGGGACTAAGCTTGGGGGTATGCAGCTCGGAATGCATAATGTAATGTATGGAAATATTGGCATGCAGCCAGGGTTGCAAAGTGGAATGCATGGCACTTTGGGAGCTCCTGCAGACACGTTTGGTATGCAAGGAAATGGGGCTGGTTTGGCGAACCCTGCTATGGGTAGTGGCAATATTGGTCAGAATGTGGGGAATGCTATGCAAGCACTTGTCTATGATAACTTGACACCCAAAATCAAGGCAAAGGACTTTAAGGAAGGTGGGGCAGCAGTGAAGTTTGAAACCTTCAATTGGGCACATGATAGATTGAAAGCTTTGACTTTTGTCCATTAGTTTGATACTGCCTTTTGAGGAGGTAACATCACAGAGTCTTCTAAAGCGTAGCCATCTTTTTCAAAGGAAGCATTACAATGGTGGAAAAATTTTCTACTTCAGGACAAAGCACCGTCTAGTTGGGTACAATTTAAACATATATTCTCAGCTGCTTGGCTTACAACCACATTTGAGGTGGCTGTAATGAAAGCTTGGCGTAAGTTGGATGCAACCAATTGCCACAATCGTGAAGAGTATAACAAGAATTTTTGGGAGGCTTTGTTGCCTGTTAGCTCATACCGGCATGTGCCTTTGTGAGAGCAGATTGAGAAGTATTGTTGTGGGCTGCCCAAGAAGTTAGAGATTACTGCACTAAGACTAGAGTAACCATCATGTCATAGATGATTGAAAGATGCAACTACAGGTGATGCATTGTTGCTTGAAAGACTAGTGGTTACAAGAGCAGTAGGATGGATAATTCTAAGAAAGTACAGGTGATACATTGTTGCTTGAAAGACTAGTGGTTACAAGAGCAGGAGGATGGATAATCCTAAGAAAGCAAGAAAGCCAAGGCTTGCTCACAGGGCTCTCTCAATGAGGAAGGAACGTGATAGGCTAAGTGTCTACCTGGACGTCATGTGAAGAAAGGAAGGCGTTAATGGATGCCAACAAATGCCCTCATTGCAAAGGAGAGAGACATGTAGCATGAGAATGCCCAAAGTGCAAATTAAAGGGGAAAGCTGATGATGGGGATGAAGAGAAAGGTAAGAAGCCTAAGCCCACTGCACGATTGATGCCTGATGTCATTGGTGGGCAGCCAAATGGGGGATGCTATAAAGTTATGTAGAGCATGGGGCAAGGTGGGCGATCAGATGTGTTTGGTCTTCTTTGATCCAAGGGCTCGCAAAAGTTTATTTTCTCAAAGTTAGCAAGCAAGTTGGGAATCCGTGCAAAAGAGATGGGATCCATGAGTGGGGCAGGCTTGGCTTGTACTGGGTTTAGTATACTTGTTACCCATATCATTGGGAAGCTCCGCTTGCATATACAGAGTTTTGTGGGCAGTGAGGAGTTCTATATCATGCCACTTGAAGGCTGTGATCTCTTGTTAGGAATGCCATGGTGTCATAGGATTCATGCTATATTGGATATTTACAATGGAAGATTACTTTGATGCATAGAGGAAAGACCCATGTTTTGGATGCCAACTCAAGGGAGAGTCAGTTCCTGTTGTATATGCTTCTGGTATTTGCTCAGTAATAAAAATTCATCTTTCTACGTACTTGGTTTTGCAATGGATGATAAGTCTGATGATCCATTCTCTAAGCTGAATAAAGAGTGGACAAATTTTGCTGAGATTGCTTCATCCCTTTGCATTGCAGAAGAAGAGAGTGTCTTTTACAGGGGCTGATAAAGAAATTGCAGCTTTTGCAGGGGCTGATAAAGAAATTGCAGCTTTTGCAATGCTGGAGAAAAGCGTAGTTCAGATCTAGTGTTGATCTTGCTAGATCTTTGAAAAGCTTATGTTGTCTAGTGTGATGCATGTATGGGATTGGTGCAGTTATCATGTAGAATGGACGGGTTGTTGCCTATGAGAGTATAATTTTGCAAGATGTTGAAAGAAATTTGCACATTTATGAGAAAGAGCTGTTGGATGTGGTTCATGCTCTTTCTACATGAAACATTACTTGCTTGGGCTGATTTCACTATGCAGATAGATCACCAGTCCTCGAGATATTTCCTCACTCAATCTAAGTAGTCTGAGAAGCATATGCGTTGGGCCAATTTCTTATCCATGTTTCACTTTCAGATAGTGCATGTTGAGGGTAAAAATGATGTTGTGGCTGATGCATTGTCAAGGAAACCCAAGGTTTCATGGCAGTATCCAATTGGAGACCACAATGAGTTGGATGCAAAATCAAGGATCAACATGCACTAGATGAGGATTTTGCAAGGATCTATGATCAATTGTCTAATGGTTAGCGCCATGAGCATTATACTCATAGAGATGGATTTCTTATGATGCATGGTCGTCTTTGTTTCACAAAGCAGTTGACACCTTAAGGATTTGATAGAGAGTCATGCTCCACCGTATGCACGGCATAGAGACATTGATGCCATAGTCAAGGCAGTTGAGCATTTATTCTATTGGCCAGCTTTGAGATGAGATGTAGAGGCTTTTGTTAGGACCTACATTATCTGTCAGAAGGTCAAGTTTGACTGATAGAAGGCAGTGTGATTGTCGCATCCATTGGCTATTCCGGATAGACCGTGGGAGAGAATTGCTATGGATTTTATTTTGGTCTTGTTCTTTGGAAATGCTATATGTTTGAGCATTAGACACAATGGGAGCAGGTGGAGTTCGCTTGTAACAATACCTTGCACACTTACACAGGTAAGGCTCCATGTGAGATTGTGGAAGGAGGCTATTACATACTTTTTGTAGTTGTTTATGGTTTACTATCCTGGTCTCTAAGGATCGCTTGCCATTTTTCAAGAGGGAGTATGCCACGAGGACGTGAATTTTTAACTAGGAAGTTGTGAAATTTACGTGTGAATACATTTAGCCTCTATCTGGGCAAGGCCTTGGATTGTAAGGTATGCCCCCTAGGAATTAAATGTGCCTGAAGGCTCATAGAGTGGTAAAAGAGGGGGCATGGGAAATATGCCACGTGGGACTCGGGAGGACTCTAAACCAGGAATTCACTACGTGCACTACTCGATTGGGATTGAGCATGGGATTGGAAGCTTCACGTCGCGTGGGTGTCCCAGCCTCACGTCACATGTTTTTCTTGGCAAAACAGAGTCTTCTCGTGCGTGCTTCTTGGTGCAGCTCTTGGCATACCTCATGGCGTAGCCCTTGACATAGCTCCTCGGTAGCTCTTGACGTAGCTTTTGGTGAAGTTCTTGGCGCTTTTGGCAAAGCACTTGGCGAGGCTCTTTGTGAAACACAGAGAAGGAGCTTTGTGGGGTATCACGCGTACGTTGGCTGAGGGCTGAGATTCCTTTCGTCCCTAGTCTTGGCTAACGGGTGAATAATACGGAGCATTCACGTCATTGGACTCCTTTAGTTGCTGACCTTGGCTGACGGTTTCATAGTACAGAGAATCCACGTCATGTGGGGTTCCTTGGTCGTGTGCCTTGGCAGAGCAGAGAACGTCTCTTTTTCCCTTCATATGGTCGGCGGACTTGGTCTTAGAGCATCTCTCTCTTTCCTTCTCTCTTCTTCGTTATGTGCTGCTGTTCATGAAGGTGGACCTGTCCCAGTTCCATAGTATTGGAATTCACAAGAGGGCAGCCAAGGAAAGCACTAGGGACAGCTTTCGAGAGCTGTGTGGCCAAGTGTAGCTGCTAGTAACAGCTCCAGGCTGTGTGCAAGCCTTAAATGCAAATGAATTGATGCTATGAGAGTTTGGAAAAGAATGCTATGCCTCGAGTCCTTTTGATGATTCTACGACTGCCTGAAGGGGTTATATGCATTGGAATGGAATGCCTTCTTCCATGGTTGGCCAGAGCAAAGCATTGCAAAGGTTATGCTTTGGGATGCAGAAGGTGCTAGGTTGGATAGAACCAACTATAGCATTTGAATATTCTCGAAGATCGAAAGTTGTGGGGTATAATTGATGGAACTGAAAAATGTCCAAGAGAATTACGGGAGTTGTGACGAGGAGAGCCAATTGGCTCATACTCTCATAAATTTGAGCACCAAGGATAACATAATTCTTGTTGTCATCCTCATAGAGCTGAGCTGAGCGGGTGAGCTCCCCCTCCGTCCGCGGACTTGCGGCTTGGCTGCCCCGCTGTCCGCTGCTCCTCCACCCCGCCTCTTCCGCCTTATTGCCTCCCCTTTGCTGCCCTTCCGCCCCGCAGCCCCCCTCCCGTGCTGCTCCTCCACCCTCGCTCCGCCCTTCCTCCTCCCCACCATCTCGCCTTCCCGCCATCTATCCCCTCCGCCTTCTCGCCTCCCCTCGCCTTCTTGCCTCCCCCTGCCATCTCACCTCCCCCGGCCATCTCGTCTCCCCCGCCATCTTTCCCCTCTGCCTCTCCCGCCCTCTTCTCCGCCCCTCTTTCCTCCCCCGCAAGCTCTCTTCCCCCGCCTCTCTTCCGCTCCTTCACTCCCTCCTCTCCTTCTCTTCTCCCTCTTTCTCTCCTTCCCTTTCTTCCTTCTACCCTTCCTTCTGCCCTCTCCACCTCTCTCCTTTGCCTCTTCGCCTCGCCTCGCCTCGCCTTCGCCTCCCCCTCAAACGTCCTTCTTCCTCACCCCCCCCCCTTTTTTCTCCTCTTCCTCCTTGTAGCAGGAGCATTTGTGCTTGTTAAGGCGAAAGAAAATCTTGGTGGTGACCCTTGGTCTGGCCAACGGGGCTCTATGGCAGCACCCTCGAATGCCACAGCTGTTAAGGTTCTTCTCTGACAAGCAATAGGTACAGTAGGCAGTTCAATCCCTCCAAGACAAGGCACTCGTGGGCATAATTGTGGGCCTCACACCTACACGGAGACAGGTGCGAGAGTGGATCCAGGTGAGCATTAGAGGGTGACCACATCCAAGAGGTCACCATCTATAGAAGAGGCATTTTCCTATCCAGTTGAGCTCCCCCGACACTGCCTCGACACTCATGGAGCAGAGCCCCATCCTCCTTGGCCCGCATCTAGTTTACCTCTTTTCTTGGTATCATGGCTTTATAGTGGAGGACATGGACACAACACATCATGTTTCCCGTTTTCTAGTTACACTCCACTTCCCAGGGCCTCCCAAGGAGTATTGAGCCATCCTCCCTTCCATTGGTTGGGCATTTGGCACCGTGCTCGAGTCCCCGCGAGAGTCAGCCGCCTCAGTTGTAGCAAATGACGGGGTCCCCAGGATCAGACTGGTGGTTGAGAGCCCAGAGTCCCTCCCAGAGTTGATCCTCCTAGAGACCCTTGAAGGGGGCACACTTTGCCAACGAGTGGAGATTTTTGGGTTACCAGGCCAGTGTCTTCGGTGCATACATCTAGGTCACCTAGCCAGAGACTGCTGCCCCTGTGGCCATGGTCGAGCGCCTCCCCCCCCACCCCCGCAGAGTGGGAAGAGCCAGTGGACCAAAGTCCCTCGCTCCCTCAGACATGAGCAACAGGAGTTTCATATCCCTTGGGTGACTCCCTTAGAAGGGCACTGGAACCAGGTTAAAAAGAAAAAGAAACCAAGCAAACAAGCTCGCAAGCGCCGCAGGCAGAGGGCCAGACGTAGAGAGAGAGAGACAAGGTTGTCTGCGAGGCACCTGAGGAGGAGCAACAGCAGTAATAGGAGCCCTTGCATGGGGATCCACCTCCCTCAACGAAAGGGGCCACCGTGCAGCCAGATGATCCTCACGTGATAGAGGTTGAGTGTCCACATCCACCCTTGCATCAGCAGCGAGCCCCAAGAGTTCCTGATGTCGCGATGGCAGACAGTAGCCAGAAAGTGGCTAAGGAGGAGCGGATCCAGAGCCCCGCGAGCTTGATCAGCAAGCAGAGCCTATGATTGCCCCTATTCCCCCCCTCCCCCTCCCCCTTAGATCCCTCCCCCCCCTCCCCTCCATTCCCCCCCCTGGGTTCCCCCCACCCCCTCCTCCCCTCCCGTCCCTCCTGCTATGATCACTCTCATCACCCGCCCCCTTCCCTCCGCCCCCCCAACTCCTCCCGCCGTCGTTGCCCCCCTCTCCACCTTCGTAGCAAGTTCCTTAACCTCCCTTCCCTCCCCTACTTCGACACCCCTACCAGCAGGCAAGGGTAAGATGATGCCCATTCGGGAGGGAGCCAGAGGGACGGGGCTCGTCCTCTAGGTCAACAGCTCCCCACCTCAGTTCCCTTACCGCGGGACGTTCGGAGGTTGGGATCCTCAAATTACCTGGAGATCCCGGACTCCTATCCTTTACCGTTGGAGGTAATGCTTATGATCTGCAAACACGGAAGGGGGGTTTGATCAGCGCAGTGGGCTCTCAGACACACCTTGTTCAGAGTTTCTAGTTTGCCTCCACAGGGTTGGAGCAGTGGACCCCAGAGGTGTTTGATGCTATTATGAGAGATCATATTTCACGCATGATGGATGAGTGGATGGGAGCACGGGGACTAGATCTTTGGTGCGCCCATGGTGCAGAGGTGAATTTTTAGCTGAGCTTCACGCGAGAGGAGCCGATGTGTGGTTTGGCGGTAGGAGTTATCAAAGTGCCGCTTGAGGCAACGGTGTATCATGCATACTACTGGCGTCTCCAGAAGTGTGAGGAGCGATTCTGGGTGGAAGTTTCCTTCATGATGAAGTGGGCACGGAAGATCGGCATTGAGTTGGTATCCACCCTAGTATGTCGTCGCACAGACACAGACTATTTGCCCTCCAAATCCCCAGCAAAGTCACATAAGGCAGTCTTTCTGGAACAGGCACCCACTCACAGGAGAGCCTTATTCTCTGTATCCCTATCCTCATGAGTCGGACCATAGTGAGTTGGAACGTGCACGGGCTCCACGACCATGCTCGTAGTCAACCGCAGTACGTGATACTCTGGTAGGAGTTGCAGAGGGCAGTGGTAGGGTGGACAGTGGACATCCTTTTGATTCAGGAGCATTTGTTCTTAGCAGCAGCAAACATCAGATGGCGTCACCACCTCCTTCGAGGGAGAGGTCCGAAGGAGTGGTCCCCTATAGTAGGACGGAGCGGAGGGGTCTGCATCTCGGTGTGTCAGACTTTGGCTCCAGAGGTCTACGATTAGGGCGAGCTTATCCCAAGATGGGCAGTTTGGATGGGAGTAGGACGGGAGAGTCCAGGATTGAGATTCTGAACGTGTATGCCCCAGCGTGTAGACAGCATCGCCCAGCCTTTTGGAGGAGGCTGATAGTGTGTCTTCTGGATGTAGACTCCTGGATTGTTGGAGGGTACTTCAACAACCTGGAGTTTGGGGAAGACAAGCAGGGCGGCGTCTCCTTCTTTGAGATGCCAATAGCAGAGCGTAGCACTTGGGAGCAGTTCATTTTCATGATCAGTGGCAGGGACCCGTGGCGAGAGCCAGATTTCAGTAGGATACCTGGCAGCCTCCTCCTCTCTTTCGGACAGAGGAGACACGATGGACTGCTTGAGAGACTAGACCGTTTCTACATCGGGGATTGGGCTCTGCACAGAGGCGGCTCTATCGGGATTTTGGCAGGTACCACGATGTCAAACCACTCTCCTGTAGTACTTCACTTAGATCAGCCCCGCCGAGGTCTCCCCCAGAAGGGGGTCCGCATTCCAGAGGACCTCCTGCAGGACGAGGAGATCCAACAGGTCATGGCAGGGATTTGGGAGTAGTCAGAGATGACATTGGGCAAGGGTGGGCTTCGTGGGTGGCTGATGCGATCTAGAGGAGCAGTGATGAGTTACAGGCTCACGCCCTTGGGAGGAGGAGTACGCTTTAAGAGCGTGAGCGGGCTTTGAGGAGAGACCTGGCCTCCATAGAGCGGCTCAAGGAGCATGACCTAGGTTCTGAGTGGCTTAGGGACAGGCTCGAGAGCACTCGCCTTGAGCTTTAGGACACAGAGATTCGGCGGGTTGAGTTCTCTTATCACTCTTCCCAGGCCCGGTGGGTACAGCCAGGGGACAGGATGACGAAGCAATTCTTCCAGACCATTGGGCCCCGATCGGCAGGCACATAGATGCAACATCTCCGGGATTTGCAGGGCATCATGCACACTGACCCGTAGGAGATATTAGACCTGACCATAGGTTTTTGAGCCAGCTCTTTCAGACGCAAAGGATGACTCCAACTAGTATTGTGGCCCAAGAGGTAGTTTGGGATTGCGTTCTGACAGTAGTCTCGTAGGATTTATGCAGCAGGCTGGAGGAGCCTTTCACGGATGAGGAGCTTTCGGAAGCCCTCAAGGCTCTCCCGGACCCAGGAATGTCCTGGCAAGGATGGCTTGACTCCGGCCTTCTTTCGGAACTTCTAGGAGATTATCTCCACCTAGCATGCCAAGAGATTTTCGACACGGGCTCCCTCCCTGAGTCCTTAAGCAGGAGCTGGATTTGTTTGATCCCGAAAGGGGAAAATAGACATCCGGCAGTGGAGACCGATCACTCTGCTTGATATCGCTTACAAGATCCTCGCCAAGGTCTTGAGCTTGCGTTTACGGCTCCATCTTACTGACATCATCCACGACACACAGACGGGGTTTGTCCAAGAGCGCAACATCCCACTTTCTGGGAGGCAGTGGATTGGTCTAGGGAGGAGTCACAGCCGTCGGCCGTCCTTCTCTTGGATTTTGAGAAGGCCTACGATAGGGTGGAGTGGTCCTTCCTAGAGGGCACTATGTGGAGATTGGGTTTCTCAGACAGATGGGTGAGAGGAGTTTCAACGCTTTATGCAGGGAGCTCTAGCTAGATGCTTATCGGAGGACACACGGGCGAGGCCTTTCCTCTCTCACGGAGGACAGCTACCGGACATAGACCCAGGCGAGAGACTAGGATATGCCCTTGTTGCACTATGGGGGAGGTGGAGACTGAGGAGCACTTTGTTTGCAGATGCCCTTTATATTATGAGATCCGTGGCAGATTTCACTGTTTATTTGGGCACGGATTTGGACCTCTCTCTCGGATTATGGAGTATGAGGATCAGTATTGCTTAGCGTTGTTCATCAGGGAGATCACCAGATACAGAGAGAGATTCCTCAGAGAGCACCGTCGCATCCCTGCCAGAGACCTGGTTATTCATGAGGAGCAGGACGAGGCGCAGGACCATGAGCACAGAGATAGCCCATCTTGCCAGAGAGCACCGATGGTTCCACCCCGAGGATGTACATATGACATGATCCGGCAGCACCGCAGGATGATCTTACACAGAGGCCGTACCCGTCGCTTTATTTCTAGACGACGGAGGATGATGGCAGATTTTCGGAGGAGATTGCTCCATGGAGACTTGGCACCGCCAGCAGCCCATTTGACACTTGCCCAGATCTTCACACTCATGGCAGGAGGCATGGTCGATGGCCATGACTTCCATCATTTCTTTGGATCACAGACCCCTTAGGGAAGACGATGTTCCTCATATTTCATATTTTACATTTTGTATCTAGGCAATTTTGGTACTCTATTTCATTTCATTTTGTATCTAGGATTTTTGTAGCCATTTTTGGCATCTTAGCGGTATTACGATGAGGCCACCTAGTTGGCGCATCGTTGATGATGTATTTTCCTTTCGGATGATTTTGTGTCCCATAGGCCATGTATGGCCTTCCGTGGACCTTTAATAAAATTTCTTTCTTTCTTTCTTTCTCGCTCGGTCCACCAGGGCTGCCCAGTCGCTCCCTTACTCTTCTTGTTCGTGGCGGAGGCTTTGGGCTACTAGTAACTTGAGATCACAGATGGCGGGCCTCACAGCTCCCAATCCGATAGGAGGAGGAACTGCTTGACTCTGAGTTTGCAGATGGCACGGCCTTGTAATTTGAGGGCACCAAAGCGAGTTTGGAGAGAGTTAGGGGAGTCTTGGCTATCTACTGTGAGGCCTCGGGTGCGCGGATCAACTCGAGAAAGTCTATAGGTTTCTTCATGGGCTATGAGGAGACACTGGAGATCCATGAGTGCGGGAGTGACTTTGGCTTTAGATGGATACCACGGGGCCGGACAACGAGATACCTCGGGTGCCAGGTTGGTATTGACATTACAGCAGAGCAGTAGATTGCCCCGGTCCTTGAGAGTGTTCGGCGCAAGCTTCTCTACTGGAGCTTGGCCAAGCTCTCCCTAACAGGGCGTGCCTTAGTGGCAACCAGGTCCTTCTTGCCACGGTCTGGTATATTGCCTCCTGCTGGTGCTTTGACACATTGGGCAGCTTCGACGGTTGGTTTGGAACTTCCTTTGGGCAGGATCGGACGGCATGCGGAATACTAGAGCCCGAGTCACTTGGTAGACAGTGATCATGCCGCAAGCATTGGGAGGCTTGGGTATCATAGATACGGAGATGCAAAGAAGAGCCCTTCTGGGCAAGTTGGTTGTTCGCGGCCTCACCCTAGATGCAAAGCCTTGGAAGCTCCTCTTACAGTGAGGGCTTCTCAGGAACACCCCACGCATCGGAGGACAGTGAGGGCTTCACATAGGTGGATCTTCTCAGAGTCTCTCCTTACAGGGAAGGGTTCCCCCTTGATGAGGAGCCTTCACAGGGTCTGGCAGAGACTAGCAGGGGGTCTCATTCGTGCTCCATCCAGATGCAGAGGGGAGTTTGAGGGTCAGCCCCTTATGTGGCACCCAAAGATCTGAGATCAGGAGGGGTGTATGCTCGGACAGCGGGCGCACATTGGTTGGGCACAGTGGGACAGTGATTCGGTTAGGTCTTTTGGCAGATGGAGTAAATTACCCATGGAGGCAGAGGCGAGGCTTGGCGCCGTAGCGTATCTGCGAGGGGTAGGGCTGTGGATGAGAGAGATCGACCTAGCCATCCTTGAGTCCTGGTGGGAGGGACTTCACGTTTGGAGGGATTGCATTTGGTTGGGGTAGTTTTCTCGAACTGGTGTCCCTTTGAGGATGATGATGTAGTGAGGCAGCACGCACCCCGGCTTCTACCATGTAGGACTTGGAGCCCTACTTCATCCGCTCACTGTGAAAGACCCTGAGATGGATGGGAGTCTTGATGGGATCACTGGCAGATGATCAGAGTGGTGGGATGTTTGGGGAAGGAGTGGCACATTGACCCTCCTAGTATCTCAGAGCAGGATGCCCCCGGATGGCACCTCTGGTTGTGGGAGGGTAGACCCTTGAGGAAGATCCAGTGGGATCCGGGAGAGTAGTTCTGGCCTTCCAAGGGTGGCCTTGCGAAGCAGATGGACGAGATGCCCTTCTTTTCCTACACCACACGGATTGGCAGGAGGCTTCAGATGGACTCTTTGAGATGGACCCCCTCGAGGGAGCGGCATTGGGTGACCCAAAGAGTTCCCCGGGATGTCCGTTCTAGGTTTTGGATGCGGTTAAGGTACAGTTTGCAGCCGAGGAAGATATCCAACTTCTTCCGGTTGGCCGCCCACGGAGGCTTGCCTATCGGACCATGGTTGGAGCAAATGCGAGTGGAGGGGTAGTGCCATTGTTGCTCTGGTGGTTTCTTGGAGACGATTACGCATTGCCTTTGGAGCTGTCGTAGAGCAGCGAGGATCTGGATGGGAGTCCTCAGGATCATGACATGCAGAGTCTTCAGAGGGACTACACCTGGGGGATGGTGGCCTGGTTGACTGAGAGAGGATACGCATTCCAGATTGATGAGATCTCCCCAGCTTACCGGATACAGGGTCAGAGCATTCAGAGGATAGTGCTCCATGAGGTAGTCCCTCCTGATAGCCTAGCTCCCCTTTCTCCTCCGGAGGACAGCGTTTGGGAGGTGGTAGCCAATATCACTGCGTGGAACATTTGGGTGGCTCGCTGTAGTCTTGTGATGGGTGAGCACCGGTTCCACCCTCGGCTACCATGGTCGCCATCTGGCAGGATATCATCTACACTCTGCGCTGCACCTGGGAGCGTGGGACTCCAGGGTCTAGACCGATTATTGAGAGGCGTGCTCTATTCTGTAAGGCTTGGCCTGCGGGAGTTTTCTACATCTTCACTCCGCGAGGGATGCGCTGGTTGTATAGTCCCCCCACTTGCCCCAGTACCAGAGATCCCCTAGGCAGTGAGCTGGGTTTCTCTGGAATAGGCCGGTTTTTCTTTCTGCCTTTTTCGTTTTTTTCCATACTGGGCACCTCCGGGGCTGCTGTTTTGAATGAAGCCTTTCAAGCATTAATAGAAGGTTCCTTTCTTTGAAAAAAGAAAAAAAAAGGAAAAAATAATAATTCTTGTTGTTAGAAACCTAAAAACTCAAGCTAAAGCCTGGAAGACTGTACAAATCACCCATGAAGGCGTTAGTATGCAAAAAGCCTTAGTCACTAAAAGACAATTAAGTAGCCTTACAATGCGAGAGGGTCAAAACGTAAATGACCATTTGAATCAGCTCAAAGACTTGATAGACCAACTAGCAATGTGTGAGAATATGCCTGATCCACAGGTAGTTGATCCTCTTCTAAATAGTCTTCTAAGCTTGTGGGACAATTTTGTCATCACGCTCTCTCATAGAGGGCATCCTCCCACATTAACTCAGTTGCATGGTTAGCTCATCACAAAGGAAACCAAAAGGCAGATCAAGAAGTTAGGTAACCTTATGGCTAAAAATAAACCCCAATTCAGCCATAAACCAAAGCAGAATTTTATTCAGCCATAAACCAAAGCAGAATTTTATTTCTTAGTGTCAACATGATAAGGAAGATCATCATGGACAGAATAACACAAAGAAGAAAGGATTTGGATTTTAATGTCAGAAGTGTAGTGTCCAAAGAAGATGGAAGATATGGCTAAACACGGGTCTAAATGTAGTGGTAAAGACATCACCGGGAGTGTGTTGAAAGCCTGTAAAATACTAGACTACTTATGGGCTGAAGCAAAATATACAGCTACATACGTTTATAATCAGAGTGCTACGAAAGCAACTAAACAAAACTATTGAGGAGGCCTTTACAAGAGTAAAACCTAGGATAGATCACCTAATAACATTTTGCTGCACGGCTTATGCTTGTTTCCTCATGCCAACATAAGATAACTGGATAATAAATCTGTTCAAGTTATATTTGTTGGCTAAAGTGATAATCACAAGGCCTACATGATTTGGAATCCTGATGCACGCAATATCAGCACTGGCAGGGATGTACTCTTTGATGAAGGAGGAACTAGTTATTCTTCACAAACAAGATACGGACGTTGCTTTTGAAGCTATTCAAGTAGCTGCAGCTCTGACTGTCTACATTTAGAAATATAGACTGTGCTGCTCCTGCTGCTTGTCGTTTAGACTTTCTACTGAGTGTCGTTTCAAGTAGATGGGATCCTTGTCCAAACTTTTCACCTGATTTGTCGCAGATCTATCCAATGCACTTGTTATAACAAACAATCAGTAGCTTTGTGTTCACATAAGTCATTGCCCATCTTTACTTGTTTGCAGATGGCGTTGTGCATTGCTATGAACTATCCTTCTGCTATGCAGCAGCTCAGCACACTGATTTATGGACAGCTGCCTGTTGCAAGTTAATGCTGCCTCCCATTCTAGTTCTAGCAGTTTGTAGATGATTTCTCTAAAGTTTGCAAAGATCTTACTTGATTCGGCCCTTGCTCAAAGTGTACTTCTTGTAGATTGTGCCTTGCAAATAAAGCTCTGCTTGTGCTCTGTATGCATACATCATACATGTTTGTTGCATCTGAATTATTGATTTTAGAATTTCTTGCCTTATGAGATTTATAGTTGAGAGTTGCTCTAGTTTACTTATGAAATGTTTTTGGTTTATAACAGTGACACCTATAATCCCGTACCAGGGGTCATGGAAGGTGTGCCAGCATCTACAGATTATACTGGAGGTTTTTCCTGCAAGCTTATGGTAGGTGTCATCTTGCCACTTGTCAATTCATATTTAATATCAACCCCATGTATTTCAGACTTGACTATGATCGCCCTTTTCTTCAAGTAAGAACAGGTGACACCTGTGTATTCAGAATTTTAAAGAGCTATGAGAAATTGTAAGTGCTGCACTTTCTTTGTATACTTGTCTATCAACTTCTTTTACCATTTTAGTTGCTAAGCAAGATACATATTAACAATATATCTCTATAAAAAGATGTGGAGGTTAAAGGTCACTGTGCCTTTATCCCGGTTATGTACAATACTCAAACACATATATAAATGAATGAAAAAGAAGATTAGGGTGGTTCTGCACCCACCAAAACTTGTGTGGCTCTCTGTCTCTCTCTCTCCCTCTTCCATTCTTGCTTCCGTTGAGAGCACTCTCAACTGGTATCAGAGCCCGGGTGATCTAGCTGAGTGTGCGTGAATGCCTAGAAGCTCAGCAGCTCTGTGGGAGGAAGGAGAAGCTCTGTGGGAAGCTTTATGGGTGACTTTACTTGCATTTGAGTGTGTAGAGACCTTGGAGGAACCTTTGGAAAAGTCACTTTGGTTTTGTGAAGTGGTTTTGAGAGCCTGTTAAGTGTTTTCAAAGAAAAAGTCATTTTTTAAGCTTTTCCCTGTTTCGTTCGATGACAGAGACTCCATATTGACTTGTAGAGGCAACTATTGCTTGCTTTTCGTGTCCACTTCACTTCAGGAGAAGGGTTGACTCCCATTTCTCACTCATCGGTTGGGATTTTGGAGTTCTGACAGAAGAGAGATATTTGCAGATTTTCTTGTTGAGTCCAATTATGCAATGGCGCCCATGTTTTGAGGCATCTCAGGTTCTATTTTCAATAGCGGTCTTTTTCGTGGGACCATGATTTCTTTAGTATACCTTATGCAGATCACTCTGGTTGCAGTTTGAGCCATGGTGCGCTCATTCATGGTGTGCATTGGATTGCAGTGAATGATTTATAGGCCATTTGGATGCATTGCGATCCTTATTGGATGCACTGATAGGCCCATATTGCCTTGTGGGATGCTATTTTTATGGGCTTCCTAAATTGTGAGCTCCAGCTTATTTGCCCAAAAACAAAAAATTGTAAGCTCCAGCTTTCAATCTGGTGCACATTCTTCATTTCTGTTCCAACTTTTTCCTGCTGTCCCTCTCGCCTTTCAAGTTCCTGCGAGCGCACCCCCCCTCCCCCCTGGCCCCCACCGCCTTGGGTCTCCCTTACTTTTTACATGATTTTCGGCCTCTCTTCTCTGTGCATCTCAGCTGAAATTCCTGTTTTTATCCTTATTCTTGTATCTATTCTCTTGGACGTTAAAGTTTTAGAAGCTGCAATTTTTATCCTTGGTTTTCATCTGGCCCCTCCTCACACATTTTATGGCGATGACAATGAGATTCTTCTTGTGTTGAGGAGCAAAGAGGGAGGTGGTATCCTAGGGTCTTAAGGAGAGAGATCTTATGCCAAGCAGTTCTAGCAAACCTTGAGGGAGTGAGTGAGAGAGTCAAAAGGTACTTGAGGAGAATGAAGAGAAGGCATTCTGCAAACCAAACACGATACAAGAAACAGTACGTGCGATAGAAATTCAGAAACTTCAAGTCAAGCACAAAATGAGATCCCATCGGAACAGTTTCCAAACCAACCAGCTTTTTCAAAGCTCTCGTTGACTCGGATCAAAGAGATCCGTGGTGGTCGGCAGACCTAAGTCGCGAGACAAACCTTCATCCAAGCCAATAAAGCTCAAAAGAGTACTCAAACTCCCTTCTCACAAGCGCCAGCTATGGCTTCATCAACAGCCATCTCTTTGGAGATGGCAACAAATTAAGCACTTGTAGTAAGTTCACAACTAGTATGCAACTAGTACGGTGCCAACATCATCCATGGTCTTTAATTCTAGTTTCTCGTCACTTCCAACCTTTGCCCTAGTCATGTCCTTCAATCCTCATTTCTCATCCCGTATATTCCCTTACCACTCTTTGCCATAGCCATGTACTTCAACCCTCATTTCTCATCCCTTACCTTCCCAACCACTCTTGCATCAATCATGTCCTTTGTACCATCTCTGATTTTTGCACCATCTATGTCCCTTTTGACTGCTTTTGTGTCATTGATGGCATTTGCGCCTTCTATGTCCTTACAAACTGCTTTGGGTGGTCATCTATATCTTTTGCAGCGCCCTTGATGTCCTTCCATCAACATTCACTTCCATTATGACTTCCATACTAGTATGGCCATTCTTGTCGGTCTTTACCTCACTTGTATCTTCTCTCAACTTAGTGCCAACATACACATCGACTTTGCCAGTGACCTCACCAGCCATGTTGCCCACCTTCACCAAATAATGTCAATCGAGGTGTTGTGTCAACAAATGGCATCTTGTAGAGAGGGGCCGACTAGAGGTACTCAACAAAGTCCACATGAAGGCACATAAGCTCAAGGGACAACTATATGTGGGTGCCAAAGCACACTTTGGAAGTTCATCACGACTTGCAAGGCCAAAGGGTGTACAATGAGCACACCTTCCTCCAGATGAGTTCAAGGGACAACTACATGAGAATGCTGAACTTACACATCCAGAAGTTCGTCACAGCTTGCAAGGCCAAAGGGGTGGAGAACCAGCACGCCTTCCTCCACATTTTTCATTCTTCGTTGGAGGATGTTGCCGATGTCTGTTGTAGTCAATTTCCTTATGATCTCAAGGATGATGATCTCAAGGATGACTTCTTGCGGACCTTCAAGTTGGGAAGTTCGAGCATGTGATTGTCAAAGAGCTTTCCACCATCATGATGAAGCCAAGGGAGGGAATCTCTGAATTGTACGTACATGAGAGTTCTAGTTGCTAAAATGTTAGCCCCTCGTAATGATTTCATCATGAAGGGGTGGTTCTTATGAGCCTTGCCCTCCTGTATTGCAGTTAGATTGATTGATGAGCTGCCCAAACATGCTACTCTCCAATATTTCTTGAAGTCAGTTTATGAAGTGAAAGACTACAACTCTCCAGATCTATGATGGGAAGGGAAACTTTGGAGTGGCAATGCCTTAAGGAGTTGGAGGAGCAGATTAACAAAGAATTAAGAGGTGGATTGTGGTGCACGGAGTGCAAAGGTTCCAATCATGCTCACTTGGAATGACTCTCCAAATTGTGAATCCATGGATATGATGCCTACAAATGTAGAACCTCGAAGCTCATCCCAACATTTCCCTATTTCCTATTGCTCAAAGAGCAACAACAAACAATGCTATGCCCATGGTCTCATTCCCTGCATTTGCTCTTGCTAGCACATTGGAACCACCTTTCCTCCTACAGCTCCACCACCTCTATTATCGAATTGTCCCTTGCTCCAAGCGCCAACATCCAATTTTGTTGTGGCTTCATACTATTTTCCCCAACAATAGTATTGGGGTTTTTCCTGGTTAGATTTTTGATACCCTAGAGGCTGCCACTTCAGCTCTTGATCTCAGCCCCTTCCCATTGAGAGAGGAAGTAAGTTTTCATGATCCCATACCTCCTTCACATCAACCAACTCTCACCATTTGATTCATGGTCTTTCTTGAGTGTACTTCAAGCTTCTTTACACTATTGGGGAGGCATTTGGGCAGGTTCTTGAGATCCCTCAGCTACTGACTCTCCCTCACCACCATCAACATCAGTAATCACCCTAGAGGGGATCATGTACTAAGACGTACATGATCACATTTTTCTTTTAGACACTCGATGGGCACCCTTACAAACTTTGGATGGAGGTCATTGGTTATGGGAACTGGGTGCCACCTTGGCAAGTAGTTTCAATAGCTTACATGGTATTGCCCCAAGAGGGACCAGATGTACTAGGAGACGCCTAGGACAATTCCCCACCTACAAGCCCTCCTTTGACCCATTCTTCTTTTGACCCCCTCCACGTCAGGGTCGAGTTTTTGGAGAGTGGTGCAAGACGGCAAATGCCTCTCTCCTTTTTTGGCACCTCCCCATACTCCAATTTGACCATCCCTACCTCCCCGAACTGCTTTTTATAGCACTTGCAAAGTGTGAGAAATACCTTTTGGAGGAGGACGGCATAGATCTTGTGAGAGGCCGTTGCTGACCCTATCAATGTCTTTAGGGCAAGGCTAGAATCCTACTCTAGGATTGGTCCGTACCCCCTTCTAAGGGACTCCACAATAGGTTTCTCTAGATGTAGCACAATGCGGGGAATGATATGACATTATCGCCCTTGCCAAAATGCTCGTGGCTCCACCTCTAGGTATTGCCTAGTCCCCCACGTAGAATCTGTGAAGAATCTTAAGTAGTCCATCATGTTGTCATTGGTCAAAGGAGTAGCAGAGGCTACGCGAGAGCCTAGAGAACTGTAGCTTGCTAGGGGTGGTGGCCACTAACTGCAAAGATAAACTACTCTCAATTGTTGTGCTCAGATGAAGGCATCACCAAAAAGAAGGCTCCATCTTGATTGTCCTCTTGAAAATCTAGATTGTTGAAGTCTCCTCCAACAATACATGAGTCAATGGAGGCTCCGGTGAGTCGTCTCCAAAAAGGTGGTCATTGCCGGCAGCAAGTGGGGGCATATACATTCAAGATCCCGATCCTGGAGTCTCCCATCCTTAGGCCAATCCATACCAATTATCCTCTTATGAGCTCTCCTTGATCTAACACTTCTGGGCCTAAGGATTGGGCTACTAAAACACAAAGACCCCTGCTCGTATCCACTATTGGGAGCCAGACCTGTGGCCCTCTTCTCGAGAGGAGACAATGCCGCCATCTAATATGTGGTTGAGAACATGTGCTCCTGGGATCAACTGTCTGACCCACGAGAGGCCGCTATAATTTTTGATAGAGAATTAGTTGTGTAGTTGCTGCTGTCGTGCTTGATTATGTAGAGCATGCACCTGTAAACTCACCAAGGTCCAACTCATAGGGAGGGCAGTGACTAAACAAGGACTAACTATGTGTGGAAGCCTATGTAATAATTGTGGATTTCCAAGACTTCAGTGGGGGCTTGGAGAAGGGATAATCCATGTCTATGCGACGGTTGAAAGGCATGACTAGCTCAATACACCTTCAGTGCCCACTACATCAAGAAAGAGCTCTCCACTCCTAGCCAGGGCAAGAAGCACAATCCTAAACTCTATATTAGTGAAAGGTGCATCAAGTGAGGCCCGCATATCTGGTTTTACTAACATAGGAATATGCTATATGGTACAACAAGTGAGACCCGCATATCTAGTTTTACTAACATAGGAATACGCTACCAAATAGCATATCTTGCATCATCTCTGGGCGTGTGTGTCAGGATTTGCTATGAGAAGGGAGGCATAAAATTCTATAGCTATGCACATGACTGCATCTAGCTCTGTCTGCAAAACCCAGTTTGAAGAGTCAGTAAGCTATGAGAGAAAAGTGTTTATTGAGTCTACCTCCCATATGAGTCCAAAATGAATCACGTGCATGAAAGGCATACTCTGCTCTCTGATCTAGCAAAATTTGCTAATGAGCTCTTGCTACAGCAAGGGACTCATAAATCCAAGCACTATAGGCTGATTTCGCTCTTCCCTCTGCAGGGTTGCCAATTGCTGGCGAATACCAATCTCACATCTGAGAATGTCACGTATCTTGATGCTAGTGACCGAATGATAAAA
Organism: Dipteris shenzhenensis; assembly: GCF_047967505.1. Classification (NCBI taxonomy): domain Eukaryota; kingdom Viridiplantae; phylum Streptophyta; class Polypodiopsida; order Gleicheniales; family Dipteridaceae; genus Dipteris; species Dipteris shenzhenensis. The sequence goes on along the minus strand of NC_141605.1, from coordinate 2,120,307 downwards.
GTCACTAACACCGGTGAGGGCTTCAACCACATGTGAAGGGGATGGCACTCCACCTTGCACGTGAGAAATCCAAATTTGCAAGGCTGTCTCTATGAGGTTCTTCTCTGCATAAAAGGCATCTGGAATCTTGAGACTAGCAAAGCGGCCTCTCAACAACTGAGGCTCCGAAATCATCAATACCATGGGAAAGTGTTCTGAAGTGGATACCCCAGTGGAAATCCATACCAACCTACCTCTATCTAGAGCCCAGGCATCAACATAAAATCTATCAAGCCATGCATGGATAGGCATTTGCGGCCTCCTGTTCGACCACGAAAATAGAGCGATTGTGGCCAAGTGTGAAAGGCATCATCAAATCATGCATCTCTTCCATTGAACCAAACTAGGAAGGCATCCCAAGCTGCTCTCTCTAAGGAGCGAATGCCACCCTCTCTACCCCCTTTCTTATCCGAGGGCAACTCAAGCATGTTGAAGTCGCCTCCAATAACCCATGAATCTGCAATGGGGTCCCAAGAGAGCAGCTCCTTCCAAATAAGGACACGATCCCCTCTATTATTAGGGACGTAAAGGTTGAGGGAGCCACCCTTCCTCCAATCAAAAGAAGGATCCACTGAGCCCTAGAGGGGATGATGACTCTGTGTCCACAAGGGTTTATGTGAGTATTTTTGTGTGTAACAACCAACGAGAGAAAAGAGCCTGAAACTGAAATAGATGTACCTCCCCTAGTGCTAACTGCAAGTGATCAAAAGGTGTAACATGAAAGTATCTTACCTTACTTAGCACAGTCTTTGGCATCCAATTTGTGTTCCTAAATAAAAAGAATATTAGTGGGACACAAAGTAACACCTGGATGAAGCTGATTACGAATTAGTTGCCTACGGTGGCGATGTGGCACACCCCAAAGGCCTACACGTTCCAAGTGATAATCCTCATCGGTGGGAGGAAGTCAGATGAAACACCTTATCCGACCGGGTGGAAAAAACAAACCTCTCTTGAGTAGGAGTCCTGCTTCCAAGGCTACTAAGGGGAGGAAAATCCACGGAGGAAAGAAGCCCCACACCTGCGGAAGGAAATGCCTGTCCATATGAAATCCAATAATAGCATCCCCAAACTCTTGCACAATCTATCTGCGAGGACAGAAAAAGAGTTCCTATGAATCAGGCCTGACACTGAAGTGAGAAGCATCCCCGCGCAGGAAGGAGGGTTGAGGGGGGCTGAAGGAAAGGCTGAGAGGAAGAGGGGGACTGTAGGGAGGAAAGGCTGAGGGAGGGGGTAGGGGGGGCTAAGGGAGGGAGAGAGGAGGCGGGGGGTAGGTGGAGGGGCTAGGGAGGGGGAGAGAAGGGGTAGGGGTAGGCGGGGGGCCTAGAGCAGTAGGAGGGGGAGCTAGGGGGGTGGGACAGCTGAGAAGGGGGTGAGAGGGCTAGGGAGGGGGCAGGGGAGCGGAAGGGGGAGGGCGGGGGGGCAGCGAGGGGGGTGAGGGTAGGTAAGGGGCGGGGCAGCAAGTAGGGGGCAGAGAGAGGGAAAGAAGGGGGCAGGAGGGAGGGGAAGAGGATGAGGGAGGGGGCAGCAAGGGAGTAGGCGGGGAGGTGCTGCTCTCAGCTCGGTTTCTAGCATTCAACCTATCCTTGTTACAATTTGGGAATTGAGAAGCTCTAAATTCAGGAAGAGCACTTAAGAAAAAGTATGAAGCATGTAAAGATGAGAGAGATGGCTTGGGCCATCTTTAGAGTACTCTTCGAAGAGTTTCCCCTTGCTCTTTGGAAGAGATTGATAGGAATGATAGCATACTTGATGAGCACGGCAGGCCACTCGGCACTTGTCACTATATGCAGTGGTTTAGATGGGAGAGAGGCCTTGCTTCTTTTGTGGGATCCTAGAAAGCTTTCAAAAAAATTCTAAAGAAACATAAATTATAATTAATAAGTCAACTCCAAGGAAGTGCAGGGAGAATTCAACAGAGTGATGTAGCCATACCCATGGATTGGGTTGATACAAATGATAGGCCTATTTCTTGCCCTACTAGAATGGGGGCTTTCACGGGGATAATAATTCCACTTCAAGAGCACTACGATGATCAGACGAGGATACCTTGGTCTTTGATTGTCAATCAGGGGGCAAGTTGTCTAGATCTACACATGATATTCTGTTGGGACTTCCTTCTCAGCCAAGATCATAGGTTATGTGGAGCACGGCTTGGATTCACAATGATACCTAGACCTAGCCCCCCTTCTGGTCTCTTGAACTCATGCAGGATTTGGCTCTATGGAGAAGTGTCCATAAAGTTTTGCAGTGGGACCCGAAAGAGTGGGAGTGGATTGATGCCGCGGGCACGGAGAGAAATCCTTTCCTTCTTTCGTTACACGGTCAGTAATGCCAAGAGATGTATCTCAATTGTAGAGGTTGGAGGCCCTACAGATCTCCTCATTGGTTTTTTGGAAGCGGCTCTATGTTGGGTGTAGGAGGCAATGGAAGCTAAAAAATGGAAGCAAGAAGGAGAAAAACGAGATGCTGTAATAGATTGCTGTAAAACGGAAGTGTGGAGGCTCAAGGGTGAGCCAACATAACAAAACCCTAGGGCTAATTGCCCTAATTGGACTAAGTGTCCTAACTGACCTAGATGGTACATAAACTAACTGTACCAATAGTCTTAACTAACTATAACTAGGCCTACAAGGCACATACCAAGGTGTAAGTGGCATCTATGGATAGCCCATGAGATGGCCTACAAACCACTCTCCATGGTATGGGCTGAAGTATCCTGGACATGGCTCAGGATACCTAAATATCTAGTGTCATGGTTACACATGTTCGTCCCGTAGGGATATAGCAACCTACGACTGTACAGAGCACAACAGATCAAGTTACAAAAGGTACTAAGTTTAAAGCTTGTCGAAAAGCCTCAAACTTAGGTCGAGGTAGAGCCTTCGTAAAAAGATTTGCTAAGTTGTCTTCAGTGGGAACATAAGACAACTCAATATCACGTGCTGATAATCGCTCTCTGACATAGTGATAGTGAATCTCAATGTGCTTTGTGCTAGCATGGAAAACTGGATTCCATGCAACAGCCCAAGCACTCTGATTATCAGTGAAGATGACGGTAGGAGCAGTCTGACATGCACAAATATCGACGAGTAGCTTCCGAAGCCAAACGCACTCCACTGTAGCTGTAAAAACTGCTTTGTACTCAGCTTCACAACTAGAAGTAGCAACTGTACTCTGCTTCTTGTTGAACCAAGAAACACATGAAGTACCAAGCATAAAACAGTTGCCAGTACGTGACACACGAGTGTCAGAACAACCAGCCCAATCACTATCAGTGAATCCATGCATGACAAGTGAAGTATCAGCCCCATAAAGAAGGCCTAAATACTAAGTGCCTTTGAGATATCTGAACACACGCTTCACGGCATGCCAATGGTGCATAGATGGGCTGTGCATATACTTACTCAACTGTGAGACAGCATACTGTAGATCAGGTCTCGTATGACATAGGTAAATCAAACAACCAACCGCCTGCTGATAGATGTGAGTAGGAAAGGGAGAGAGAGCAGAGTGTGTGAGCAGGAGAGCAAGAGAGTAGGAGAGTGAGAGCTGAAAGCAATAGTTGCAATAGAAGAGTGTTATACAATTGAAGAGTGGGATAGGTTTTGTCTAAGTGACAAAACCTTATCCTTCACTAACCGTAGTTAGTGAACTAACTGTGGTTAGGGAAAAAAACCTCTAAAATGAGGAAAAAGTGCTCCTAACTACTTATTACATTACATTGGTCACTGCTAAATTATAACAATAATTCTAACACCCCCCTGCAGTGCCAATGTCATGTACAAGGAAATGATCAATCACCAAAAGGAGATAAGTTCAGGGCACTGCGAAATGCCTCAAACTTTTCACGTGGAAGTGCTTTGGTGAAAATGTCTGCAACATTGTCATGTGTTGACACATAGATCATACTGATCTCTCCTGCATGCAACTTCTCTCTGACGTAGTGATAGTGAACCTCAATGTGCTTCGTGCGAGCATGAAACACAGGATTCTTTGCCACTGCAATAGCACTCTGACTATCAATGAGAATGAAAGAAGGACCCTCCAATGAAAGATGAAGATCAGCAAATAAACGACGCAGCCAAACACATTCAACTGGCGCTGTGAAAGCTGCCCTGTACTCAGCTTCACATGAGGAGGTAGCCACTGTAGACTGTTTCTTGCTCAACCAAGAAATACAAGCTTTGCCCAAAAAGAAACAATTGCCACTTGTGGACTGCCTAGTGTCATAGTCTCCAGCCCAATCTGAGTCACTGTAGGCATGCATCTGCAAGTCACTCCCCCTGGGAAACATCAAGCCAAAAGACTTTGTACCTTGCAAGTAACGGAAGATGCGTTTTACAGCCTGCCAATGCATAGTCTTTGGGCTGTGCATATACCTGCTCACCTGAGAAACTGCAAACTGAATATCAGGTCGTGTATTGCAGAGATAAATGAGACATCCAACAGCCTGACTATAGAGTGTGACATCAATTGATTCACCTGCATCATGCATTGTAAGCTTCAGCCCCGGCTCCATGGGAGTAGCTATGGGCTTGCATGTTGAATCTGTCTGCAAGAGCATGTGCTGGTCTTTTCTCATACATGTCAAGCTGAAAAAGACCACGTAACAAAGTGCCAGACACTCTCAAGGTATAGTCATTCTCTCTGTCATGGACTGCACACTTGTCATCTTCGAAAATGACCTGAAATCCAGCTCTGTTAAGAGTGGACACTGAAAGTAGATTTTTTGTGATACTAGGCATATACAAGACATCAGAAATTTTGAATGTTGAGCCAACAATGGCTGTAAGTTCAACTTCTCCTGTACCACGAACTGAATAGGAGGAGTTGTTGGCACATGTGACCTTTTTACCAACGGGAGTGGATGCAGAGATGTGAAAAGAAACTTCCTGGAAGTGATATGCTTTGAGGCACCGCTATCAAAATACCATGTATTTTGTGTCTCATTGACACTGAAAGCTGATGCATCCTTGGAAGAATCATAACTGCATGTCAGAAAAGCATAAGAGTCATCATTACAAGTGGCTGTAATATCCGGAGCAGCCAACTGAGAGTCTGAAATGCAAGACAAGAAGGCATAGTCGTGCTCCACAAAGTTGGTTGTAGCTTGCTCATTGTCAGATGCATGAGGAGCTGAATCTGAAACAGCCATACCGGAGCTGTTTTTCTTTTCTTTTGCAAGCCTCTTCTTGCATTCTCCAATGTAGTGACCTGGCTTTTTGCAATAATGACATATTCCCTTCTTCTTGGGCTTACCTGCATCACCCTTAGCCTTTTGAGAAGGCTGTCCTAAACCACTGGAAGGCTGATTTGCTGATGTCTTTGCTTGTCCCTTTCCTTTAGGCTTGAATTTTGAAAGCATGGCATGTTCACCTGCTCGTGAAGCCATGTTTTTCCTGGTCTGCTCTTCCTGCAACAGAAGTCCTATCAACTCGTGAAAATTGAGAGGATTTGCACCCCCCCTCAATGACAAATTTAGCGAGGTATGAAAGCTGAGATAAGACTCAAGAAGAGAATTCTGAGTAGTGGTAATCATCTCTGAATCAGAAATGATCTCATCAATATTCAGCAAATGCTCTCGTAAATCCTGTAGCTTTGTGAGGTGCACTGGCATGGAGTCACCCTCTTCCATATGTGTATGAGACAATTCTCTTTTCAAAAAAGACACCCTGGCATCATTCCGAGCTGCATACATGCTCTCCAAAATATCCCATGCTGCCTTTGAGGTCTTACACGACCGGATATGCGGAATGATGAATCTTTTCACTGAAAGAGAAATACACGACAAAGCTAAAGCATCACGTGAATCCCATCTCTTTTGCTCTGGAGTGGTAGGTATAGCTGCACCAATAACTTGTCTTGCAGCTGTACCTTGTGCACGACCTCTGCCTCCTCCTTGCTGGGGAGGGGTATTAGGTGTCACATTTGCTGGCCGGATCTCATCCCCATTTACATAGTCCCACAAATTACGGGAAATCAGAATGTTGCGTACCATAAAACTCCAGAGGGAGTAGTTGGTACCATCCAGCTTATCCTCTTGTGAGAGACCACTGAACTGGAAATCATTCTGATTTTGCTGGGCCATGTCTGAGAAAGAAAATACAGCAAATGCAAATCTGAATTCCCTTGCTGGGAATGAAGTGCACAATTCCCAAAAAAATACAGCCAAACACTGGCTGAAAATGCAACTCAAATCTCTGTAATGTCTCTATCAGAAATCTGCCAGAGCATCCAATCTCTCCCAAAACCTCCCAAAAGTGCTTCAAAGTCTTTCCCCAAATACGGAATGCCCCAAATTCTTGCAAGATCTTAGCCAAACAATGGCTATCTGCAAACAATGCGTGCCAAAAAACCAACTGCTAGAGTACGTGCTAGAATATAACCTGCACAGAAATGCGGATGCCAACGAAAAGTACAAGAGCTTGCAAAATGTACAGATATCCGTACTGTGTACGGATTTGCAGCAACTTGTACGGATGGTAGCTGTACGGAGTACGGACCCAGCGCAGTCAGATACAGATGCCTGTGTACGGATGTACGGCACAGTGCACAACAACAGTACGATGTAGTACGACACAGGTACGGGCTGTACGGAATCAGTACGACGACTGTACGAAATGTACAGAATCTGTACGGCGCTCGATGCACGGAATGTACGACGGTACTTCAGTACAGTTGTACGGCGCAAGACAGTTGGATGTACAGTGCAGGACAATACATATGTACGGGTTGGCGCGTTGTACGGTTGTACGGGTGACGGGCTGTACGGCGATGTACGGAGTGCTTGAGCTGTGTGAGCTTGTACGGACCTGACGGCAGCAGCTGTACGGTGCAGGAGCTAGTACGGCGGTGCAGGTGCTAAGTCCATACAGATTGTACGGAGGACTGTACGGACGACGGGCTTGTACGGACGGGCAGCGAGGGTACAGTGCAGATCGTACGGAGTAGCTGCAGATCGTACGGAGCAGCGAGCTGTTGAGCTTGGAGCAGGGAGTTTGCGAGCAAGGAAGCAAAGAGTAGGATCTTGCTGCTCTTATATCAAATGTGAGTAGAAAAGGGAGAGAGAGCAGAGTGTGTGAGCAGAAGAGCAAGAGAGTAGGAGAGTGAGAGCTGAAAGCAATAGTTGCAATAGAAGAGTGTGATACAACTGAAGAGTGGGATAGGTTTTGTCTAAGTGACAAAACCTTATCCTTCACTAACCGTAGTTAGTGAACTAACTGTGGTTAGGGGAAAAAACCTCTAAAATGAGGGAAAAGTGCCCCTAACCTACTTATTACATTACATTGGTCACTGCTAAATTATAACAATAATTCTAACAATAGAGAGTAACATCACATGTACCGCTACCATCCTCAGAAGAGAAGTGAAAACTAGTCTCTAATGGTGTGGATACTGGCTTGTGATCCTCAAACTGGAAACGCTACAAAAGCTGTCCAATGTACTTGGATTGTGACATCAAAATGTCCCCCTCATAGCTAGCAAATTGGATGCCCAAATAGTAGTGCAGAAGACCAAGATCAGACATAGCAAATGTTTGCTGCAAATCAAGTTTAAAATCTGCAATTTGCTGAGCATGTGTCCCAGTCACAAGCAAGTCATCCACATAAAGGACTAAAATCAGTACATCTGTCCCTTGCTTGCGGATGTAAAGGGTAGCCTCTGTAGGGCTGTTCTGAAAGCCAAGTGTGAGCAAATGAATATGAATTCTCCAATACCAAGCCCGAGGTGCCTGCTTCAATCCATAGAGGGCCTTTTTCAAGCGGCATACTTTGGTTTCAGATCCTTCAACCTCAAAGCCAGGAGGTTGGGAAACATAGATCTCTTCTTGCAAATGCCCATGAAGGAAAGCTGTCTTAATATCAAGCTGATGTATCTGCCAATGAAAGTGGCCAGCAAAGGCAATATCAATGCAAATAGTAGTGATCCTAAAAGTGGGTGCAAAAGTCTCCTCAAAGTCAATGCCATGCTGCTGAGCATAGCCCTTAGCAACAAGACGGGCTTTTAACAGTCCACTGAACCATCAGCTTTCCGTTTGATTTTGTAAACCCACTTAGTTCCAATGGCATTCTTGCCATGAGGCAGATCACACAACTCCCAAGTGTTATTCTGATGGATAGAATCCAATTCAGCTTCCATGGCCCTCATCCAACAATCATTCTGAAAGGCATCTTGATGACCTAAGGGCTCTTCATTGCATGCTGTAGCAACCAAAGCATAAGCAACAAAACTAGCATGCTCTTTCCGGACAGCTGCTCTCGTACAGGCTGGCAGAGGAGTATCTTGTTTGTTGTCTTTTAATGTGTCAAGGAGCCAACGGGGTGCCTTTTTAGGCTCTTGAATTTTTGCTCTTTTCTGGTCAAGAGCCCTGGGCAAATGTTCCTGATCAATGAGAGGCATATCAGGCTGAATTTCTGGCTGCACATGTGGCTGCAAATGACCAACAGATGGAGGAGGTACAACCTCAGATGGAACATCATCCCGAGCATCGGATGGAAACAAAGGCATCAAGCTGTCAAATGGGGCATCAACAACGGGCTGTTTTTGACAGTCCAACAAAGGCATAGTGGAAGATTCATCAAACATAACATCTCGACTGACAAAACACTTGCCCATGCGGGGCTGATATAGCTTATAGCCCTTGCTCTCTGAACTATACCCAAGAAAAATGCACTTGATAGCTTTATCATCCAACTTAGTGCGTTTCTATGAAGGCACATGACCATAAGCTAAGCATCCAAAAGTCCTCATGTGGGAAATGCGAGACTTATGACCCATCCAAGCCTCATAAGGTGTGATAGTCTGCAATGCCTTTGTAGGACATCTATTCAAGATGTAATTTACACACATGACCGCATCCAACCACAACTTATTAGGAAAATGCTTGCCTTTCAACATGCATCTGGCCATGTCCATCACTGATCTATTCTTCCACTCAGCCACGGGATTCTGTTGAGGAGTATAAGGCACCGTGCAACGATGACTGATGCCACGGGAAGCCAAAAATAGCAAATTCCTTCGACATGTATTCACCCCCCCTGTTTGTATTAAGGTGAGCAATGTGCAGCCCACTCTCACTCTCAACCAAGGCTAAAGTGCTTGAAGCATGAAGAAACTTCATATTTGGATTTCAATGCGAAAATCCAAGTGTACCTAGTGAAATCATAAATAAAAGTGACAAAATAATAGAACCCCCCAAGAGCTGCAATCCTCATGGGTCCACAAACATCACTATGAACTAGATAAAGCTTGCGTGAAGCACCAACTCTCCCATCCTTGGGAAACGCAGCACGGTGCATCTTACCAAGCAAGCATGGTTCACAAACATGTTTGGTAGGCATATGCGAGAATCAGGCATAATCTTCATCAATGTTGGCCAACTGCTCTTTCAAATCCTTCACATTAGTGAGATAGGCATCCATGTTACCACCCTCATCAAGCTTCAAATCTTTCAACTGCTTGCGGAGATAGGCAACCCTCGCCTCATTCCGCACCTGATACAAAGATGCACGCTAATCCAATGCTTGCTTAGCTGTCTTGCAAGACCGAATATGAGGGACAATAACCTGATTCACTGAAAGAGCAATCAAGGCATGTGCTTTGGCATCATGACCATCCCATTGAATTTGCTCTTGTGAAGGAGGCAAAGCACCTAGAGCAAGAGGTGCAGGTGTCCTAGCAGTAGCATTACAACCATCACCTGAAGAAGCAGAGGCTGTAGGTGTAGCACCAGAAGTAACAGTGCATGTAGGCTTGAAACAATATGCCCTAGATTCTTTGTAACCAAAACATGTCCCATCATGTATGACCACATGGGATAATTGGTGCCATCAAGCTTGTCATCAGCCCAAGCATCCCAAACAAATCATCTTTGTCACCAGACATGGTGCTGAAATACAAGACAAATGCACCAACTGGCACAGCAAATGAGAGAAAGGCAACCTCTTAGAATCAAGTAACAAAAATCTGCCCAAGCTTCAAAGCTTATGCTTGCAAGAAGAGACTCTGCTGTCCCAAGGTGTACCTGTTGCAAGAAAAATCCCCAAAGGCAACACGAGGCCTTTCCAAAATGCAAATGAAGTAAAAATTGGAAAGAACCAATGCAACAATGGCTTACCCAATGATGTAGCCCGAAAGGACAACAGTGACAGGCTCTGAATGCAAGCAAATGAGGGATGGAAATGAGAATTACAGCAAAAGAAAGTGCTCCCACGAGGAGGAGAGCACTTAGAAATGGAGAGAAAGAGATCCAATGGAGGAGAATTCGCAGCCCGAGGCAAAGGAATGCCAAATGAGGAAGAACGAGCTCAAGGAGTGAACTCCATATCACTTCAACACGCTTCAAAAAGCTCTAGTAGCTAGCATGCAGCTCGAGGCAGCAAGAAAACTGCTCCAAAGGGCTCCAACAGCCGGCACACAACTCGAGGCAGCACCGAACAGCTCCAAATTGAAGAAATGAGCACCGAACGGGCTGCAAAGGCTTCCGTACAGGTCCGTACAAGCAGTTAATGACCGTATAGCAGTCCGTACACACGTGTGAAAGGCGGCTGCAGCAATCCCTGTAAATAGCTCCGAATTGAGTTCGTACAGTTCCGTACCACCTCAAATGCGCATTAAATGTTCTGTACAGCTATACGGCTTACACGTGTGAAGAAGAGTGTGATAAATGTGTTGTACGGAGCTGCTGCAGGCTGCAACAGGTGGAAAATGCTGAGGAATTGCCGAAAAACAGCAGCACTTGAGGCGTGTTTGCCGGAGAAGCACCAGAGAGAAGTTTTTCTGACGATGAAATGGCTTGAAAACGTCTTGGGAACTACCACTGTTGGGTGTAGGAAGCAATGGAAGCTAAAAAATGGAAGCAAGAAGGAGAAAAACGAGATGCTGTAATAGATTGCTGCAAAATTGAAGTGTGGAGGCTCAAGGGTGAGCCAACATAACAAAACCCTAGGGCTAATTGCCCTAACTGGACTAAGTGTCCTAACTGACCTAGATGGTACATAAACTAACTGTACCAATAGTCCTAACTGAGTATAACTAGGCCTACAAGGCACATACCAAGGTATAAGTGGCATCTATGGATAGCCCATGAGATGGCCTACACTCTAGTAATCCCTGAAGAATAAAAATATCACTCTTTTCTTTTGGCTTTCTATTCACGGACGAATTGCAGTGAACCTGTGGAGGTCCAAGTTCGGGGCTGACTCTAGTTGTCCTTGATGCCTTTTTGATTTAGAGTCCATTCAGCATTGCCAATGGGATTATAGACAGGTGAGGATCATTTGAAAGGAGATTGCTAGGATTTTGAGCACCTTTGTTATCCTTTCTTTATGACCTAGGGCTCAATTTCCTAGATCTCTCTTTGGGAGCCTCAAGTCTTTTATGAGAGACACGATTCTTCTTGGCCTCTTCTGATTTGTCGACACTTTGTGGAGTCTTGTTGTTTGGACGATGTTCCCCTTTCCTCTTTCAAGGCCCATGCATGCCTCTGTGAATTCATCTTCGGAGATATTGTTGAGTATTTTAGCATGCCACTTTTGAAGGCCGAGATGCACAGAAGACCTGGAGATCTTAGGTCCACCCTTCGCACACTATGGCCAGTATTTGGTCAGATACTATACACACACTTATGGAGCCATTTGGGTGAGCATGCAGGGGTCCTCTCGGGCAGCTTCTACCAGGAGGGCTATTTCCTTAGGGAATGGAGTAGCTCCCCCTTTTTCTCGGAGACGACAGCAAGATTGAGGTGTCACTTTCAGTCTCAAACCTTGGATTTTTGCTGGCTCGCTCTGAGAGTTTTTGATTGGCTTGTTTAGGGTGTTTATTCTCATGCCTGCATGATTATTTTCACCTTGAGCTTGCTCTATTCATACTTAGGAAAGTCTTTTTCATGGGATTTTGTTTTTTTGTTTTTTTGTTTTTTTGTATGTCGCCTGTCTTGAAGTGCCTTCCCTATGTGGGAGAAGGTGTGGCTTAGGAAATTCAGCATGTGGCTTGGTAAACGTTCCCATCCATAGACATCGGTCCCCTTTCTGCCATCTTTCATTACTTAGTTCAGTTTTTATATATTTACAGGTGTTGTAAGCCCATTTTTATAGGTGTTATTCAAAACCACACCTCGAATATGTCATGATTGCTATACTCGTGTGTAGATTGAACATGTATGACCATGCCCTGGAATCCTGTCTATGTAAAGGGCTTTTACATTTCAGAGCCATTATTTGAACAATGACTTTATAATTGGGACTGGGACTGGTACTCCTGATTTAGTATCACAATTGGCTACCTTATTATTATAGCCATGTGCGTGCATGCTGTATTTTCCTGTAATCTGGTATCTTGTTGTTATGTTAATAAGTAGCACTTTGCATGGCAGATTTTAGGCACCTCATACGTTCATGAAACTTTCCATTTACAACTGTCTTGCTTTACTGTTTTGCCAAGTGGTGGTGCAATTGCTACTCATTTTATGATTATGTACCTAATTGTGCATTTTCTTACATTTGTGAAGCCCTTTTTGTTTGATTAGGAGAAAGATCTGGGACTTGCAGTTGCTGCAGCTGAAGAGACAAGCGCCTTGGCACCTTTAACTGAACAAGTTTTCACTATGTCTGGTTTTTCCCTCGATCCATCTTATGTTTTCTGCTGCAGGACTGTTGATTTAAAAATCCAGGGATAAAGATAGTGGTCCAAGCAAGAAATGCTTCAACACACAATACTTATATTGGTGGTTATGTTGAGATGTCCAGGTATTCTACATTATGCAAGGAAGGAAAGGGAAACAAAGACTTCTCGGGTATCTTCCGTTTCTTTTATTCGGGGACCTGTGAGACAATAAAGGGATCACATGATAAAGTTTAATTCAATCAAGACTTATCAGGCCTCTTTCATGTCTTTTATTTGGGGGCCCTTGAGACAATAAAGGGCCCATAAAGGGGTGGCATCATAAAAATGTATTCAATTTCCAAATGAAGCTGACTTGCAAATCTTTGTACTATCTGTAATTTACATACAATTTGTAGAGGTCAGAGTGAGTGGCATACAGCAAGACCGGTTACTATCTTTACTGTTTGGAAGGAGTCAACAAGTTGGAGTTAAGGTGTTTGTTTTCCTTGCCTCCTCCCCTTTCATTAAAACGTGATAGCTTTGTGTACTGCAAAATTTCTAATTTTAGAAAAAACTTTACAGGGATGATGCTTTTAAGAAAGCTTTGTATTTTTGATATCTGACTTTTTAAATACCACATACATTTCCAAATTTTTGTGGCATCTACAAGAATATTAATGTTGATACATTTTCATAGATATTGTCGTTAGAAGATAGGGGTGAGACAAAGAGAGGTCGACACACAAGTAACTTACTTTGTATATGCAAAACCTTGCAATCGTATATTGAAACCATAGCATGGGCGGGCATATCGACACATTCTTCTTTTGTAAAGAATAAAGGGCGAGTGGGAGTTACTTCTATAAGAGCGTAGATTCGTTCTAGGTTTACCTGCGTGTTCGTCGTGAAAATCTGCTCTACTCCCAAAACTCCTCTGTCTGATCAAAACTGCGGGTGGACTGTGTGTCCCTATCCAAGCGGAGGGGGGATGTCTGTGTGCTGACATCAATGTCTTTTGCTTGTACGAGCAACGTCTTTGTTATAAAAGAAACCCTTCTGTTACAACAACTCGCAACTGCACACTTATGACAGTTCCACTCATACTCATGCTCACCTTCAAGTGCCTCGACTCGACTTGAAGCTCTATGAGCCAACAACCTTACTTGACTCTCTGAAACCTAGTTTGGTGCTACTCAGTCTTAACCTAGAACTCGTCTGTCTTCTAATTGCAATCTATATCTTTAAGTAGGTGCTCATGACGAGCGCACCATCTTTTTTCCTGCTTTTACCTAACAGGGTGGATCGTGCTCCACCATTGGTCACTGCTATTTGTCCCCTGCGTCTCTCCTTGATCTGTGGAGGTGTACTACCTTGCAGATTGGTGCCGATCAAATCCCTCCATTGCTTCCTATGTGGTCTCCCCACGAGCTCGCTTGTGCCGAGTTCTTTAGTGCTGAGTCAACCAAATCTGAGTTGCCTGGTTAACTAGAGGCTAACACTTCACTAAACCACTTTTCCTCGACAAGTTGCCAGAGACCAAGCTAATGTCAAAAGTGGGCAAACTTGTCAAGGGGGACTTGCCTCTTTCCCTCGATAGGTTCACACACTTTTGACATAAGCTTGATCATCACCACTTGCAACGTAAGAAGGTGAAGTGAAGGTTGAGTTGTACAACTTTGTACAACTTTTTTCGTTGCGCTCTTTTTACACTCGTATAGATTTTCTTATCTTTATTTTCTTGCCATCATGTGACATTTAGAGAAGCCAAAATTTGTTTTTTGTAAAGCACCCTCTACTTATCCATTGCAAGAGGGGGTGTTGAGAATGGTGTTGAGATAGGAATTATTAAATAAAGCCTAACCCGAACCTAAGGGATTCATGTATATATTTTAGGATCTTTGGAATATTAATGGAGTGTATAGCTAGTCATAAATTCATGTAAGATATAATAGAAATAGATTTAAAAGCCACCAGCCTAGGAGTAAGGAGTCATGAAGAACATGACACTTTTGGTTCTTTGGGAATGTTTTTTAAAGGCATTATTGATCATGAAATCTTCTAGGGTCAGCTATTCCATTTTTAACTTCTAAGACGTGTCATGTAAGATGTTTGGTGTTAGGAAAAAAATAAATGAGAATGACAATCGTCTAGGGTCCTTTTTTGAGTCATAATTGATCATGAAAGCTTCTAGGTTTGCTATGCCATTTTTTGATTAGGTATGTAATATGCTAGGTGCTAATAAAACAGTTACTACTTATATGTGCTTTTGATGTTGGTGAGAACAAATCATTTGGTAGCATACGATAAAGCAGGAGATAAATTATAAATAAGCATCCAAAAATCATAGAATGTCAAATTAAGCAATGGGTCTGAGCCAGAGACGGTAGGCTTGAGGAAGTGACAAAGGTGAAAGGAACAACCAAGAGCTGCACTTTCCAACTCTTCATTCAAAACACGATGAGTAGGTTGAAAAAACCACTTTTGTTGTTTTGTTGGTGTAGGTTAATTTCATGAATGTTCCCGTTGGAGGAATTCTATCATGGTATGTCAGAACACTACTAGGTGGCTTTTGGCTCTTGATTCTTACACAGCTAATTCTCGGCAATGCCACATCGATATCAGTAGCGATGACTTGCTCCACATTGTTGAGCCATATATTGATGATACATCATTTCCTACAACAAAAGATGGAACTTTTACGATGCCTTGTGGCTTTGAATGTTGAATTACTTGCCAAAATATCAATGCATGCAGATATTTTATTTGCAGTGTAGTGAAAGGATAGCCTCGAATGAATGTAGTTTGCTGAGGTGGTAGCCACTTAGAGTGAGAAATCCATCGTATTGCATATAGGATAATGAAGCACTTTCTTCCTCGCATCCTTGTGTGCCTCTAAAGATAGTTTAGACCTCAAATGATTCCATCACGTAGTTACCACATAGAGATAAAATACCAACAAGATGCTACCAATTTGTAATACAAAATCAATCACCAATGTGCACCAATAGTTATCCCTACCTTGTAACACCATTTTCTTGTTGCAATACATATGGGTTGCTCGTTTTGTAGTCTGGTGATGGGTGGCCAATAGGTCCCCACCAACCATCCTTGCAAGATATCATCTACACCTTGCATGGCATATGGAAGCGAGGGATGATGGGATCTACCCTGGACGTTAGCCCTTGTTCCAAAGATTTCCTAGGCAGTGAGCTAGGTTCTCTATGAGCAGGCTAAACAACAGAACCAAACTTCTCTTTCTCCCCCCCCCCTCCACTATTAGTGCCACATGAATGGTTGATTTTTCAATCATTAACAAAAAGATATTTTCTTTGGAAAAACAAACAAACAAAGAAACTCACTCTTTGGAGCTCCCACTAGGATGGATATTTTTAAAATGTCTTTGATATCATCTTTACCCTGTAGTGTGCCAATGTTGCCTCATGGTAAGGGGCCCTTCCATGTTGGGTTGTAGTTCTTATAAGAGTCAATCAAATTACCATTTTTTAATGGAGAGAAGGAAGGTTGAAATCTACTCTGCTTGAGCTGCAAGTTCGTGAATTTGGTTTGTTTATAATGGTGCATGAAATTGCAACAAAGCATAAAAGTGGTGGATTAAGTTGCATAATCATAAGCTAAGCAAGTTCAAGAGGGGTCCCATATTTCAACATATGAATATCTTGTTACTTTGTGAATAAACTATCGAATGGACCCTTGAATGCTAAGAGAGCTTTCAAGCACCAAAGGATGCCCTAACCACTCCTCTTGCTCTCAAGTTACCATAATTTAACTAAGAATACTTTTGTGACCATTGATGCTAGTGGAGTAGGCTTTAGTGGGGTCCTCAACCAAGACTAAGGCCTATGCCCTATGAGTCTAGAATATTGAAAGAAGGGGAAAGGAATTATCCAACCTATGACTTGGCACTCTGAGTTGTGGTTCATGCTTTAAGTATGGAGGCATTATCTGTTGGAAAGGGAGTTTAATTTGTTTACTGATCCTCAAAGCCTTACATGGATCTTTACCAAACTTGATTTAAATACAACAAAAAGGAGGTGGAATGGTACCATCCAAGTTATTTTGGCATACTTTGCATTCCAAGCAACGAGCATGAGCATCTCAGAACAAGACGCTCCACCACAATCATACTTGTAATACTTTTCGAGCCGTGAGTTCTCCATTGAAATGTCCGCCTACAAGCCCCATGTGTTTCATCCAGTAGCGTTTCTTGTTCATGAGGCCAATTTAAAGACCCCATTCTATGTTATTGTGGAAGACTATGCGAAAGGATAATGGTATGGCTATGGTTCTTTGGGATTCATCCTTTGAAATTCAAACCAAACATAAGAGAAGGGTTGATCAAACAAGAAGGAAAAGATCCTATGCCCAAAGTAAATGTTATTTTTTGGTCTAGTGAAAATATCGTCTTCTTTGATCCCTCCATTTATCCATATGGCATTTGTAGATGTTGTCTTTCATTAAATCACACTCTAAAGTAGATGAATTTTTAAGATCTATCATCAACCCGAAGGGGAGAGAATATGGCAAGTATTTATATCTCTTTCATGGATTAAGAGCTCGGCTATTAGCCATAATTAAAAGTACAAGAAGTTTCTATTCTTACTTTGATTTTAACTATTATTTCCATGTATTCCTTGGGCATCATTCATTGCCATGGAAAAAAGTTCATGGACAAAAAGATAACCATTCCAATGGAAAAGAGTTTATGCACCAGAAGTAGCCACTACCATGGAAAAGCACTTGTGGAATTCCTTTAATTAATTCTTTTTCATTGAGGTAAATGACCATTAAGCTTGAGCATCATACAAATAATCATGACATACATTCATTTATAATGAAAATTTAGAATGACGTCTTCTAATGTTAGACATACCTATTTCTAAGATCATTTAGACAAAGTCAAAAGAAAAGATTGGACATGGACAGAGTCCATTCTATGTACACATAATTAAGATGAGGCGCATTCTCTAGAAAGAGTACCTTCTTTCTTGCCACCCTATCCAGAAAAGGAGTGTGAAGAAAGAGATCTCACATGTGTATCTCTCCCAATTATAGATACAAATGGGAAAGGAGAGGTTTGGGTTAGTGAAGCAATTAATAGTTCAACTACTCTTTTAGATGTTTCTTTATAGAGTTTTTATTCCTAGGGATTTTTTGGTCCTAATGCTCTTCTTTGTTGATGTTATTAGGTTGAGACATAACTCTTGAAATGGACGGTTGGATGTAGGTTACTCTTGTTTCCCTTATGTGATGCATCAATGTATGTAAACTTAGATTGTTACTCTCTAGATATGACCCTTTTTAGTCACAAGACAAGTAGACTTTGATTAGTCTAAGATCTTGAAGAAAATTTTAAACTTGAAAGAAATGCAAAATAAGTGCACAATCTTTGGACAAACACTAGTTTTGTATGACTCAACCTTTTAGAAATTGTACATGTAACATCTTCCTACCTCAACTCCCTTTAGCACTATCAATTTCTTCTTAATCTTAATTGAACATAATATACGTTGGGTCATTTAGCTTTTTCAAACCTTGAATCTATCATATAAAAGATTAGCTCGTATGTACTAAACTACTTGAATGTGATACTTGGTCTATGCTTGGAGATAGTTCGATAGGATTTCAATAGCACATGTGATCTCTTCCCAAATTACTTGGTATTCCTAAATATGCTCAAATTTATTTTTCATTGGAACCTTCAAAACTACCTTTTACGTCCCAAGTCAATGATCTCTAATTTTAAATGAGAATCTTGAAGACCATTGCAATTGGCTTTGGCAAGGTTTTATAAGGGAATTTATTCATCTGTTTAAATTGATAATCTAGTTTATTTAAGTGATTTCTAATATCCAAATCATTTTAATAGGCCAAGTACAATTAAATAAGACGTGGTAACATGAAATCCCATGTGGTATTCTAATATATTACCACATGATATGTTGTGTTTACCATGTGGTAATCATATGAAACAACTGTAAAAAACTGTCACCTTGTATAGTCCAAATTGTCAAGTACCAATGCTTAACCAAGCTAGTTAAAATCTCAAACTTGTCTTCTTAAAGGATATCATGTGTTAGTTGTCTTATGTTGGTTCTATGGCGCAGTTATGCTAGTTAATTAGCTCGCACTTTCATACATTAGCATTGTTTTGACCTTTAAAGTTTGTTTTATTTTGATTTATTAATTGATGGTCTTTGAATTTTTTAATAAAAAGTTTCATGTCAATTGTATGGACTTCTTATGCCGACCTTGATCAGTCTATAGATAGAAGTGTAACTGTCGACACTAATATAAAAATTTCACTTCTTAATGAAAGAAATACGAAAAAATCATCCATGTGTCTAACCAAATGTTTGACCTACTCATGATGACCTTGAAAAAGGAGACATGATAGTGTATTCAATGAGAGGGCACTTGTCAATTCTGATGCACACCTAGTTGACATGTTATGCATATGAGAATTGATTAAAATACATTATTCCTACTTTGATGTATATATAGTTCATACGGTAACCACCCCACATGGTGACATTGTGGCAATGTAGAGCCACTACCTTGATAGTCCTAGTTGATGGGATAGGAATAAGTAGGTATCAACCCAAGGACCAGGGATAAGTGGCACAGGCATGAAACAAAACATGAAATAGAACACAAAGTAAGAATCCTGTTGTACATGGTATTGGAGGCTTTCTCCTACAACATGAATTTGAGTTTTCATTGGGGGTCTATTTCATGTCTAATTTAGAAATTGTGTTGGGATATGTGTGATTAAGGGCTTGCTCTAGCAGTCATATGATCATGTGTGTGTGTGTGTGTGTGTGTGTGTGTGTGTGTGTGTGTGTGTGTGTGTGTGTGTGTGTAGTGAAGCACACTTAGTGCTATGAGGTGTCTGGACCATGACACAGGTGATGATGTAGTACAAGGTTCCCTCTTGAGTAGGTGCCATTGATTTAGGAGTTATCTCCTTTGATGTAGAAGAGGTGCCTATAATTTAGGCCACCCTCTGTCTCATTCTATAAAAGAGAGGCTTTCCTCTCAAATCAATGGAACAC
Organism: Dipteris shenzhenensis; assembly: GCF_047967505.1. Classification (NCBI taxonomy): domain Eukaryota; kingdom Viridiplantae; phylum Streptophyta; class Polypodiopsida; order Gleicheniales; family Dipteridaceae; genus Dipteris; species Dipteris shenzhenensis. The sequence continues at coordinate 2,100,589 of NC_141605.1, read as the reverse complement.
ACTCTTTTGCTCATTTGTGTTCTCACTTCCTCTTATCATGATGCATCTTTTCTCTCCCACTCCCCAACATGTGGTATCAAAGCCTCCTTGACCTCCTAGATCCTCATAGATGCCATGTCATCATCTTCTTCGTCACCCTCGACCTTCTCTCTCATTTACCTCCTCTCTGCCTAATTTTTGGAGCTAGTTCTCCCTCTATAGGCGACCATTTCCCAAGCCCTTGCAGTTGGAGACTCCCTAGTTAGGGCACACTTTCCCCCACTAGAGCATTTTTAAAAATTATATTTGTATCTCCTGTGCCGACACTATCTCTACCTGGCAAACTTTCATCAAATTCTCATTGCTGGAGTACAATTCTGCCAATTTCTTCAAGCCATAGTAGGGCAAATCTATAAGGAGTTTGCTGTCTGATTTTGAGCTCAAATGGTGCGCTGAGCGTGGCAAAATGAGCAAAAGACCAGTCGAAAATGGCACATTTCTCCCAAATAGCACACAATTTTGTCAATGCTCTTTGTTGGTTCTTATTTGGTATACAATATTTACTTTGCATATAAAGACCCTTCAATAGCTTTTCCAGTAGTGTGAATTCTACCCTCCAAGTTGATCTAATATTCTGCAAGTCATTTTGGCAATTTTTTGACATTTGATGATAAAATTGAGTTCATGTGGGTGTTGAGGATGATTTACTATCAGTAACGCTTTCAGTTAGTAGTGCTTTTTTAGAATTACTAGCTCTTGTTCCTCTTCCAATGCTTCATATGTGAAAGCAAAGAAGAAGAATCAAGCACCTAGATATGTCAATAGAAAGGTGACAAAGCTTGTGAAGAAAAATTCATATAAACCATATTATTATTTTGATGCAAAAAGATTAGGATTCTCTGATTTTATGGCTTGCAATATGCACTTTTATGGTTGAGATTCATAGCCATTTGTAAGAGAGCAGACAATGCCTAAACATAAAGGTAAGACCCTCTCATGGCCACCTTTAAGATAGACAAATTCAATGGCCAAGGCTTTCATACTTGGCAAATGAAAATCAAATTTGTGCTTATGAAGGAGAATTCGTGGGATTTCGTCAACAAGCCAAGGAATCAATTATCATAAGAAGGTAAATCCACCACAACCAAAGGAAAAGGGAAGGCAAGTGACTCTACTTCAACTACACCAACAGATGCCAAGAGGCTAGAGAAAGCCGATGCAATCATTGCATTAGGTTTGGGAGATGAGTATGTTCATCAGATTAAAGATTTGGGATCTCCTTCTGAGGCTTGGCATAAATTAGATGTGTTATTTGGTGCTAGCTCTCATACTTCTAAGTTGAATCTTAAAATTAAGCTCTTTGAACTTAAGATGGGTGGAGACATTGTTGCAACTCATGTCAACACTATGAGGAGTCTTATGACACAATTGGCCTCAATCAGCTCTCTAGTCACTAAAGATGATGCAATGGCTATGCTCTTAAAGAGTATGCATCAAGATTTTGACTATGTTGTGACTACTTTGAAGAATCTTCCCCAGCCAACACTAGAGCGCATCATCAATGCTCTACAAGAAGAAGAGAAAAAGAAGACTTCAAGGAAGGTAGAAGATCAAACTCAAGCACTTATAGTGAAGTTCTCATCAAAAGGCAAGTACAAATCATGCAAGCATTGTGGAAAGACCAATCATATTAGGATCAATCCATGCACTTATTGTGGCAAAAACAATCACTCTGAGAAGTTTTGCAATGAGAAGAAGAAAGTCAAGGCAAATATGGTTGAATAAAGAACTCCATCAACAAATGAAGTAACAAATTTTGTGGTAGCATTAGCAAATGAAGAGGTAGACAAAAATTGGACCTTCTAAAGTCCAACATCTTTGAACTTTTGTCATCACACTTGGTATGTAGTCAATTTTGAGGTTCACTGCCTAGAGTAGTACTCCAAAAAGAATGTTATGGTTATGTGTTTTAGTCCTTATAGTCTTTATAAGTCATCTTTGGTCACCATATGATGTAGGCCATGTGATATGTCTTTGACTCCATGGTACCTCTTGCAGACATGAGAAACTAGGTTCACACAAAGGCCTAAGATTAATCCTTGTACATGCAAGAGAGATAACCATTTGGGGGGGTTTTATCCCATTTTGTAAACGTTGATCCTTGGGCTACTTTGCTAGCATGAGATCCTAGTCATAGATTTATCCTTGACCACCATGAGATGGCATGTAAAATTATGTGATTAGATGCATCCGTGACATAGCATGAGGCAAACACTTGAGGGGGGGTATGTTGGGATATGTGTGATCAAGGGCTTGCTCTAGCAGTCATATGATCATGTGTGTGTGAGTGAATGTGTGTGTGTGTGTGTGTGTGTGTGTAGTGAAGCACACTTAGTGCTATGAGGTGTCGAGACCATGACACAGGTGATGATGTAGTACAAGGTTCCCTCTTGAGGAGGTGCCACTGATTTAGGAGTTATCTCCTTTGATGTAGGAGAGGTGCCTATGATTTAGGCCACCATCTGTCTCATTCTATAACAGAGAGGCTTCCCTCTCAAATCAATGGAACACACTCTTTTGGATCATTTGTGTTCTCACTTCCTCTTGCATGATGCATATTTTCTCTCCCACTCCCCAACAAATTGGATGTAATTTTTAGGGCATTACACATTTCTTTCATGCACATAGAACCATTCACTAGTGAGAGCCAAGTTCCCACGTCCTAGCTGAGGCCCATGTGTCCATGTCCTAGTTGTTTAGGTTCGTGTCCATCTCCAAGTCTAACACCAAGATTACAATAGTTCATGGAAGAGTGGGAGGAGGTGATCTTGATACAGATGTGGAGGCAAACATTTGGCATGCCATTCCATTCTGCATTGTGTGATGTGTGGATTGAGGCTCAATTCTTGGAGCTAAAGTCCCTATGTTATAAGGGAGGTTGCAAGAATCTTGAGAACTCAAGGCCTCTTCAATTGATAGTGAGGGACTAGAGTTGTGGACTTGCGACTCCTTTATGCATCCAACAAGCACAAATGCCTCAAGAATTGGTGTAATCCTTTTGAGTGCCTATGAAACTTAGTCTCATTCCATATTGGACTTTCCATTCATCTCTCTTAGTGTGTGTTATTATGCATAATGGAATAGGAACTCATTGCTTTGGGTAAACAAGTGTGATATTGGTTGCATACAAGCATGTAGTTTAAAGGAATCTCAACTCTTTGAAGTTGATATCATGTACTACAACTGTAAATTTTAGAGAATGCCCACTCACTTGACATACTATAACCAAGATAACTCTCTCTCTCTCTCTCTCTCTCTCTCTCTCTCTCTCTCTCTCTCACACACACACACACACTTTCTACCCCTTCCTCCCTTTTTGAACCCTAGCTCCCTTATATTCCCACCTTACCCCCCTCACACACACACACACACACACACACACCTACCTCTTACACCTTCCTCTCTTGTGGTTAGACCTTGGCCCCCTTCTCTCTCTCTCTCTCTCTCTCTCTCTCTCTCCTGGTCTTTTAGGTTTATTCTTTAAGTTTCCATTTAATTTTTAATTTTCATTTTTTATGTTTTAAACTCCCCTTGGTTAATAAGTTTTTCCATATCCCTTATTTTCTTATTCTTATTTTTTTATTTTATTTTTTTAATTTTCAAATTTACCTTCCTAAGAAATTCCCTCTTTTCCAATTTTCCCATTCCCCCTAATTTTATTTTTTTAATTTTCAAATTTACCTTCCTAAGAAATTCCCTCTTTTCCAATTTTCCCATTCCCCCTAATTTTTCCTATTGTCCCTAATGTTTTATATTTTCTCCTAAATTCCTAACTTTTTTCTAAGTATTTTCTTTTCTTTCCTTTTTTTTCCGTTATTTTTTTCTTATTCTAGCCTAATTTCATTACAATTCTTTTTTTAATTTCCTTTCTAATTTCCTGTACTTTTTTGTAGTACTTCTCTTCTCTAAAAAATGCTACTAGATTCCCTTAAAGTTTTCCCTAATTATTTCCTAAAATTTTCTATGTTTTTCCTATTTATTCCCTATTTCTCCCTAATTTTTTCTAAAAACTTTTCCTAATTACTCCCCTATTTTACCTATGTTTCTTTTTTTCCCTATTCTAAATTTTCCTGACTGCACTAACCTAATCGGTGCTAATTCTTTTTTCCCTACCTAAATCTTTGACTACATGCATCTCCCAAAGCACCCCCCACTAACTATTCTCTCTCTAAAAACCCTCTACTTTGACTACTCTAACTACATTATCTACCTACGTACGTGGCCTTAACATAACTACCCCCACCTCCCCAAAAAAACCCTTGGGCGCCCCACCTCTCCAATTAATGTAGCCCCCTCTCCTACCTGACCCCCTGACTACCTTTCTCCTCCCCTATTTAAACCCCTCTACATACCCTCACTTACTCCCCACTGCACGTTGCTCTCTGCCTCCTCCGCATAGTTTGAATGGAGCTCTAGTCCCCTTACTCTATGCTGCCCGCTACCGACCTGATGCCAATCATTGCTGGCTACCTAGGGTGTACTACGCACGTACCGATCGATGGTCCATCGCTACGACTCTGTAGATCCCTGACATGTGCCTCGAGTTCCACTCTGCACGGCATCCACGAACTCATAGGTTCAATATACACAGTGTCACACACACCTTTCTTTTTCTAACTCATCCCCACTACATCTCTAATTGTTTTCATCCCCGCTCCCTCTCTACATTTATATGTTCCTTACTATATTCCCCCCCCCAATCCTCCTCTCTAATTATATTTATTCCTTATCCCCACCCCCCTCTCTAAGTATTTACCCTCTTTAATAAACCCCCCCTCTAAGTAGATATATATGCTTCCCTTCCTAACCCCCCCTCTCTGATTATATCTAAACCCCCCCTCTTTTCCCCCCCTCTCCCCCTTTAAGCTCTTTTTCTACCTCTTTTCAAAGCACCCCCCTTCCTCTCCCTTTTTAGCTTCCTGTCCCTTCTCATATAGTTCGTGTTGAACTCCCCAATCTTTTTGGCCCCCTCTTCACTCTAGTTTGTAGATTTCTTCATAGTTGTTCAAAAAAAAACCCCCCTCCCCCCCTCATTTTTCTTCAAATTACACCTCTAATTTTTGTATATTCATCATTTATCCACCTACTTCTAAATTCCCCCTCTAGTCCTATTTATATTCTTAAACTGATGCCTGTACAATTAATTTCTCTCCCTTCTCACCCTTAGTTTTCTGCAAATTACCCCTCCTTTTTTCTATATAACCTCTCTACCAATTTTCTCCTATGCTATCTATTTCCCTTACTTTCCTAAACAAGAAATCCCCTACCCACTACTTCTCTACTCTTCAAAGTTTTTACCAATCTCTTCCCCCAACCTTTTTTTAAACTACCTTCTTAACTTTGTTCACCTCGTTCTCCCCTGTTATACATCCCCATTTAATTTTTTCTTGTATTAATTCCTCTAAGTAATTTTTCTTACCCTCCATTTTCTCGTGGTTTGTAATTTTTAAATAATTGTTCTTTTCCTATACAGTTCCACACCTAAACCACTCAAGCAAACCTTTTACCTAACACACTCTACCTAACCCACACTTGAATAAACCCATCGTTGTGCACTTAATTTTTTGCATCGTGCTGGTAAGGTTTATGGGGCTAAGATTCTAATTTATTGTGACCCCAATAACAAGGGAGGAGGGTTCATGACACTTGTCTTCCCAGCTTAAGTTACCCTAGTTCTTATCATGTTTTCTTCTTGGATGGTGATAGGTATGCATATTCTCCTCTTCAGTAAAATAAGATGCTTGTCAAGACTACACCGGCATTGTTATTTTTTACATTTTTGTACCAACTTTTGGTTTTATGAACATCCATGTAATAAATAAATTTTTATCCACCCTTATCTGAGCTTCGTGTGCTGTGTTGTTAAAAGATATTTTATTTTAAACACACACACCCAAACCTTGTTAGCCTTTGGCCAGGTTAACCATGTGCCACGTTGGTAACCCTTGGCCGAGTTGCCACATGGCACATGCCATGAGCCATGTTGCTTGCTAAACCTCTATCAGGTTGTCTATGGATGAGGTTCTTGTACAACTCTTGTACAACTCTTCTTGAGGTAAGATTGATCCCTTTTAGGTTGTACCTTTTGGTGGAATTGTCATACCTACGCAATCGTTGTGCCTGGTACGTGATAGTTTCAAGATAGCTATGGTAATTTCAGTATGTGTCAAATTACATTGAACAACTTGATAATCACAAAAATAACAACACTTACGAACAATCTCTTTTGCAAATACTTATAAAGAGGCTTCCTATTTTTAGGTGCGAGGCAGGACACCACTTGATGGGTGCCATGCCCCCATCTTGTGGTGTCCCCCCGGGTAAGGGTGGGTACACACACACACACACATTCTACCCCTTCCTCCCTTTTTGAACCCTAGCTCCATTATATTCCCACCTTACCCCCCTCACACACACACACACACTTCCTACACCTTCCTCTCTTGTGGTTAGACCTTGGCCCCCTTCTCTCTCTCTCTCTCTCTCTCTCTCTCTCTCTCTCTCTCTCTCTCTCTCTCTCGGTTTTTTAGGTTTATTTTTTTAGTTTCCATTTAATTTTTAATTTTCATTTTTTATGTTTTAAACTCCCCTTACTTTCCATATCCCTTATTTTCTTATTATTTTTACTATTCAATTTTATTTTTCAATTTTTCAAATTTACCTTCCTATGAAATTCCCTCTTTTCCAATTTTCCCATTACCCCTAATTTTTCCTATTGTCCCTAATGTTTTATATTTCCTCCTAAATTCCTAACTTTTTTCTAAGTATTTTCTTTTCTTTCCTTTTTTTTTTTCTTATTCTAGCCTAATTTCATTACAATTCTTTTTTAAAATTTCCTTTCTAATTTCCTCTACTTTTTTCTAATACTTCTCTTCACTCAAAAATGTTACCAGATTCCCTTAAAGTTCTCCCTAATTATTTCCTAAAATTTTCAATGTTTTTCCTATTTCTCCCTAATTTTTTCTAAAAACTTTTTACTAATTATTCCCCTATTTTACCTATGTTTCTTTTTTTCCCTATCCTAAATTTTCTTGACTACACTAACCCAATCGGTGCTAATTCTTTTTTCCCTACCTAAATCTTTGACTACATGCATCTCCCAAAGCACCCCTCTGCTAACTATTCTCTCTCTAGAAACCCTCTACTCTAACTACTCTAACTACATTATCTACCTACGTATGTGGCCTTATCGTAACTACCCCCACCTCCCCAAAAAAACCCTTGGGTGCCCCACCTCTCCAATTAATGTAGCCCCCCCTCTCCTACCCAACCCCCCCAACTACCTTTCTCCTCCCCTATTTAAACCCCTCTATATACCCTCACTTACTCCCCATTGCACACTGCTCTCTGCCTCCTCTACACAGTTTCAATGGAGCTCTAGCCCCCTTGCTCTATGCTGCCCACTGCCGGCTGATGCCCATCATTGTTGGCTGCCTAGGGTGTACTGTGCACGTACCAATCGATGGTTCGCGTTGCTGCGACTCTGTAGATCCCCTGACACGTGCCTCGAGTTCCACTCTGCACGACGTCCACGAACTCACAGGTTCAATACACATAGTGTCACACACATCTTTCTTTTTTTAACCCATCCTCACTACATCTCTTATTATTTCCATCCTCGCTCCCTCTCTATGTTTATATGTTCCTTACTATATATAGTCCTTATTCCCCCCCCCCAATCCTCCTCTCTAATTATATTTATTCCTCATCCCCACCCCCCTCTCTAAGTATTTACCTTCTTTAATAAACCCCCCCTCTAAGTAGATATATATGCTTCCCTCCCTAACCCCCCCTCTTTCCCCCCCCTCTCCCCCCTTAAGCTCTTTTTCTACCTCTCTTTAAAACACCCCCCCTCCTCCCATTTTTAGCTTCCTCTCCCTTCTCATATAGTCCGCGTTAACTCCCCAATCTTTTTGGCCCCCTCTTCACTCTAGTTTGTAGATTTCTTCATAGTTGTTCCAAAAAAAAAAAACCCCTCCCCCCCTCATTTTTCTTCAAATTACACCTCTGATTTTTGTGTATTCATTATTTATCCACCTACTTCTAAATTCCCCCTTTAGTCCTAAATATATTCTTAAACTAATGCTTGTACTATTAATTTCTCTCCCTCCTCACCCTTAGTTTTTTTCAAATTACCCCTCCTCTTATCTATATAACCTCTCTACATATTTTCTCCTATGCTATCTATTTCCCTTACTTTCCTAAACAAAAAATCCCCTGCCCATTACTTCTCTACTCTTCAAAGTTTTTACCAATCTCTTCCCCCAACCTTTTTTTAAACTACCTTCTTAACTTTGTTCACCTTGTTCTCCCCTGTTACACATCCCCATTTAATTTTTTCTTGTATTAATTCCTCCAAGTAATTTTTCTTACCCTCCATTTTCTCGTGGTTTGTAATTTTTAAATAATTGTTCTTTTCCTATACAGTTCCACACCTAAACCACTCACCTTTTACCTAACCCATACTTAAATAAACCCATCGTTGTGCACTTAATTTTTTGCATTGTGCCGATAAGATTTAATGGCTAAGCTTCTAATTTATTGTGACCCCGATAACAAGGGAGAAGGGTTTATGACACATGTCTTCCCAACTTAAGTTAACTTGGTTCTTATTATGTCTTCTTGTCGGATGGTGACAGGTATGCAAATTCTCCTCTTCAGTAAATAAGATGCTTGTCAAGATTGCACCGGCATTGTTATTTTTTACACTTTTGTACCAACTTTTGGTTTTATGAACATCCATGCAATAAATAATGTTTTATCCACCCTTATCTGAGCTTCATGTGCCGTGTTGTTAAAAGATTTTTTATTTTAAACACACACACACACACACGCACACACACATGCACGGACATGCATGCATGTAAATGCACACGCACATGGACATGTGTGTGTGCATGTGCACATGCACGTGCACGTGTGT